>NC_140987.1:178026385-178466202 GCF_052327205.1 Somniosus microcephalus | reverse complement strand
GGTCATAAATATAAGATAGTCACTAATAAATCCAATAGGGAATTCAGGAGGAGTTTCTTTACTCAGAGTGGTAAGAATGTGTAATGTGCTACCACATTGAGTAGTTAGGGCGAATTGTATAGATGCATTTAAGGGGAAGCTAGATAAGCACAAGAGAGAAAGGAATAGAAGGATATGCTGATGGGGTTAGATGAAGAGCCGAATAGCCTGTTTCTGTGCTGTAACTCCTATGTAACTATGTACATCAGTCAGGCATATCAAAATTAACTTGTTGAGAATCTTCGGTGAAGGATCAAGCCCATAATGTAGGTTATTACCATGGTTGAAAAGACTGAGAGAATGATAAAATTATTATTCTTCCTATTCTTTTCAAATTTGGTGTCCTGCATTCACCTAGGTTTCTCTTTTTTTTAAATAGTTAATTTTGGAAAATTAGGTCAAACAAAAAGCATTGACCAAATGACAGTAAACTTGGGTTTTAAAGTCCTGTTGCAGAAGGAAGGCACTCACTCTTGCTGGAATATGTATCTCCATCATTTGCCCAAATAATCACTCGTCTGTATGCTTAGACAACAACTGTTGCCAGGCTGTTCGATCATGGGGCAGCCTCATAACTGAGTCTAATCATGTCCTCATCCAATGTCTGCATATCTACTTGTTTGGAATACTGGATAAGGATTAGAAATGGAACCCCAGGTGATTTTCCATCTGACTATTCTGGAAGGACTCCTATATAGTGACCCAGGGATCAACCTGGGACTTTTCATGGTGTGTTTGGCTCACTACCATACCATACACTACACTGTCAAAAGTCCATTTAAATACATTTCATTTAAACCTTCCATTCAAATTTCTAACTTTGCTAGAATCTAGATCCTCACAGTTAGATTTAAAAAAAAAAAATGATTTATGCTCTTGTGTTGATCCAACAGATTGAGTAATTTTTTAATCTAAATTAAAACCATCTACCGAGGAATAAATGCCGCCTTTGTATTTTCAGATATTCAGCTTTACCATAGTGAATCACTTGAATTGATGCTGCGAAGATGGGCTAAATTAGAAAAGGACGTCAAAATGAAGAATGGGCGTTATGATATCAGCAAAATTCCTGATATCTACGACTGCATAAAATATGATGTTCAGCACAACAGTTCTCTAAAACTGGACAACACAATGGAACTGTACAAGTTATCAAAGTCATTGGCTGACATTGTCATACCTCAGGTAATGAACAACATTGGGCTAGATTTTCGTGGAGCCGTCAGGTGGGGTTTCAGGCGTGGGGGGGGGGGGGGGGGGAAATCCCGAATTTGGGGGGTCCCGACACCATCCTGCTCAAAACCCCGCCCCACGTAAGTTTCAGGGGCGGCGGGTACCCGCCCCGCACTGGGACCCGCCGAAACCAGGCGGGAAGGGATTAGTGCCAATTAACTGCCTGTTAACAGGCAGTTTTTAGCCTAATCCCTATTTTGAGGGGTTTTGTGTGGGTTTCCCGACAGCTCCAAACCATGCCAGATTAGAGCAGGCGGGCCGTCGGGTTGAAGGAGTTGGAGGGGTCGCAATGTCGGTGCTCGGATGTCGAAGTCGGCGGGTCAAAAACCAGAAAGGGGAAGTCCCGCCTTCTTCCCGACAGGTTCGGGAAAATCTACCCCATTATGTTTCTATAGATAGTTCTATGTTTCAGTAGATAGATTTCTAGACACAGAAGGCATCAAGAGGTATGGGGAGAGAGGGGGAATCTGGTATTGAGATCGAGGATCAGCCATGATCACATTGAATGGTGGAGCAGGCTCGAAGGCCCGAATGGCCTACCCCGCTCCTATTTTTCTATGTTTCTATTTTGCGGAACCTAATTTGGCCTCCTTTGTTCCTATATGAGGAGGATGTGATAACTGCTATTTTTCCCTTTATTTTCTACTTTTGCTGCTTTCCCCTCCCATGGGCCATCCACTTCTTGTGGGATCTTGCTGTGTGTAAGTTGGCTGCTGTGTTTGCCTACATAACTGACTATACTCAGAATAATTGATTGGCTATGAAGTACCTTGGAATGTCCTGAGGATGTTGTTACATAAATGAAAGTTATTTCCTACTTACTCATTGAAGTTGTTACTACAGTTACATAGGTTACATTATTTGCTTTTCTTGATAAGAACTCTGGTGAGGCAATCCTTTTTAAAAACAGTGGAGAAAGGGAAAGTAATTTGTGTCACAACATTGCAAACAAAAAAGCTTAGGACTTACTAATTTAAAAAAGCTTAAAGGGGTAGCACTTTCTCCACTGGGGGTTTGGGCATTCCCAAATGATGTGTGCGAGATGTCTCTGAACAGTGAAGATGACACTACAATGACTCTACCATCTAGTTAATTCTCAGTTTCCTGAAATATACATTGCAGGGTATGGTTCTGCAGTCTCCATTCAATTTTCTTCTAATTGTGGCACAAATTGGAGAAGTACGAATTATACTTTAATGAGTTAGTGAACAAATTGAATAATACAATGAATTAGAAGTTGTCAACCCATTTTATAAGATTTACACATTTCTTCATTTTATTGACTATTAATTTCATTTTTTTTAGGAATATGGCATCACCAAGGCTGAGAAACTGGATATTGCCAAAGGCTATTGTACTCCTTTGATAAGGAAAATTCGTTCTGACTTGCAAAGAACTCAGGATGATGATACTGTTAACAAACTCCATCCACTGTAAGAGATTATTTACAGTAATTCATTTTCTAAATGCTTAAGACTTTGCTATGTTAAACTACCTTGCACTTTGTTATGTTAAACTCCATCTGTCATTGCTCTACTCACTTGCTTAATTTATAACCTCTTGCAACTTTCTGCTTTCTTCACAGTTCACGAATCCACCCCCCACCCCACCCCCAAGTTTAGTATTAACTACAAACTTTGATATACTCTCCTCTATAGGACTGAAAAGTTGGGGCATTGATCCCTGGGAGAATACCACTTTTATTCCAACGCTTTTCCTTCTACTTTGCAACCAATTTCCTGTCCATATCACAAGACTGCCTCCAGTACCATCAACCACTACCTCTGGGTTGAGGGCAGCAAATAACTTTCTTAACAGATATAGCCAAGAAAGTTCATTTCATCCATTGACAAAAATCAACACTAAGCTAAAGAAGGATATATTGGCCTGTAATTTGCGGTCAGTGGCAAAGCGACAGCGATCACCGCTGACCTCAAAGCTTCCCGCAGAGATCTCGCGATCTCTTTGGCGAGAACTTTAGCTTCCTCGATGTGAAATTGATTGTAGCATTGTCAAAAGGGGAACTCCACCAAAGAGCAGCAGTGATGTCATCAAGCTGTCTAAGCAGCCAATCACGTTGAAGAATTCTCAGAACAAACCAGGAAATGAAACGCACTGATTATTTGCACTTTTTAAATTGTTAGAGAGTGAAATAAAGATTGAGACATATACATGGGCTTAAGGTAGAAGCTGAAATATCATGAACAAACTTTAAAAAAAAAAATTTTTTTTTTTAAATCTAGTAATTTTTATCATCATGGAGAAATTTGACATTCCACAAATATAAAATATAACATTTGTTTTGCTGTTAAAACCCCAGGTACACCTATTCCAACAAGTCTTAACATTTAATGGGTCAGGCAGCATTTGTGGAGAGAAACGGAGTTAACATTTCAGGTCGATGACCTTTCGTGAGAACTGGAAAAAATGTAGAGATGTAACAGATTTTAAGCAAGTGCAGGGGCAGGGAAAGGGGGGGGAGGGGAAAAAAGTACAAAAGGGAAGGTCTGGGATAGGCTGGAAGGCAGGAGAGATTAAATGACAAAAGGTATGGTAGTACAAAGCAGAAGGAGATGGTAATGGGACAAGTAAAGAAACAAAAGATGAGTCTAGAAGAGGTGTAAATGGGAATGGCAGAATCATTAACAGCTGCCATGTGAAAAAATAGGGGCCGAGGTTATGGTGTGAAATTGTTGAACTCTTATGTTGAGTCCAGATGGCTGTAAAGTGCCGCCTTCTTAGGCAGTCCCTCGGAACCGAGGATGACTTGCTTCCACATTAAAAATGAGTTCTCAGGTGACGGATTAGTCCAATGCGGGACCTACAGTCTCTGTCACAGGTGGGGCAGATGGTGGTTGAAGGGGCAGGTGGGTGGGGTGCTTGGGTTGACGTGCGCTCCTTGCGCTGCCTGCGCTTGGCTTCTGCTTGCTCCCGGCGAAGTTCGGCGCCTTCCTGGATGCTTCTCCTCCACTTTGTGCGGTCTTGGGCCAGGGATTCCCAGGTGCCGGTGGGGATGTTACACTTTTTCAAGGAGGCTTTGAGGGTGTCCTTGAAGCATTTCCTCTGCCCACCTGGGGCTCTCTTGCCGAGCCGGAGCTCTGAGTAGAGCGTTTGTTTTGGGAGTCTCGTATTGGACGTGCGGACAATGTGACCTGTCCATCAGAGCTGATCGAGCGTGGTCAAAGTTTCGATGCTGGGGATGTTGACCTGAGCAAGAACACTGACGTCGGTGCGCCTATCCTGCCAATGGATTTGCAGGATCTTGCGGAGGCAGCGTTGGTGGTACCTCTCCAGTGCTTTGAGCTGCCTGCTGTACATGGTCCATGTCCCTGAGGCATACAGCAGGGCTGCTCTGTAGACCATAAGCTTAGTGCCGGGTTTGAGGTCCTGGTCTTCAAACACACTCTTCCTCAGGCGACCGAAGGCTGCACTGGCACACTGAAGGCGGTGTTGGACTTCGTCGTCGACGTCTGCCCTTGTTGACAGTAGGCTCCCAAGGTATGGAAAGTGGTCCACATTGTCCAAGGCCTTGTCGTGGATTTTGATAATCGGGGGGGGGGGGGTAGTACTGTGTGGCGGGGGCAGGTTGGTAGAGGACCTTTGTCTTATGGATATTTAGTGTAAGGCCCATGCTCTCGTACGCTTCGGTGAAGGTGTTGACGATGGTTTGGAGTTAGTGAGCGCAGACGCAAGCATCGTTGGCATACTGTAATCCGACGACAGAGGATGGGACGACCATTGATCTGGACTGGAGGTGACGGAAGTTGAACAGTTTCCCGTTTGTTCTGTAAATTAGCTTCACTCCAGCAGGGAGCTTACTGAGGGTGAGATGGAGCATTGCAGCAAGGAAGATCAAGAAGAGCATTGGTGTGATGACACAGCCTTGCTTGACCCCGGTTCGTACGTGAATTGGGTCTGTGGTGGAACCGTTGGTCTGGATCACGGCTTGCATGTCGTTGTGAAGCAGGCGGAGGATGGTGACAAACTTTTGAGGGCAGCCGAATTTGAGGAGGACACTCCATAATCCCTCACGGTTGACAGTGTCGAAGGCCTTTGTGAGATCAAAGAAGGTCATGTACAGTGGTTGGTGCTGTTCCCTGCATTTCTCTTGTAATTGACGTGTGGTGAAGATCATGTCCATTGTGCCCCTTAGTGGGCGGAATCCACATTGTGACTCTGGGAGGAGCTCTTCAGCCACTGGGAGAAGGCGATTGAGGAGGATTCTTGCAATGACTTTCCCTGTAGCAGACAGCAGGGAAACTCCTCTGTAATTACTGCAATCTGACTTGTCACCTTTCTTGAAGATGGTCACGATTACGGCGTCTGAGATCCCCTGGCATGCTCTCCTCCTTCCAGATAAGAGAAATGAGTTCATGAATTCGCGCCAGTAGTGCTTCTCCGCCATGCTTTAGTGCCTCGGCGGGGATTCCATCTGCTCCTGAGGCCTTGTTGTTCTTCAGTTGTCGGATGGCCTTTTCAACCTCATGCCGGGCTGGGGTTGTGCTGAGATGGTGGCGGGTAGCATGCTGTGGGATGGAGTTGAGGACACTCACGTCGAAGACAGAGTCTCGGTTAAGGAGATCTTCAAAGTGCTCCTTCCAGCGGGCACTGACTGCCTCTCTGTCCTTGATGAGTAACTCTCCGTTCTTGGCCCGCAGTGGGGTAGGGCCGTAGGTGGTCTTGACTGTGCTAAAGAATCCACACACGTCGTGGTTGTCGGCTAGCTGCTTGATCTCCTGCGCTTTCTCCACCCACCATCTGTTCTTTAGGTCGCGAGTTTTTTGTTGGATCTCGGCCTTCAGGCGTCTGCAGAGCTGCTTTCGTACTCTCGAGTCTAAAATTGTTGAACTCGGATGTTGAGTCCAGATGGCTGTAAAGTGCCTAATCGAAAGATGAGGTGCTGTTCCTCGAGCTTACGTTGAGCTTCGTTGGAACCGTGTAAGAGCCCGAGGATGGAGAAGCCAGAGTGGAGTGGAGAATTAAAGTGACAGGCGACCGGAAGCTCGGGGTCACACTTACGGACTGAACGGAAGTGTTCCACAAAGCGATCACCCCATCTGCGTTTGGTCTCCCCATTGTAGAGTAGACCGCATCGTGAGCGGCGAATACAGTATACTAAATTGCAAGTACAAGTAAATCACTGTTTCATCTAGAAGGAGTGTTTTGGGCCCTGGACAGTGGGAAGGGAGGAGGTAAAAGAGCAGGTGTTGCATCTCCTGCGCTTGCACGGGAAAGTGCCGTGGGAAGAGGAGGGGGTGTTTGGGGTGATTGAGGAGTGGACCAGGGTGTCGTGGCGGGAGCGTCCCTTCGGAATGCTGAAAGTGGAGGGGAGGGGAAGATGTGTTTGGTGGTGGGATTGCGCTGGAGGTGGCGGAAATGATGGAGGATGATCCGTTGAATGTGGAGGCTGGTGGGTTGAAAGGTGAGGACAAGGAGAATCCTATCGTGGTTCTGGGATGGAAGGGAAAGGGTGAGGGCAGAAGTGCAGGAAATGGAACGGACACGGTCGAGGGCCATGTCAACTACGGTGGAGGGGAATCCTGCCCTTTTTTTGAGCCAGGTCTCCGTTATAGCCACAACATCACATTTCCTTGTGGCTATTTGTGTCTGCAGCTCACAACCTTATTTACCACTCTTCGCGCATTTACACACAAGCACTGTAATCCTATCTTAGACCTTCTTGTTTTCTCTCTTAGTCTGACCCCACATAATACCGTACTATTTCTTACTCTAGTGCTGTCTGTCTCTCCTAATTCTTTGTGCACCTTGTTTCTCTTGGTGCCCATCCCCCTGCCAAATTAGTTTAAACCCTTCCTAACAGCACTAGCAAAGTCCCCGCGGGGATATTGGTCCCAGTTCTGTTGAGGTGCAATCCGACCGGCCTGTACAGGTCCTGCCTTTCTTAGAACCAGTCCCAATGTCCCAGGAATCTAATACCCTCCCTCCTGCACCGTCTCTCCAGCTACGCATAAATCTGCTCTATCCTCTTACTTCTATACTCACTAACTCGTGGCACTGGGAGTATTCCAGAGAATACTACGTTTGAAGTCCTATTTTTTAATCTCTTTCCTAACTCCCTGAAATCTGCCTGCAGGACCTCATCCCTCTTTCTACCTATTCCATCAACACCGATATGGATCACGTCCTGTGGCTGTTCACCATTCAGAATGTTCTGCAGCCGCTCAGTGACATCCTTGACCCTATCACCAGGGGGGCAACCTACCATCCTGGAATCACGTCTGCGACTGCAGAAACACCTGTCTGATCTCCTAAATATTGAATCCCCCTATCACTATTGCTTTCCCGATCTTCCTCCTTCCCCCCTCCCCCCCTGCCCCCAGTAAAGCTGAGCCACCCTTGGTGTCATGGACTCGGCTCTGGCTGCACTCCTCTGAGGAACCGGTACTGAGCAAGATGCACTCGGGGGGGGGGGGGGAGGGGGGTGGGGTGGCTCCTGTACTACCTGCCTGGTGCTCCTTGTCTTTTTTATTCGTTTATGGGATGTGGGCGTCGCTGGCAAGGCCAGCATTTATTGCCCATCCCTAATTGCCCTTGAGAAGGTGGTGGTGAGCCGCCGTCTTGAACTGCTGCAGTCCGTGTGGTGAAGGTACTCCCACTGTGCTGTTAGGTAGAGAGTTCCAGGATTTTGACCCAGCGACGATGAAGGATCGGGGATATGCTTCTAAGTCAGGATGGCGTGTGACATGGAGGGGAACTTGGAGGTGGTGCCGTTCCCATGTGCCTGCTGCCCTTATACTTCTAGGTGGAAGAGGTCGCGGGTTTGGGAGGTGCTGCCGAAGAAGCCTTGGCGAGTTACTGCAGTGCATCTTGTAGATGGTACACACTGCAGACACGGTACGCTGGTGGTGGAGGGAGTGAATGTTTAAGGTGGTGGATGGGGTGCCAATCAAGCGGGCTGCTTTGTCCTGGATGGTGTTGAGCTTCTTGCGTGTTGGAGCTGCACTCATCCAGGCAAGTGGAGAGTATTCCATCACACTCCTTACTTGTGTCTCGTAGATGGTGGAAAGGCTTTGGGGAGTCAGGAGGTGAGACACTCTCCGCAGAATACCTAACCTCTGACCTGCTCTTGTTGCCACAGTATTTATGTGGTTGGTCCAGTTAAGTTTCTGGTCAATGGTGACCCCCAGGATGTTGATGGTGACGGATTCGGCGATGGTAATGCCGTTGAATGTCAAAGGACGGTGGTTAGACTCTCGCTTGTTGGAGATAGTCATTGCCTGGCACTTCTGTGGCGCGAATGTTACCTGCCACTTATCAGCCCAAGCCTGAACGTCGTCCAGGTCTTGTTGCATGCGGGCATGGGCTACTTCATTATCTGAGGAGTTGTGAATGGTGCTGAACACTGTGCAGTCATCAGCAAACATCCCCATTTCTGACCTTATGTTGGAGGAAAGGTCATTGATGAAGCAGCTGAAGATGGTTGGGCCTAGGACACTACCCTGAGGAACTCCTGCAGCGATGTCCTGGGGCTGAGATGATTGGCCTCCAATAACCACAACCATCTTCCTTTGTGCTAGGTATGACTCCAGCCAGTGGAGAATCCCCGCCCCCCCCCCCCGATTCCCATTGAATTCAGTTTTACTAGGGCTCCTTGATGCCACACTTGGTCAAATGCAGCCTTGATGTCAAGGGCAGTCACTCTCACCTCACCTCTGAAATTCAGCTCCCTTGTCCATGTTTGGACCAAGGCTGTAATGAGGTCGAGAGCTGAGCGGTCTTGGCGGAACCCAAACTGGGCATCAGTCAGTTATTGGTGAGTAAGTGCCGCTTGATAGCACTGTCGATGGCACCTTCCATCACTTTGCTGATGATTGAGAGTAGACTGACAGGGCGGTAGTTGACCCGGTTGGATTTGTCCTGCATTTTGTGGACAGGACACACCTGGGCAGTTTTCCACATTATCGGATAGATTCCAGTGTTGTAGCTGTAATGGAACAGGTTGGACAGAGGCGCGGCTAGTTCTGAAGCACAAGTCTGTCTGGTGGTCACCCATTCCCTCTCTGCCTTTACACTCTTATGCTGCAGGGTGACCACCTCTTTAAAATGTAGCTCTTCGTCTCATGGATGCACCGTAGTGACACCAGCTGCTGCTTAAGCTCCGAAACCCTTGAGCGCCTCCAGCTGATGACACTTCCTGCACACATGGTTGGCCTTCCCTTTTGTTCTTTCCTCCCTTCCCCCCCCCCCCATGCCCTGTCCCTGCACTTGCTTAAAATCTTTTACATCTCTAACTTTTTCCAGTTCTGATGAAAGGTCATTGACCTGAAATATTAACCCTGTTTCTCTCTCCACCGATGCTGCCTGACCTGCTGAGTAATTCCAGCATTTTGTGTTTTATTTCAGATTTCCAGCATCCGCAGTATTTTACTTTTGTATTAACATTTAACGGGTTGTTTAACAGCGATATTAGCGTGGAAAAGCTTAAGCTTTCGTCAGTTCCATTGATTTCACTGAATGCCGGTGGTAGGTAGAGGGGTGCGGTCCGCAGTGCAGTCTGTGGCGGAGCACTGAATGACTGACGGCAACTTCAGGATTTCCACGTATATCTACGCATGCGTTAAATCCAGAAGTTACAGTCGGTTTCAGAGGGGTGCCGCAAAATCTGGGCCATTAGGAGTGGTGTCTAAAAGCTTGGTCAGATGTGAATTTTTATGAAGGTTTTAAAGGAGGAAAAGTGAAGAAGCTTACAGATTTATGGAACGCGGGGCATACACAGCTGAAGGCATGGCTGCCAATGTTGAGGTGAAGGGAGTGGAGTATGTACAATAAGCCAGAGTTGGAGGAACGCAGAGTAGTCAGAGTTGTAGGGCTGGAGAAGTTTACAGGGACAGGGAGAGGCAAGGCCATGAGTTTTAAACACCAGGATGAAAATTTAAAATTTGAGGTGTTCAGAACAGAACAGAACAGAAACCCCACAGTGCAGATAGAGGCCATTTCGGCCCATCGAGCCTGCACCGACACATATCCCACCCGATCCCCGTAACCCCTACACCAACACATATCCCACCCTATCCCCGTAACCCCACATATTTAACCCCCCTAACACTAAGGGTCAATTTATCATAGCTAATCAACCTAACCCGCACATCTTTGGACTGTGGGAGGAAACCGGAGCACCCGGAGGAAACCCACGCAAACACGGGGAGAATGTGCAAACTCCACACTTGTATAAGATTATAAAAGATGTAATAGCAGAGCACTTGGAAAACAGTGACAGGATCGGACAAAGTTGACATGGATTTACAAAAAGTAAATCATGCTTGACTAATCTACTGGAATTTTTTGAGGATGTAACTGGTAGAATAGATAAGGGAGAACCAGTGGATGTGGTGTATTTGGACTTTCAGAAGGCTTTCGATAAGGTCCCGCGTAAGAGATTAGCGTGCAAAGTTAAAGCACATGGGATTGGGGGTAAGGTACTGTCTTGGATAGAGAACTGGTTGGCAGATAAGCAAAGAGTTGGAATAAACGGGTCTTTTTCCGAGTGGCAGGCAGTGACTAGTGGGGTACCGCAGGGATCGGTGCTAGGACCCCAGCTTTTCACAATATATATAAATGATCTAGACGAGGGAACTAGATGTAATATCTCCAAGTTTGCAGATGACACAAAGCTGGGTGGGTGTGTGTGCTGTGAGGAGGATGCAGAGAAACTCCAGTATGATTTGGACAGGTTGGGTGATTGGGCAGATGCATGGCAAATGCAGTATAATGTGGATAAATGCGAGGTTATCCACTTCGGTGGCAAAAACAGGAAGACAGATTATTATCTGAACAGCAATAGATTGGGAGAAGGGGAAGTGCAACGAGACCTGGGTGTCCTTGTGCACCAGTCGCTGAAGGTAAGTGATGTGAAAAGACTACTGAGCGCTTGGTTTGAGTATAAAACAAGGCTTTAATCAACTGTTTGAAAACCATGAGATTTCTAGTTACAATCACTAGTTCCTGGTTACAGAAACATCCTGAGCAAGCTGGGCCCACGCCTGAGTATTTATACTCCTTGGCCAGCACCACCAGCTGGCCGCCCAGTGTTACTTCATGAGTCATGATAAGATTCATGACAGTAAGCAGCCGGTTAAGAAGGCAAATGATATGTTGGCCTTCGTAGCGAGAGGATTTGAGTACAGGAGCAAGGATGTCTTGCTGCAGTTGTACAGGGCCTTGGTGAGACCACACCTTGAGTATTGTGTGCAGTTTTGGTAGCCTTATCTGAGGAAGGATGTTCTTGCCATGGAGAGAGTGCAGCGAAGATTCACCAGACTGATACCTGGGATGGCAGGAATGATGTATGAGGAGAGATTGGGTAGATTCGGCTTATATTCGTTAGAGTTTAGAAGAATGAGAGGGGATCTCATTGAAACTTATAAAATTCTAACCGGACTAGACAGACTAGATGCTGGAAGGATGTTCCCGATGGCGGGGGAGTCCAGAACCAGGGGTCACAGTCTAAGGATAAGGGGTAAGCCATTTAGGACTGAGATGAGGAGGAATTTCTTCACCCAGAGAGTG
Source organism: Somniosus microcephalus (assembly GCF_052327205.1). NCBI lineage: Eukaryota > Metazoa > Chordata > Chondrichthyes > Squaliformes > Somniosidae > Somniosus > Somniosus microcephalus. The sequence continues at coordinate 178,454,403 of NC_140987.1, read as the reverse complement.
GTGAACCTGTGGAATTCTCTGCCACACAGGGCAATTGAGGCCAATTCATTAAATATATTCAAGAAGGAGTTGGATATATTTCTTGAGGCTAAAGGGATCAAGGGATATGGGGAGAAAGCAGGGACAAGGTACTGAATTTGGATGATCAGCCATGATCTCATTAAATGGTGGAGCGGGCTCGAGGGGCCAAATGGTCTACTCCTGCTCCTATCTTCTATGTTTCTAGCCAGTGTAGACCAGTGAGGACAGGGGTGATGAGAAATGGGATTTGGTGCAGGATACGATATGGGTAAGAAAGTTTTGGATGAGCTGAAGTTCATGGAGGATGGAAGGCCGGTCAGGGTGCATTGGAATAGTCGCATCTAGAGGTGACAAAGACATGAGGGCTGAGGCAGGGGCTGAGGGGCAATGCTACAGAGGTGAAAGTAGGTAGTCTTTGTGTTGGAGAGGATATGGGGTTGGAAGCTCAACTCGAGTTCAACTTGAGACAGTGACGGGATGGGATGGAATTGGTAGCAAGGGTACAGAGTTTGTGGTGGGGCTGATGACAATGGCTTTGGTCTTCCTAATGTTTAACTGGAGGAAATTTTGGCTCCTCCAGGACTGAATGTCAAACAGGCTGCCTGACAACACAGAAGCAGTGGACCAGTAGAGCTTGTTGTCATCAACGTGCATGTGGAATCTGACTCCATGTCTTCAGATGATGTTGCCAAGGGGCACCATCATGTAGATGAGAAAGAAGAGGGAGTCAAGGATAGATCCTTGGGGGACTCCAGAGGTAATAGTGTTGGGGCTGGAAGAGAAGGCATTGCTGGACATGTCCTGATACAATTGGATAGATAAGAGTGACACAAGCGAGGGCAGTCCCACTGAGGTGGACAATGGAGGAGAGGCCTTGAAGGAGAATGGTGTGGTTGACTATATCAAAAGTTGAAAAGGACGGGGAGGGATATATTGCATCACAGTCACAATCATAAAGGATGTCATTTGTGATTTTGATTAGGGCTATTTCAGTGCTGTGGCAAAGATGGAAACCTGATTGAAGAGATTCAAACATGTAGTGGGAAAAATGGACATAGATTTGGGATACAACATTCAGCACATTTCAAGGGCTTTGGAGAGGAAGGGGAGGATGGAGCTGGGGCAGTGGTTTACAAGAACCGAGTTTTTTTTTTGAGGAGAGGGATGATGACTGGTTTTAAAAGGGATGGGAACAGTTCCTGAGAAGAGGGAACCATTTATAATGTTAATTAGCATGGAGGCCAGGAAGGTAAGTTGGGTGGTCAGCATTTTAGTGGGAATGGCATTTAAGGGAGCAGGAAGTGGATCTCGTGGGCACAATGAGCTTGGAGTGGGCATGAGGGGAGATGGAGAAACTAGAGAAAGACATGGGTGCAGGGCTAGGGCAGGGGGGATTCTTGGGAGGTTTGGCTTGGTGGGCAAGGGGAAGGGGGGTTATGCGGCAGAGACAGCTGAATGGATGATCTCAATCTTAGTGGCAAAGAAGGCCATGACTTGTTCGCACATTGTTGGAGGTGACGAGGGAGGGGATAGAGTTAGAGGGGTTTAAGGAAGTTGTTGATAATGGAGAAAGGAAGCCAGAGGTTATCTTTGATTTCCAGGATGATCCTGGAATAGTGAACCATTTTGGCAGAAGAGAGTAAGGCCCCGATAGTGTTCGATGTGGTTCAACCAGACCTGACAATGGATGGCTAAATGAGTTGTGCACCAGATATGCTCAAGTCTACACCCCTTGGATTTGAAGGAGTAAAGATAGGGGCCATACTGAGAAAACAACCAGGGTGGGTGAGAATAAGGGCAGGAAAAGTCATAGAATTAGCATCTGATGATATAATTTTCTTACATAAACAGCTTAAAATCAATTTTATACTGTACTGTTTTAAATATATTAATTAATTATGTTGCAATTTTACACATTTTTTCCAGATACTCGAGAGGAGTGTTATCCCCAGAGCGACATGTTCGTACTCGTTTGTACTTTACCAGTGAGAGTCACGTACATTCGCTTCTCTCTCTACTGCGCTATGGATGCCTATGTAATGTAAGTATTGGCGATACTGGCATTTGACTGCAAGTTTGTAACAACAGTTAAGTTGGAGACTTTCTTAATTAACAAGATGGCTATAAAAATGGCAACTTATATTTGCAAGTGCCGTGAAGTCCACTTCAATGAATACCAATAACAACTTGCATTTATATAGCACATTTAATATAGTAAAGTGACCCATGGCGCTTCACATTAGGACAGATGTTGAAATATTTAGTCAAAGCAGTAGGTTTTAAACCGCTTCATCAGGGAAGATAGAAGAGATTGAGAGGGAATTCCAGAGCTTAGGGCCTAGACTGCTGAAGGCACGGCCGCCAAAGGTGATAAAAGAATAACACGTTTAAGAGAATGTAATTGCCATGCATAAATCCTTTTTTTTATCTTTTCCAATGACCGCTGTCCCTTTTTAAATTAATAACTATTAAATGCATAAAAGATATAAATGAAACGCAGAAGTCTGGATTTATTTGTTTAATTGTTATACTGCCTCACTAAAGCCATTTTTGGCAATCAATGTGTTGAGCACTTTTTACAAGGTTTTTTTTGTCTCGGTGTGAAAATCACCTGGTAACCAATTCAGTGTTTTTCATCTCATCAGGTGCTAGGGCTTGAGCACTTTTGGCAATTAATGTGACGTGTGTTTTTGTTTATGTGAAAACTGCCTCATCAGGTGGGAATGCTCAAGCTTTGTGATGCTTTTAACTTGCCCATGTTTTAGCAGCGTACATACCTTTTGGCAATAAACTGGCAGAAACACTAGGGGGAGTTTTAACCCGGAGGAGCGTGAGAGTTTGGGTGCAGGTGGGGGTTTAAATCTGCCAAAAATGCGAGCATGTCGGGAAACCGGCTCCAACCCGCCGACCTCCGCATTTCACTGCAGCGTGTTGGGCTGTGTGTGTGCAACCCCTGCGGGAGAGGCGAGTTGTCAATTGACATTGTCATTCTGGGGGGAGAGGGTGAACAGCCAGAGGTCGTTGTCCATATCGGTGCCAACGATAGAGGCAGAAAGAGGGATGAAGTCCTGCAAGCAGAGTTTAGGGAGCTAGGAGAGAGTTTAAAAAGGATCTCGAAGGTAGTAATCTCCGGATTACTCTCGGTGCCACGTGCAAGTGAGTACAGGAATAGAAGGATAGAACAGATGAATGCATGGCTGGAGAGATGGTGCAGGAGGGAGGGATTTAGATTCCTGAGGCATTGGGACTGTTTCAGGGGAAGGTGGGACCTGTACAAGCCGGACAGGTTACATCTCAACAGACCCGGGTACAATATTCTTGCGGGGAGGTTTGTTAGTGCTGTTGGGGAGTGTTTAACCTAGCTTGGCAGGGGGATGGGCACCACCATATAGGAGTAGAAAAGAGGAATAAGGTGCATAAAAGAGTGAGTGTGTTGGATAGTACTAAAGGCAGAAGTAGTACCATATTAGATAGGAGCAGACTAAGAAAGACTACGAAAAGAATGCATGTACGTAAACGCACAAAGTGTGGTGAATAAGGTTGGTGAGCTACAAGCACAATTAGTTATGATGTTGTGGCAATAACGGAAACGTGGCTTAAAAACGGTGAGGACTGGGCAGTTGATATTTAAGGGTACAAGGTGTACAGAAAAGCTAGGAAAGGAAAAAAGGGAGGTGGGGTGTCAGTGCTGATTAAGGAAGACATTGTAAGTGTTAGAAAGGGAGAATGTTCTTGAGGGGACAAGGACAGAATCCATTTGGTTAGAGTTGAGGAGCAAAAAGGGTATGATCACGCTATTGGGGGTATTCTATAGGCCTCCAAATAGTGAGAGGGAGTTAGAGGAGCAAATCTGCAGGGAAATCGCAGAGATATTCAAGAGCTATAGAGTGGTGATATTGGGGGACTTTAATTACCCAAATATCGATTGGGATAATGCTAGGGTAAAGGGAAAGGAGGGGGAGGAATTTCTGAAATGTGTTCAGGAGAATTTCCTTGACCAATATGTTCTTGGCCCAACTAGGAAGGAGGCATTGCTGGATCTGGTGCTGGGGAATGAGCTGGGCCAGGTCGACCAAGTGTCTGTGGGAGAACACTTGGGTACGAGTCACCATCGTATCATAAGATTTAGATTAGCAATGGAGAGGAGCAAGGAACAATCTAGAGTGGAACTTCTAAACTGGAATAGGGCTAACTTCAATGGGATGCGAAAGGATCTAGCCAGGGTAAAATGGAACCAAAGACTGACAGGAAAAACTGTAACGGAACAATGGGTGATCTTTAAGGAGGAGATGTTCCAAGTACAGGCTAGGTACATTCCAACAAGAGAGAAGGGTAAGGGAACCAAAGCAAGGGCTCCTTGAATGACGAGGGAGATAAGAGAAGATGATGAAACAAAAAAAGAGGGTGTATGATGCATGTCAGGTAAATTCTTCAAGGGAGAACCAGACCAAATACAATAAATTGAGGGGAAGTGAAGATGAAAATAAGATTGGCAAAGTGAAAATATGAGAGTAGAATGGCGGACAACATAAAAGAGAAACCAAAAATCTTCTACCGGCATATAAACAGTAAGCGGGTAGTAAGAGACGGGGTGGGGTCCATTAGGGACAAAGAAGGTGATGTATGCTTAGAGGTGCAGGGCAAGGCTAGAATACTCAATGAGTACTTTGCATCGGTGTTTATTAAAGGGGTGGTGTGGTAAACCACTGTTTGTATTCCACTGTGTACATGCCTGGACATGCCTCGGCTGACTCCTCCCACAAGTCCTAGTATAAAGGTGACTGCTCCCCAGCCCCTTTGTATTCTGGACCGGTCGACCACTCGAGGCAGACCTTCATTCTTTTGTTAATAAAAGCCTTTAGTTACTCTCTTAACTCTCAGTCTTTAATGAGTAATTGATAGCGCATCAGGTGGATGCTGACAAAATATCGGTACAAGTGGAAAAGATAGAAGCAATGGAAGGGGTGAAATTGACAGACAGGATGTACTAGAGAGGCTGGGTATGCTTAGAGTGGATAGGTCTCCTGGTCCAGATGGCTTGCATCGCAGGTTACTAAGGGAATTGGGGGGGGGGGGGGGGGGAGATAGCGGTAGAGCTTGCCATAATTTTCCAATCTTCCCTAGATGCGGGGGAGGTGCCTAAGGATTGGAAATTTGCAAATGTGACACTATTATTCAAGAACGGGTGTAAGGACAATCCTAGTAACTACAGGCCGGTCAGTTTAACATCAGTGGTGGGTAAAGTTTTAGAAACAATAATCAAGGAAAAAATTAACGGGCCCTTGGAGAGGTTTAAGCTAATTAAGGAGAGCAAACACGAGTTTGTAAAAGGAAGACCGTGTTTGACTAATGTAATTGAATTTTTTGATGAAGTAACAGGGAGGATTGATGAAGGGAATGCAATGGATGTTGTCTACATGGATTTTAGGAAGGTGTTTTGACAGAGTACTACATAGAAGGCTGGTTAACAAAATTGAGGCTCATGGAATAGGTGGGTCAGTGGCAGCTTGGATAAGGAATTGGCTTAAGGACAGAAAACAGCGAGTTGTGGTAAATGGCTGTTTTTTAGACTGGAGGATGGTAGACAGTGGTGTTCCTCAAGGGTCTGTACTGGGGCCACTGCTTTTTTTGATATAAATAAATGACCTGGATATTGGAATATTGAGTAGAATTTCTAAATTTGCCAATGACACCAAACTTGGGGGTGTGGCAAACAGTGAGTATGCCAATCGACTGCAGCAGGACATAGAAAGGCTAGCAGAATGGGCAGACAAGTGGCAGATGGAATTTAATACAGAGAAGTGGGCAGCATGGTGGCATAGTGGTTAGCACTGTTGCCTCACAGCGCCAGAGACCCGGGTTCAAATCTGGCCTCGGGCGACTGTCTGTGTGGAGTTTGCACATTCTCCCCATGTTTGCGTGGGTTTTCTCCGGGTGCTCCGGTTTCCTTCCACAGTCCAAAGATGTGCGGGTTAGGTTGATTGACTATGATAAATTGACCCTTAGTGTTAGGGGGATTAAATACGTGGGGTTACTGGGATATGTGTTGGTGTAGGGGTTACAGGGATCGGGTGGGATATGTGTCGGTGCAGGCTCGATGGGCCGAAATGGCCTCTATCTGCACTGTGGGGTTTCTGTGAAGTGTGAGGTGATGCATTTTGACAGAAGGAACAGGGAGAGGCAGTATACAGCTTTGAAGAGTGTGCAGGGACAGACACCTGGGAATTAATGTGCACAGGTCCCTGAAGGTGGCAGGACATATTGAGAGTGGTTAGCAAAGCATATGGGATCTTGGGCTTCATAAATAGAGGTATTGCGTACAAAAGTAGAGAAGTTATAAAGCGCTGGTTGGGCCACAACTAGAATATTGCGTCCAGTTCTGGTCACCACACTTTATGAAGGATGTAAAGGTCCATGAGAGAGTGCAGAGGAGATTTACTAGAATGGTTCTGAGGATGGGGAACTTAGGTACAAGGTTAGGTTGGATTTGTTTTCATTAGAGCAAAAGGAGGTTGAGGGGTGACTTGATAGATGTGTACAAAATTTTGACAGGTTTGGATAGTCTAGACGGGGAAAGGCTGTTCATAGTAGTTGATGGTAGAAAGACTAGGGGACACATCTAAGGTTTTGGGCAAGAGATACGGGGGGGTTGTGAGGAAAAACTTTTACGCAGCGAGTGGTGAGGACCTGGAACTCGCTGCCGATGGAAGTGGTGGAAGCGAAGACACTCAATGTTTTCAAGGGGAGACTGGATAGGCACTTGAGGGAAATAAACTTGCAGGGCTACGAGGATAGAGCGAGAGAATGGGACTGACTGGATTGCTCTACAGAGAGCTGGCACGGACTCGATGGGCTGAATGGCCTCCATCTGTGCCGTTATGACTTTGACTCTCTGACATATGTTAATCACACAATTTAAACGATATTGACAAGGGTTTTGCATATTAACTTTGGGTCCACGGGTTTCCCAGGTTTCCTGGAACTCGCTGGTGAAAGCAAGGTGAGAACACAGCCGCAATTGAGGGGGCTGAAACCATGGCAGGGAAAAATGCCAATGAGTACTCCGTACTCTCAGCTGTTTTCTTACCTGCTTGTGTGAAAGGGTTTGTTCACAGTACTTGTGCTGAGAGGTTACTTTATACACTTTGGAGGTCATATCTACATTTCTGGAGGTTTTATCTACACTTTGGAGGTTTGGAGTTCTGATCTATCAGATCAGCATGGCTGCTGTTTATGCTGTGTTAGATTGGACTTCAGACGAGGACCAAGATGACCAGCAACAGCCTGCTGCTCACAGACCTGCATCTCCACATGAGAGAGGGGATCAGCAGAGAGGTGCAGCTCGCGCAGGAGTCTGTACCCAGCACAAAGGGTCTACAGGCAGAGGATAAGCTTCCTCAACATGTCGGAACACCAGTGTCTCAGGAGGCTCAGGGTGTCGTGGCAGACATTTGCAGCCTGCTGGAACAAGACCTGATGGCCACACTTTACCAGTGGCTGTCAAAGTCAGCACCGCCCTTATCTTTTTTGACTCTGGATCCATCCATGGATCTGCCAGAGGCATTTGCAAGATCTCGCCATTGGTGGCACACAAATGCATAAAACAGATAGCTGATGACTTGTTTGCCAGGGCTGCCAAATATGTCAACTTTGCCTGCGAAGACGCCAGTCAGAATGAGCGGACACTCGGATTTGCGGCTCTGGCTGGCTTCCCGCAGGGCGTCATCGATTGCACACACATGGCAATCTGGGCACCCCCAGAACAACCAAGAATATTTGTCAACTGCAAGGGCTTCCACTCCATCAATGTTCAGCTGGTGTGCAACCACAAAAAGATCTTTATGCTGGTGTGCGCAAGATTCCTGGGCAGCTGCCATGATGCTTTCGCCCTGTAGCAGTCCACCCTCTCTGCTTCGAGGTGCAAAGAGATCAGAGTTGCCAGCTGGCTGCTCGGAGACGAGTGATACTCACTTAAAACATGGCTGATGACACCTCTCAGAAACCCGAAGAATGAGGCCCAGGAACAATACAATGAATGCCATATGACCACCAGATGTGTCACCGAACAAGCCATCGGCATGCTAAAGGTGCGCTTCAGGTATCTGGACAGACCTGGAGGCACCCTTCAGTACGCACCAGCCAGGGTCTCCAGAACAACGGCCCAGAAATTCGGGTCGGAAGCTTCCTGCGGGTGCAAGCCCCCGACCTGCACTTACCTAGCGCGCCTGCCGTTGTGTTGTGGGCCCGCGTGGGATTCCGATCCTGGGCCGCCTCCAGCTGCCAGCGCGCAGTGCTTGCATATCCCAGGGGCGCAGTTAGTTCGAAGCATCCCCTGGGGTCACATGGGCCATGGAGAGCCAATCGTAGCAGGGAATCTCCATTCATAAATTTGACAGGAAGACCTGTCAAATCTATGAATAGAGATCGGCCCCAAAACCTAACTAAAACTGCAAATAATTTTTTTTTTAAATCACATTTTGACGGTGACTATGAGGGATAGGCATGAGTGTGAGTGTCAGTGTCAGTGGTGGATGGATAGATGGGGATGTGAGTAAGTTTGTAGACAGAGAGGACTGGCTGCACATGCAAGGTAAGTTGGTGAGAGGAATGGTGTGCTGGAGTAGGCTTGAGAAGGCAGAGTGAGGGGTTTAGGGTGATATGCACATCAGGATATAGGGAAATGTGCCATTGCTCTCACCTTTCCTGCCCTGCTGAGGTCATTGAATCGCTTCCTGCGTTGGATCCAGACCTTGCTATGGAGTTGAGACAGGCAAAGGCTGCGTCCCGCTTCAGCAACGCCTCCCTAGATGTGCTGTTGGGGGCTGTAAGGGCCCCGATGGAGATACTCTTCCCTAGTGACGCGAGGAAGAAGCCTGATGCTGAAGGCATCGTTGAAGGTTGCCAGAGAGGTCAGCAGGCACGCTGGGGTAGGGTGGGGTGGGACAATAGTGCCTCTGCGCATTAAAATCCAGCCCTCTGGCTCTCTGAATAATAGTAATGCCACCTCCAAGGTTTTTTTTTAAAGATTTGTTGTGCTATACTGTAATGTGTATATTGTAAAGAAGCAAATGACATATGCTTTGTTATCCATAAAAACTGATCATTTTTACAGTACTGTAATTGCAATCCAGTTTGCATTCTATTATTAGCTTCTTGCCAAACCTGATACAACAGTTAAAATGGATAAACTAATAGAATGGTTAAGTGAATAAAATTACTTGGCAAAATCATTAGTCATTTAACTGTTTTGCACTAATTTTGTTGTAACTGGTCTAACAAAGTTTATGCTTAAGACTTGAAAAAATTGAGTTTATGGGATTATGCCAAGTTTCTGGTGTTGATTATCTGACTAACTTGATGGATCATCCTATGGTACTAAGTAATGGGCATCAAGTTTTCAATATTTTGAACTATTTAAGCCCAATGATGACCTCCGCATAGGAAGATCTCCTCGTCATAAAACCGACTGAACAACATGCAGAATAACTGCTTATTTTATTTGGATTAGATATGAATTAAGTCAGGTTACCTCAGTTTATTTACTAGTGTATTTCCAGTAGTACTGCTGGCAAGTTTGTACGGATCAGGCTCTTACCTCTGCCATAATGCTACTCTTAGCCAGTGCTCTGCCCTTGAAAGTATGCAGTGCAGGGGTTGAGGCAGTACCATGGCAGCTGTTTTTCTTCTTCAAATGGGAGACTGGAGCTTGAATTTGGGATAGAAAAGTAAGGTGGGCTGGAAGACCTTCCTGCAGCTGTTGCCCTGACCTCTGCTCAGGTGCTGCTGCAACATGAGCACAAGGATCAGGAAGCAGAAACTGGAGCTTGGGGGTGGCAAGGAGCAGTGTGTTGGGCAGGGTCAGGCTAGGATGGGGTAGTAGATTCAGGCCTGGTGCTGAGGTTGACGAGTGAGCTGGGAGATCACAGAGGTTTGGGCTAGTGGGGTGGAGAGCAACGGGACTGCAGCACCTCCGGCTACAGCAGACCTGAGATAGGAGTGGGACCAATTCAGATTGGACCAGTTTGGAGCTGGGCTTGAGCAAGAGCTTAGTGTCACCCAAGGCTGGAACGTTGCTACATGGTTCGAGAGTGGAACAGGATCTGAGTGAGGCTGTGGGCGGTGAACTGTAATAATGACATCAAATGTGATGATTGACTTTTTATATATGATTGGTTCCTCTGTTGTGGAATATAATTAGTGAGATAACCAGTGAGAAAGCAGAAACACAAACTCAACCAATCGGGAAGAAGAAAATTAAAAATTAGATTTTTTATTAAGGTAGTCTATACCAATATTTTGAATAATGTATAGAAATTGAGTAGAACAATGCATAGCAAGGATATTGGGCTGGAATTTGCAGTGGGTAATAACGGAACGAACAGTGTTCGCGGGCGGGGCTGGGGGGGTGTGGCAGGCACTGGGTTTACAAGGTTAGTTTGTTTGACCTGGAGGAAACACTCCTGCTCCTCCTGGCCCACTAGCAGTACTGTACAGAACATAAGAAATAAGAGCAGGAGTAGGCCATACGGCCCCTCAAGCCTGCTCCGCCACTCAATAAGATCATGGCTGATCATCGCCCTCAACTCCACTTTCCCGCACTTAACTTATGGATCCAGCCCTTCTCGCCTCCTTTTACCTGCTGGGTTTCCTGAAGACAGGGAAACCCAGCCGACATGAGTTAAAATCAGAAACCTTGTTAAAATGGAGGCACACGGCTTCCTTTAAAGGTTTCAATGACTGACCTGCCTCCTGAGAGCGGATAGGTCACCCACCCATTGTCCCGCCTCCATTAAAACCAGGAGTGGGTGGATTTGAGGCAGGTTGGGTGCGCGTCTGAAATTTCTAACATTTTTACTTCCCACTCGCCCCAAACCCAGCTGTTTTTGGGGGTTAAAATTACCCTCAGTAACTCCGAATGGATTTTGGAGAATAATGTTACAGCGATCTCAATATTTGGATACATTTGGAAAACAGTGTAAAGATCCAACTGCAGTGGCCTGTGTTGGTTGCAATTCGGATCTTGATCATTGGAAATCGCTTATATTTTTACATTTTTGCTCCAGCCTCAAAATAAACTTCTTTGAAATGTGGTGCTACCCATCCTGCAACTTAAAAATCATTAGATCTCATTCTATTTCCCACCAGGTACCCCATCCCTATTTTTTTTTTTTATTATTTGCTATATTTTTCGTGTTTTATTTTCTCTTTCCCTTATTCAGGTCCACCCAACATGCTTGCAGACAGGAGTGGGAATAACCCACTGCTTATTAACCTTCAATTTTTCCCTCTTTCCCAGGTAGAAGCACATGACCTCTGCTTAATGACACTGTAGAAATGTGTCAGAAAATGACAACTCCGTAACAAATAATAGCACTTGCATTTATATAGTACTTCCTCTCAAAGTGCTTCACACTGACTTGAAGTACAGTCTATCATGTAGGCAGTTGAGTGAGGGATTGTATTTCATCCCTCAGTTGTTTTTTTTTATACATTGAAAAGATATCTGCTTAACAAGGATAACCTAGTGGAGATTAATAGTTCCCATGCTGATCAACACTAGGGTTAGGTCATTACCAGCGGCAACGTCCTTCATTTGAAAGGGCAGCTCCCCAAATTGAAGGCCATTGTGCAATCTATTAGCTTGTGGTGTTTTGAAGTGGCAAACCCTCCCAATCTCTCTTCACCATAACTCCTGATTCATGATAAGTGTTATATTCTTACGTTGAAAACAGACATGAAATGGCATTGCTCAGGATTGAGAAACCAGCCAATGATGCTTATAAATTGTTCTCGTGTTATTGTTAAGCTTTGGGATGTGGTCAAAAAAGTTAAATACTGTATGTGTTTACTACTTGTAGTTCACATATTCTGTTAAATGCCATTCATTGTTTGTTGTACAAGAATTGCATTGATGGAATGGGCTAAACCATAGAATCTCGTGGATATATAAAAAAATTTAAAATAGTGATGTGATTTTATTCTGCTTTACTTTCAGGAGGACAAAGATGAGCAATGGAAAAGGGCAATGGGCTATCTGAACTATGCCAGTGAACTCAATTACATGACTCAGATTGTTATCATGTTGTATGAGGACCCAAACAAGGTAATATGTTTTCTGCATTTTGCTTTTATTATTTTCTGTGCTACATTATAATATATGCAAATGACGTTTTCCAAAATTAAACTGATGAGTTCAAATTATAAATTACTTTAGTGCTTTTGCAAGGCATAATGCATAAGCTTGAAAGATAAATTGGCATTAATTCCTTTTCATGAAAGTGTCTCTAAATATCAGCAAACCTTCTGAGAATTTCATTTCGAAGATCAATATTTGATAATGACTATGAACTAGTCATATGTCTTTATGTAACACAAACAAGCTTAGCTGTATGTAAATACCAGTGGGAAACAATATTTTTCCATGTCCTGTAAATAAGCTCTGTTTAACTTGGATGTATTTAATTTGGGTTTTATGCAAACACATTGTACTCACACCTGTATGATTACAGTGAAAATTGAGTATCGCCTCATTCCTCAATAGCACCATTAATGTAAGAACATAAGAATTAGGAGCAGGAGTAGGCCATATAACCTGTCGAGCCTGCTCAATAAGATCATGGCCGATCTTTGGCCTCAAATCCACTTTCTCCCCAATCCCCATATCCCTTGATACCCCTAGAGTCCAAAAATCTACCTCTCAGCCTTGAATATACTCAAAGGCTCAGCATCCACAGCCCTTCGGGGTAGAGAATTCCAAAGATTCACAACCCTCGGAGTGAAGAAATTCCTCCTTTCTCAGATAAGGAGACCAAAACTGCGCACAGTACTCCAGGTGTGGTCTCACCAAAGGCCTGTAAGTAAGACTTGTACTCTTGGCCTTTATTGCAAGGAGTTCGGAGTACAACATTCCATTTGCCTTCCTAATTGCTTGCTGTACCTGCAATGCTAACTTTCTGCGTTTCCGGTACGAGGACACCTAAATCTCTGAACACTAACATTTAATAGTTTCTCACCATTTAAAAAAATATTCTGTTTTTCTATTCTTCCTACCAAAGTGAGCAACCTCACATTTCCTCATATTATACTCCATCTGCCACCAGATTGCCCACTCACTTAACCTGTCTATATCCCTTTGCAAGCTCTTTGTGTCCTCCTCACAGCTTATTTTCCCACCTAGCTTTGTATCGTCAGCAAGCTTGGATACATTACTCTCCGTCCCTTCATCCAAGTCATTGATATAGATGGTAAATAGCTGAGGCCCAAGCACTGATTCTTGCAGTACCCCATTAGTTACAGCCTGCTAATTGGAAAATGATCCGTTTATCACTACTCTCTGTTTTCTGTCCGTTACCCAATCCTCTATCCATGCTAATATATTACCCCCCAACCCCATGAGCCCTTATCTTGCGTAGAAACCTTTTATGTGGCACCTTATCAAATGCCTTTTGGAAATCCAAATATACAACAGCCACTGGTTCCCCTTTATCACCCAAGTTCTGATTGGTCCCCTTTGATGGCAAGACCTGACTGCTGATTGGTCCCCTTGGAGGACAAGACACACCCAACAGTTTTTCTGGAATGTGTAATTAGATCCTCCCTGCTTATGTAATCAATTACTTTGCAAAGTGTAATTCAAGCCATTCTGATTTCTGATTGCCTATTCCAGATAGAACAGAGCTCATTTGGAACAGACAGAGCTCACCTCACCCCCCAAACAAGTTCCTGCCCCCACCGTCCAGGTCCTGACCTCTTTTTTCCCCGCCACCCCCCCCCCCCCCCATCCCAAGTTCCTGACCTACCCGCGCCCAAGTTCCTGACCACCTCTCTTTTCCCCACCACCCACCCCCCCCACCCAATTTTCTGACCTCCCCCAGCCCTGGGTTCCTGACCTTCACCCCTGGCAAGTTTCCCCCCACCCCCCCCCAATATGGATTCCTGACCTCCCCGTGCCCAAGTTCCAGCCTCCATGGGTTCCTCACCAGCTTCTCCCCCAATCACCCACCCAATCAAGTTCCTGACTTTACCCCACCCACCCCGACCACATGAATGGGGCATTGTGCGTGAGTCACGGATTGTTAACAGGTTTATTGGGTATGAAGTGACGAGTGACAGCTTTCTGATAAATTAACCAGGTCTAGGGGGAGGAGAGGGAGACGGTGGTGCGGCTGTAAAGGGGGTGGGGTTGGAAGAATGTTATCTGGATCACGTATTCGATCTAATTTCCCCCACCCTTTTAGACCTGGATCACGTTCTTTCCCCAACCCCACTGTGCCCTCCATGATCTTCACCCCTCCCCCCCCCCCCGAGTTCCTAACCTCCTTTCCCCCCTCTTCCTCCACCCCCCCCATCACCCCTCGCTCTCTTTCCCCTCCCCCACCCCGTCTCGCTCCTCTACAACCCCCCCCGTCTCGCTCCTTTACCCCCCCCCAGGCTCACAGTAACGTAGATACATAGAAGATGGGAGCAGGAGTAGGCCATTCGGCCCCTCGAGCCTGCTCCGCCATTCAATGAGATCATGGCTGATCATCCAAATTCAGTACCCTGTCCCTGCCTTCTCCCCATATCCCTTGATCCCTTTAGCCTTAAGAAATATATCCAACTCCTTCTTGAATATATTTAATGAACTGGCCTCCACCGCCCTCTGTGGCAGAGAATTCCACAGGTTCACCACTCTCTGGGTGAAGAAATTCCTCCTCATCTCAGTCCTAAATGGCTTACCCCTTATCCTTGGACAATGACCCCCTGGTTCTGGATTCCCCGGCCATTGGGAACATCCTTCCTGCATCTAGTCTGTCCAGGCCTGACAGAATTTTATAGGTTTCGATGAGATCCCCCCTCAATCTTCTGAACTCCAGTGAGTATAAGCCCAATCGACAGAATCTCTCCTCATACGTCATTCTTGCCATCCCAGGTTATCAGCCTGGTGAATCTTCGCTGCACTCCTTCCATGGCAAGAACATCCTTCCTCAGATAAGGTGACCAAAACTGCACACAATACTAAAGATGTGGTCTCACCAAGGCCCTGTACAACTGCAGCAAGACATCCTTGTTTCTGTACTCGAACCCTCCTGCTACGAAGGCCAATATACCATTTGCCTTCTTAACCGCCTGCTGCACCCACCTGCATGCATACCTTCAGCGACTGGTGCACAATAACACCCAGGTCTCTTTGCACTTCCCCTTCTCCCAATCTATTGCCATTCAAGTAATAATCTGCCTTCCTGTTTTTGCCACCAAAGCGGATAACCTCACATGTATCCACATTATAGCGCATTTGCCATGTTTCTGCCCAATCACCCAACCTGTCCAAATCGTACTGGAGTTTCACGACATCCTCCTCACAGCATACCCTCCCACCCAGCTTTGTGTCATCTGCAAATTTGGAGATATTACATCTAGTCCCCTCGTCCAGATCATTAATATATATTGTGAACAGCTGCGGTCCTAGGACCGATCCTTGCGGCACCCCACTAGTCACTGCCTGCCACTCGTAAAACGACCCGTTTATTCCAACTCTTTGCTTTCTATCTGCCAACTAGTTCTCTATCCAAGCCAATACCTTGTCCCCAGTCCCATGTGCCTTAATTTTGCACGCTAATCTCTTATGCGGGACCTTATTGAAAGCCTTCTGAAAGTCCAAATACACCACATCCACTGGTTCTCCCTTATCTATTTTACCAGTTACATCCTCAAAAGTTTTGCTCCTCTGCCCCCCCCCCGTCTCGCTCCTCTGCCCCCCCCGTCTCGCTCCTCTGCCCCCCCGTCTCGCTCCTCTGCCCCCCGTCTCGCTCCTCTGCCCCCCCGTCTCGCTCCTCTGCCCCCCCGTCTCGCTCCTCTGACCCCCGTCTCGCTCCTCTGCCCCCCCGTCTCGCTCCTCTGCCCCCCCGTCTCGCTCCTCTGCCCCCCCGTCTCGCTCCTCTGCCCCCCCGTCTCGCTCCTCTGCCCCCCCCGTCTCGCTCCTCTGCCCCCCCGTCTCGCTCCTCTGCCTCCCGTCTCGCTCCTCTGCCCCCCGTCTCGCTCCTCTGCCCCCCCGTCTCGCTCCTCTGCCCCCCCGTCTCGCTCCTCTGCCCCCCCGTCTCGCTCCTCTGCCCCCCCGTCTCGCTCCTCTGCCCCCCCGTCTCGCTCCTCTGCCCCCCCGTCTCGCTCCTCTGCCCCCCCGTCTCGCTCCTCTGCCCCCCCGTCTCGCTCCTCTGCCCCCCCGTCTCGCTCCTCTGCCCCCCCGTCTCGCTCCTCTGCCCCCCCGTCTCGCTCCTCTGCCCCCCCGTCTCGCTCCTCTGCCCCCCCGTCTCGCTCCTCTGCCCCCCCGTCTCGCTCCTCTGCCCCCCCGTCTCGCTCCTCTGCCCCCCCGTCTCGCTCCTCTGCCCCCCCGTCTCGCTCCTCTGCCCCCCCGTCTCGCTCCTCTGCCCCCCCGTCTCGCTCCTCTGCCCCCCCGTCTCGCTCCTCTGCCCCCCCGTCTCGCTCCTCTGCCCCCCGTCTCGCTCCTCTGCCCCCCCGTCTCGCTCCTCTGCCCCCCCGTCTCGCTCCTCTGCCCCCCCGTCTCGCTCCTCTGCCCCCCCGTCTCGCTCCTCTGCCCCCCCGTCTCGCTCCTCTGCCCCCCCGTCTCGCTCCTCTGCCCCCCCGTCTCGCTCCTCTGCCCCCCCGTCTCGCTCCTCTGCCCCCCCGTCTCGCTCCTCTGCCCCCCCGTCTCGCTCCTCTGCCCCCCCGTCTCGCTCCTCTGCCCCCCCGTCTCGCTCCTCTGCCCCCCCGTCTCGCTCCTCTGCCCCCCCGTCTCGCTCCTCTGCCCCCCCGTCTCGCTCCTCTGCCCCCCCGTCTCGCTCCTCTGCCCCCCCGTCTCGCTCCTCTGCCCCCCGTCTCGCTCCTCTGCCCCCCCGTCTCGCTCCTCTGCCCCCCCGTCTCGCTCCTCTGCCCCCCCGTCTCGCTCCTCTGCCCCCCCGTCTCGCTCCTCTGCCCCCCCGTCTCGCTCCTCTGCCCCCCCGTCTCGCTCCTCTGCCCCCCCGTCTCGCTCCTCTGCCCCCCCGTCTCGCTCCTCTGCCCCCCCGTCTCGCTCCTCTGCCCCCCCGTCTCGCTCCTCTGCCCCCCCGTCTCGCTCCTCTGCCCCCCCGTCTCGCTCCTCTGCCCCCCCGTCTCGCTCCTCTGCCCCCCCGTCTCGCTCCTCTGCCCCCCCGTCTCGCTCCTCTGCCCCCCCGTCTCGCTCCTCTGCCCCCCCGTCTCGCTCTCGCCCCCGTCTCGCTCTGCCCCCCCGTCTCGCTCCTCTGCCCCCCCGTCTCGCTCCTCTGCCCCCCCGTCTCGCTCCTCTGCCCCCCGTCTCGCTCCTCTGCCCCCCCGTCTCGCTCCTCTGCCCCCCCGTCTCGCTCCTCTGCCCCCCCGTCTCGCTCCTCTGCCCCCCGTCTCGCTCCTCTGCCCCCCCGTCTCGCTCCTCTGCCCCCCCGTCTCGCTCCTCTGCCCCCCCGTCTCGCTCCTCTGCCCCCCCGTCTCGCTCCTCTGCCCCCCCGTCTCGCTCCTCTGCCCCCCCGTCTCGCTCCTCTGCCCCCCCGTCTCGCTCCTCTGCCCCCCCCGTCTCGCTCCTCTGCCCCCCCGTCTCGCTCCTCTGCCCCCCCGTCTCGCTCCTCTGCCCCCCCGTCTCGCTCCTCTGCCCCCCCGTCTCGCTCCTCTGCCCCCCCGTCTCGCTCCTCTGCCCCCCCGTCTCGCTCCTCTGCCCCCCCGTCTCGCTCCTCTGCCCCCCCGTCTCGCTCCTCTGCCCCCCCGTCTCGCTCCTCTGCCCCCCCGTCTCGCTCCTCTGCCCCCCCCGTCTCGCTCCTCTGCCCCCCCCGTCTCGCTCCTCTGCCCCCCCCGTCTCGCTCCTCTGCCCCCCCCGTCTCGCTCCTCTGCCCCCCCCGTCTCGCTCCTCTGCCCCCCCCGTCTCGCTCCTCTGCCCCCCCGTCTCGCTCCTCTGCCCCCCCGTCTCGCTCCTCTGCCCCCCCGTCTCGCTCCTCTGCCCCCCCGTCTCGCTCCTCTGCCCCCCCGTCTCGCTCCTCTGCCCCCCCGTCTCGCTCCTCTGCCCCCCCGTCTCGCTCCTCTGCCCCCCCCGTCTCGCTCCTCTGCCCCCCCGTCTCGCTCCTCTGCCCCCCCGTCTCGCTGCTCTGCCCCCCCGTCTCGCTCCTCTGCCCCCCCGTCTCGCTCCTCTGCCCCCCCGTCTCGCTCCTCTGCCCCCCCGTCTCGCTCCTCTGCCCCCCCGTCTCGCTCCTCTGCCCCCCCGTCTCGCTCCTCTGCCCCCCCGTCTCGCTCCTCTGCCCCCCCGTCTCGCTCCTCTGCCCCCCCGTCTCGCTCCTCTGCCCCCCCGTCTCGCTCCTCTGCCCCCCCGTCTCGCTCCTCTGCCCCCCCGTCTCGCTCCTCTGCCCCCCCGTCTCGCCCCTCTGCCCCCCCGTCTCGCCCCTCTGCCCCCCCGTCTCGCCCCTCTGCCCCCCCGTCTCGCCCCTCTGCCCCCCCGTCTCGCCCCTCTGCCCCCCCGTCTCGCCCCTCTGCCCCCCCGTCTCGCTCCTCTGCCCCCCCCCCGTCTCGCTCCTCTGCCTCTGTTTCCCCTCTCTCTCTCCCCCCTCTCCCCATTTCTTTGCAATGTATAAAGTTTTAGAACATTTGATTTCACTTGCATTGAGGAGCACTGATGAATACTGTTTTTGACTTGACGTTCTCTGGCTCACTGATTTCTATCTCATTTCATCTGTGTGCTATTCAAACCCCTGCACAATTGGTTAGGCCCAGTTTTGTTAAATGCAGTAAGCTATTTCTCCAACCTCCATCCAAAAGAAGAAAAATGCTTATGGAAGACTGCTTTTTGTATATAAATGCTTGCTTTTGTCAACTTATTAATAATTACAAGTGACCCTAACTAAGAGAGTAATTTCTTTCAAAATGTCTTAACTGCAACTAGTATGCCAATTCAAGTCTAATAAGGAACGGTCATTTTTAAAAAGTGAGAATGTTTTGTACATGCACAGGATACTGGATAAAACTACAATCAAACTATTTTTAGGATTGTTTTCCATAAAATATTATGTTTCAGTTTAAATATTTTGTTAACATATTTAAAATGTATATCTTTAATTAAAATAGTGTATGGTAAGATAATTACTTAGTGAAGTACCTGGATTGGGACTTAATCTTGGGCTTGAAAAGATTTGTTTATTTACCCTTTTTTCATAGCATGGAATTATATATATCAGAGCTAAGAGTGCAGTACTGCACCAGTTGAAATAGCATTAAATAGTACCATACCATTTCAGCCAGTTTGCTGTAGGGAATCATTGAACAGAGGCCAGGTATTTCCCGACAGTTGTCCCTGGGCTACTGCTACAGATCATCTGATGGCTTGTCAGAGTGGCATTAGTAAAGGCCAAGGAAGAAATTGCTCATCTGCCTTCCTGGCCAGAGTTAGTGCAAAGCCAAGGGAATAGGAAGAAAAATAGGGAGAGGTTACCCTCAAATACAAAATTCTTTTGAAAATTAAATATTTAATTTTTCTCGTTTAGCCTTACAGATACTTGTTTCTCATAACTTTAACTTTCAGGACCCTTCTTCAGAGGAACGCTTTCATGTTGAATTACACTTCAGCCCTGGTGCTAAAGGGTGTGAGGAAGATAACAATCTTCCATCGGGTTTTGGATACAGACCAGCCTCTCGTGAGGTACTCATTTTTGTGATGAGTGTTATATTGAGTTCTTTGTATTTTGAGATTTTTTTCTCTATGTTGACCAATGTCGAATCTAATAATTGTGGTCGCATTTATGTATTCGATTAATATCAAATTGTTGTCTTGTACTCCCATTTTTCTGGCAGTGGATTCTCTAATACTAATCTAAGTTATCAGGCTAGTTAAAATGACATCAGTAGGGAGCTAGGAAAGAGATTAAAAAGCAGGACCTGAAAGGTAGTAATCTCCAGAATACTCCCGGTGCCACGTGCTAGTGAGTACAGGAATAGGAGGATAGAACAGATGAATGCATGGCTGGAGAGATGGTGCAGGAGGGAGGGCTTTAGGTTCCTGAGGCATTGGGACCGTTTATGGGGACGGTGGGACCTATACAAGCCTGACGGTTTACACCTCAAGAGGCTGGACCAATATTCTCACGGGGAGGTTTGCTCGTGCTATTGGGGAGGGTTTGAACTAACTTGGCAGGGGGATGGGCACCAGCATGTAGGAGGGGAGGAATGGGGTGAATGGAAGAGTGAGTGTGTTGATGCTACTGGAGGGGAAGGTAGTGCTGGAGGCAAAAGTAGTACCATATTAGATAGGAGCAGACTAAGAAAGACTATGCAAAATTCAAAAATGGGTTTAGAATGCATGCACGTAAATGCACAAAGTGTGGTGAATAAGGTTGGTGAGCTACAAGCACAATTAGCCTTGTGGCAATAATGGAAATGTGGCTTAAAAATGGTGAGGACTGGGCACTTAATATTCAAGGGTACAAGGTGTTCAGAAAAGATAGGGAAGGAAAAAAGGGAGGTGGGATGGCAGTGCTGATTAAGGAAGACGTAGTTTTGGAAAAGGAGGATGTTATTGAGGGGACAAGGACAGAATCCATTTGGTTAGAGTTGAGGAGCAAAAAGGATATGATCACGCTATTGGGGGTATTCTACAGGCCTCCAAATAGTGAGAGGGAGGTAGAGCAGCAAATCTGCAGGGAAATCGCAGAGATATGCAAGAGCTATAGCGTGGTGATATTGGGGGGGACTTTAATTACCCAAATATCGATTGGGGTAATGCTAGGGTAAAGGGAAAGGAGGGGGAGGAATTTCTGAAACGTGTTCAGGAGAATTTCCTTCACCAGTATTGTTACGTCCGTGTAATAATAAGAAAAGGACTGCAGAGAACGGTACAACAGGTGTCTACTCAACGTGGTTCAAACTGCAACTGAAACAACAGATTACTACTCAGCGTTATATACAGGTGTGGTCACTGCCGGTACTACAGTATACATGAGCTGTAGAAAGTAGTTCCCCCCCCTTAAAGGTACATACATTACAATTCCTCCCCTTTTAGATTAACAGTACCATAACACTCATTTAACAATTAAATATCAAACTAATTACAATTAACACTTTTAACATGCAACATTAGCTGAAAATAGTCTATTTATAAATTCAGTCTTTGGGGAGGCTTCCTGATCCTTTCTGGAT
The DNA here is from genome assembly GCF_052327205.1 of Somniosus microcephalus. NCBI lineage: Eukaryota > Metazoa > Chordata > Chondrichthyes > Squaliformes > Somniosidae > Somniosus > Somniosus microcephalus. The sequence goes on along the minus strand of NC_140987.1, from coordinate 178,433,229 downwards.
AGCGCCTTTCCCGAGTGTCTTGCTCTTGGTGCAGAGGCGATTCTGGCCCCCTGTCGTCGGTTGGTTCATCAGCTTCCGATGCTACTGTTTCTGGGGTAGATGCTACCTGTACGTCGGGTTCATCACCAGGTACGTATGGGCGAGGCATGGGGTTGACTCGTTCCTGTGACTCTAGGATCTGGTCAGCGTGGCGTCTCACGATGCTCTCCCCAACGTCCACTGTGTACATTAGTGGCCCCTGCCGTGTGCATATCGTTCCTGGTTGCCATTTCTCTGTTCGGTAGTCGCGGGCCAAGACTGGTTGCCCTACATTGAAGCTCCTTGTCGGCTTCTCATTGATGTGCTGGAATTGCTTACTCTCAACATCTCTTCGTACATTTGGTCTGAGCAAATCCAGACGAGATCTCAACCTTCGGTTAAAGAACATCATGGCTGGGGCCTGGTTGGTGACTGCATGTGTTGCATTTCTGTAGGCTAACAGGAAATTGTCCACCTTATGCTGCAGTGGAATGTCGTCATCGCACATGGCCTTCACTGCTTTTTTAAAGGTTTGTACGAACCTCTCAGCCAATCCATTTGTGGCTGGATGATACGGGGTGGATGTGTAATGCCTTACCCCATTCCTTTTCATAAATCTTCGAAACTCTTCGGACACAAACTGTGGTCCGTTATCAGAGCAAATCTGCTCTGGCAAGCCAAGCCGTTCCTGCCAAAAATGGTCCGTAGGACTGCAATAGTTTTCTCCGTGGTGGTGGAGGACATTTTGATCACCTCAGGCCATTTCGAGTGCGCATCCACGGCTATTAAAAACATTGAGTCCATGAATGGACCAGCAAAATCAATATGCACCCGTTGCCATGGAGATGAGGGCCACTCCCATGGGTGTAGAGGGGCATGTGGTGGTGCATTTTGGACCTTCTGGCACCCTGAGCAGCTCTTTGTCAGGTCCTCGATTTGCTAATTGATCCCCGGCCACCACACATAAGCCCTAGCAAGGCTTTTCATTTTCACCCCTCCCACATGACCTTCGTGAAGCTCATTGAGCACTCTCTCCCTTAACTTGGGTGGAATTACCACTCGGGATCCACACATCAAGGTCCCCCGGCACACTGACAGCTGTTCTCTTCTGGATGAGAATGCTGGCAACAGTGAGTCGCCATGTGCTGGCCATCCCTTCACCGTCAAATCATATACCCGAGACAGTGTCGGGTCATTTCGGGTCTCCTTCTCTATACCAGCGTTAGTTACTGGCAAGCATTCAATTATAGTCGAATGAAATATTTCGACAGGATCCACTGCTGGTGCTTCCTCCGCAGTAGGCAGTGGCAGGCGTGATAGCCCATCAGCGTTTCCATGCTGTTTCGTGCCCTTATACTCGATTTCATATTGGTGCGCCCCTAGAAAAAGGGACCATCTTTGTAGCCGTTGCGCAGTCATCACCGGAACGCCCTTCTTTGGATTAAAGATGGAGACAAGTGGTTGGTGGTCAGTCAGCAAGGTGAACTTCTGCCCGTGCAGATAGTGATTGAACTTTTTCACTCCCCACACTAGGCTGAGGGCCTCCCTGTCAATCTGGGCGTAGTTACGCTCGGCTGAGGTTAGTGACCGAGACGCAAAGGCTACTGGCCTCTCCGAGCCGTCCGGGAATTTGTGCGACAGCACCGCTCCAATGCCATAGGGTGATGCATCACACGCCAACCGAATTGGTAGTGCTGGGTTGAAATGAGCCAACACCTCTTTTGATGTGACCAATGCTTTGCTCTTCTGGAAAGCTCGTTTACATTCGTCACTCCACTTCCATGGTACCCCCGTTTGCAGTAGGGTGTTCAGTGGGTGTAGTACGGTAGACAAATTTGGCAAGAACTTATGGCAGTAGTTCACCAGCCCGAGGAACGACCTCAGTTGTGACACATTTTCCGGTGCTGGAGCCTTGACTACTGCCTCAATCTTTTCAGGGGACTTATGTAACCCCTCTTCATCAATAACGTGGCCACAATACGAGATCTGCTTCTGGAAAAACTCGCATTTGTGGCGATTAGCTTGGAGCCCATATTCCTTCAATCTAGTGAGCACCTGCTCCAGGTTGGCGAGGTGATCACTGTCATTTTCGCCCGAAACCAGGATGTCGTCCAAATAACACTGGGTCCCTGGAATCCCTTGCAGGACTTGTTCCAATGCCCTTTGCCAAATAGCCGGAGCTGATGCTACCCCGAACACCAGCCGGTTGTATTGGTAGAGACCTTTGAGTGTTGATCGTGAGGCACTGTTTTGAGGCTTCTTCTACCTCCATTTGCAGGTACGCCTGGGCCAGATCAATCTTAGTGAAGCGTTTCCCTCTAGATAGCGAGGTGAAAATATCTTCAATCCGTGGAAGCGGATATTGTACAGTGTGAAGGACTGGGCTCACTATCACCTTAAAGTCCCCACAGATGCGAACCTTCTTTGGTTCCCCAGGCGTATTACTCAACGACCTTTTCATTACAGGAATGATGGGTGTAGCCCACTCGCTCCAGTCCACTTTGGACAGTACTCCTGAATGTTCCAAACCTTCCAGCTCTGCTTCGACGGCTGGGCGGATCGCATAAGGTACCGGTCTGGCCATAAAAAAAAAACAAAAAAAAAAAAAACGTTGGCCTTGCATTTTCCTCTATTGTGATCGTCGCTGTTAATGCCTTTTAGTGTTAAGAGTCCCTGCTGGAACACTTCTTGTGCGTCAGTTAGCATTTTTGACAGTCGTCATCCTTTTTGGCATCTAGTCAGTGCTTGTATGGAATGCCAATCTAGCTGTATTTTCCGGATCCATTCACGTCCTAGTAGTGGTGGTCCTCCATCTGGCAATACATATAGGTCCATTTTTGGTGTTTCCTTGCCGTTATATATAACGTTCACCCTTATTTTTCCTTTGGGATAGACTTTTTGCCCCGTGTACGTCTTCAAGACAATCTTTGTATCTCTCAAGGGTATATGTGAGAATAGCCGCTTGTAGTCCCTTCGGTTTATGACTGTCAGGGCTGATCCTGTGTCCAATTCCATTTTCACTTGGACTCCTCCTATCTTGAGCGTGACCTAGATAGTTTGGTGATCCTCCGTTTTGATCACATTATGTAGTTTCAGACAACCTAGCTCCTTGCTTCCGGAGTCTGTATCACTCTTTTCGTCTGAACTACTCTCCGTCACCTTACGTACCTTCTTGTACTTCTCCTGTGGAGATTTCTTGCTGCTGGTTTTCTTTCCCGACCTGCAGACTCTTGCTATGTGTCCTACTTTTCCACACTGTCTGCACACTTTGTCCTTGAACCAGCAATCATTATGGTCGTGTGTTGTTCTGCCGCAGCGATAGCACTTCACTGTTCCGTATGACATTTCATTTGTGCCATATTCTTGCGGTCTCCGTTGTATCTCTGCAGCGCCCCGTGCTGCTGCTTCGTGTGATACTGCAATACTGAAAGCCTTGTCCAGCGTAAGATCCTTTTCTGATAGAAGCCGTTTCTGGGTTCCTTCACTTTGAAGCCCACACACAAACTTGTCCCTTAAAGTATCTGCTAGTCCCGTTCCAAACTGGCAGTGTTTCGATAGCTTGCGCAGTTCCATTAAATACTCAACATTACTTTCGTCTTTATGCTGGTTCCTTTTGTGAAACTTAAATCTTTCTGCTATCAGCAGCGGTGTGGGGTTTAAGTGGTCCTGTAGGATTGACACTATGTTTTCAAAATCCTTTTCCACTGGCTTCTCTGGGGTTACTAGGTTTCGTAGTAAGCCATACGTTTTTGCACCCATTGAGTTCAACAATACCAGCGCTTTCTTGTCATCTGGCACTTCATTCGCCTTGCAGTATACTTCTATGCGTTCGACATATGTCGTCAAATCTTCGACTTCATTGTTGAACGCTGTGATGCTGCCACTCTTCGGCATTTTTGGGTGTGGTTAGACTGGCTTAAAATGGCGTCTCCCGCGCTTTCCTTTCTTCCCCGCTGCGGCTTAAAATGGCGTCTCCCGCGCTGCTGCCAACGCCACTCGGCGGTCCTCGTGGCAAATGGCGACGCCCTGTGGGTTTCGTGCGCTGCTGCCAACGCCGCTCTCTGCGGTCCTCGTGGCAATGGCAGCGCCTCGCGTTTTCCTGCGCGCCTCTCTTCCCCCGTTGACGCTGCTCGGCCCTTGACCACCGGCTGCGCTCTGCTCTCTCTCGCCTCTCCCGTCGACGCTGCTCGGCCTTTTTCTGTGCCGCTCGGTCGGGCTCTAGCCCGTCGCTGTCCGGGAAGGGTCTGCGCAGTACCTGTTGCCAGCCCGTTTCGCTGGACCACCGTGACTGGAAAGCCAAGCCTGGCTCTCGACAGCCTCCCCTGCGATGCTCAAATCTCCGCTGGATGACTGGGCGGTTGCCCGTGGTCGACGCCCGTGCTTCTGGACTCGACTTTCTTCCACTGTTCTCCAGGAGCGAATCCCTGGGAGGTGATGCAGAGTTGCAGGTAGGTTCGAACTTGCTCGTCGCCACTGTTACGTCTGTGTAATAATAAGAAAAGGACTGCAGAGAACGGTACAACAGGTGTTTACGCAACGTGGTTCAAACTGCAACTGAAACAACAGATTACTACTCGGCGTTATATACAGGTGTGGTCACTGCCGGTACTACAGTATACATGAGCTGTAGAAAGTAGTTCCCCCCCCTTAAAGATACATACATTACAAGTATGTTCTTGGCCCAACTAGGAAGGAGGCATTGCTGGATCTGGTGCTAGGGAATGAGGTGGGCCAGGTCGACCAAGTGTCTGTGGGAGAACACTTGGGTACGAGTGATCATCGTATCATAAGATTTAGATGAGCAATAGAGAGGAGCAAGGAACAATCTAGAGTGGAACTTCTAAACTGGAATAGTGCTAACTTCAATGGGATGCGAAAGGATCTAGCCAGGGTAAAATGGAACCAAAGACTGACAGGAAAAACTAACGGAACAATGGGTGATCTTTGAGGAGGAGATGTTCCAAGTACAGGCTAGGTACATTCCAACAAGAGGGAAGGGTAAGGGAACCAAAGCAAGGGCTCCTTGGATGACGAGGGAGATTGAGAAGATGATGAAACAAAAAAGAGGGTGTACGATGAATGTCAGGTAAATTCTTCAAGGGAGAACCAGACCAAATACAATAAGTTGAGAGGGGAAGTGAAGATGAAAATAACATTGGCAAAGAGAGAATATGAGAGTAGAATGGCGGTTAACATAAAAGGGAACCCAAAAATCTTCTACCGGCATGTAAACAGTAAGCGGGTAGTAAGAGGAGGGGTGGGGCCTATTAGGGACAAAGAAGGTGATATATGCTTAGAGGCGCAGGGCAAGGCTAGAATAGTCAGTGAGTACTTTGTATCGGTGTTTACTAAGGAGGTGGATGCTGACAAAATATCGGTAGAAGTGGAAAAGACAGCAGCAATGGAAGGGGTGAAAATTGATAGACAGGATGTACTAGAAAGACTGGGTATGCTTGGAGTGGATAGGTCGCCTGGTCCAGATGGCTTGCATCCCAGGTTGCTAAGGGAATTGGGGGGAGGAGATAGTAGAAGGGCTTGCCATAATTTTCCAATCTTCCCTAGATGCGTGGGAGGTGCCCGAGGATTGGAAAGTGGCAAATGTGACATCATTGTTCAAGAAAGGGTGTAAGGACAATCCTAGTAACTACAGGCCGGTCAGTTTAACATCGGTGGTGGGTAAAGTTTTAGAAACCATAATCAAGGAAAAATTAACGGGCACTTGGAGAGGTTTAAGCTAATTAAGGAAAGCCAACACGGATTTGTAAAAGGCAGATCGTGTTTGACTAATCTAATTGAAATTTTTGATGAAGTAACAGGGAGGATTGATGAAGGGAATGCAATGGATGTTATCTACATGGATTTTCGGAAGGCGTTTGACAAAGTACCACATAGAAGGCTGGTTAACAAAATTGAGGCTCATGGAATAGGTGGGTCAGTGGCAGCTTGGATACGAAATTGGCTTAAGGACAGAAAACAGCGAGTTGTGGTAAATGGCTGTTTTTCAGACTGGAGGATGGTAGACAGCGGTGCTCCCCAAGGGTCAGTGCTGGGGCCACTGCTTTTTTGGATATATATAAATGACCTGGATATTGGAAGAGTAGAATTTCTAAATTTGCCGATGACACCAAACTTGGGGGTGTGGCAAACAGTGAGGATGATACCAATAGACTGCAGCAGGACATAGAAAGGCTAGCAGAATGGGCAGACAAGTGACAGATGGAATTTAATACAGAGAAGTGTGAGGTGATGCTTTTTGGCAGAAGGAACAGGGAGAGGCAATATACACTTAATGGCACAGTTTTAAAAAGTGTGCAGCGACACAGGGAACTGGGAGTTAATGTGCATAGGTCCCTGAAGGTGGCAGGACATATTAAGAGAGTGGTTAGCAAAGCATATGGGATCTTGCGCTTCATAAATAGAGGTATTGAGTATAAAAGTAGAGAAGTTATGCTGAACCTTTATAAAGCGCTGGTTAGGCCAAACTGGAGTATTGCGTCCAGTTCTGGTCACCACACTTTAGGAAGGATGTGAAGGCATTTGAGAGGGTGCAGAGGAGATTTACCAGAATGGTTCCGGGGATGGTGGCTAGGTTAGAGAAGCTGAATTTGTTTTCATTAGAGCAAAGGAGGTTGAGGGGTGATTTGATAGAGGTGTACAAGATTATGACGGGTTTGGATAGGCTAGACGGGGAAAGGCTGTTTCCACTAGTTGATGCTACAAGCACGGTGGCATAGTGGTTAGCACTGTTGCCTCACAGCGCCAGGGACCCGGGTTCGAATCCAGCCTCGGGCGACTGTCTGTGTGGAGTTTGCACATTCTCCCCGTGTTTGCGTGGGTTTACTCCGGGTGCTCCGGTTTCCTCCCACAGTCCAAAGATGTGCGGGTTAGGTTGATTGGCTATGATAAATTGACCCTTAGTGTTAGGGGGATTGAATACGTGGGGTTACGGGGATCGGGTGGGATATGTGTCGGTGCAGGCTCGATGGGCCGAAATGGCCTCTATCTGCACTGTGTGGTTTCTGTGATTTCTGTGACTAGGGGACACAGATTTAAGGTTTTGGGCAAGAGATACTGGGGGGGCGGGGGGGGGGGGCGCATGAGGAAAAACTTTTTTACGCAGCGAGTGTTGAGGACCTGGAAAACTCTGCTGGTGGAAGCGGAGACACTCAATGTTTTCAAGGGTAGACTGGATAGGCACTTGAGGGAAATAAACTTGCAGGGCTATGGGGATAGAATGGGGGAATAGGACTGACTGGATTGCTCTACAGAGAGCTGGCACGGACTCAATGGGCCGAATGGCCGCCTCCTCTGTCGTTATGGCTCTGAGAACAGTCTGAAGCATTTTAATAGAATTTATTTGAAGAGATAACTAAATTTGTGCATTATGGCACTGGATATGATTTCAATAGTTTCAATAATATTTCATTAATTTGGTATGTGAGGCTTGCAAGAAAGATAAAGGTGAATGAAGTTATTAGTTACCTGGAGTTAGAATAGAAAGCAGAACATAATAAATGCATAAGGCTGTATCTGGGGCTAATGATGCCTAGAACCCTGCTGGGGCTTGTTGGATCCAATGCTGTTTAAACTATTCAAAGTATGTGGAGGAGGTTATTCATAGTAATATCAATATTTGCTGATTTTACCAACCTATGCAGCCAGGTGACTTGAATGGGTGAGATGTAACATGCAAAAGGATCTGAATAAGAAAGAAGAAAAAAACATGCATTTATTTAGTGCATTTTGGGACCTCTGGACTTCCAAAAGCACTTCACCACACATGAATTATTTTGGAATTGCAGTCACTGTTATAATGTAGGGAAACGCGGCAGCTAATTTATGCATAGCAGGGTCACACAAACAGCAATGAAATAAATGACCAATTAATCTGTTTATTTGGTAGATGGATAAATGTTGTCTGGGGTACTGCAGAGAACTCTTCTTCAAATAATGCCATGGAATCATTTACATCCATCTGAGGGGGCAGGGAGGGCCTTGGTTTAACGTCTCATCCAAAATAGCATCTCTGGCAGTAGACATTCCCTCAGACAAGTGTCGAGTGGGACTTTCAACCCACAACCTTTTTATAGAGGTGAGAATGCTACCACTAAGCCAAGGATCCTTAATGCAATAGATGATCCACAGCAAAAGAAACTGCCCATAATTTATTCCCAAATTGTACTGAATTGACGAGCTTATTCACAGAAGCCATTAGGTTGATTGCTGTGGAACTAAAAATGATGCATCAGTGTATTGGGGAAGAGCTCTTCTGGAGTAGGGTTTGAGGTACATTGTTGGGACAAGAGGGAACTTTACTCCGTATCTGAGCTGTGCCGTATCTGATCTAGAAATGCTTAATCAGCTATCCAAAAGTAGAAAAGTATTAATTTCTGCAGCACTGGCATTCTTCAGCTTGATGACATGTGTGGTAGTGCAGGACTTGGGTAGGAATGATTAATTCCTTCCTATGCCACTACGCCCCCTGCCCCATCACCACCTCAAATGCTCTGGTCTTCCAAGGCCAAGCACTTCTAATGGCAAGAGGTTAGGCTTTTAAGCTGCTTCATGGCTGAACACTAGGAGATAAGGGACAAGCCTGAGATTTACTCACCTGTTTCATTTATCCTTGACCATCACCTGGGTCTCCAATTGGTGCTTTTCTCGGGCACACATTTGAAATTGGGACTCAGTGACCTGGGATGGTTGAGCTTGTGGCCGCAAAATTTGGCACCTTGGCGCCGGTAGTTGTGGCCGTTTCAAAAAAAAATGGTGTCCTCCTCACTTCCGCCCACGTCTGGTGCGGCCCACGCTTGTCCCCATCTCGGTGAGGGCAGTAGCACAGGCGGTACGTGCGTGCACCGGCAGTATGCAGAGTAGGCAGATTGGGGTGTCATGCTGACTTGACGCACGACCTACCATTTTCAACATTGTCGCTCCATTCAGTGCCCTCCGAAACATGCACAGCTGAATGTGCTTCTGTCTCCAGTCTCTTATCCTTTATCTGCTTGCTTCTGGTTGTGTGGGTGTTTGTGTGTGATACATAATTACTTTTTGCACATACAGAACCAGTCTTTCATGCCGCTTACTTCAACTATCATACTTTCAGATCCCACACATTGCTGCCTGATGTATCTCTGGCATTGTTTCCCACCAATCTATTGGATCTCTGACTTCAAGCCCCCAATCCTGCCCATTATTGATCTATGTACCCACTATAAAAATTAAGGAGGTGCACCTTAATATTTAACATTAACCAATCCTGACAAGTAATTTGTTATTAATTCTGCAAGTTTTAACCATATTTAAAGGCTTAAAATTATCAAATGCCTTCTGAAAAATCTAAGTATATAGTTTCCGCTGGACAGCCCTCAACCATTTAGTTATTGTCACAAAGTATTTCATGAGATCAGTGAGCCTCTGGCTTCTAATTTCATGCTGACTGCCATTTATGGCCTTGGTGATCTTGAAATGAGCATTAACGTCCATGTAATGTTCGCAACTATTTTTTCCACTAAGGATGTTTGGCTAAATTTCTTCTATAATTTGAAAAGAAGCAGAAATCTAACTTGAGCAGACATTTAAAGTGTAGCTTATGAGGAAAATCAAATTAATAGTGTCCTAGAAATTAGATAAGGCCTGAAAACGGGCGGGGCACCAACAACAACATCAACGTGTATTTATATAGCGCCTTTTAACGTAGTAAAAAGACCCAAGGCGCTTCACAGGAGTATTGTAAGACAAAAATAAATTTGACACCGAACCACATAAGGAGAAATTAGGGCAGGTGACCAAAAGTTTGTTCAAAGAGGTAGGTTTTAAGGAGTATCTTAAAGGAGGAATGAGAGGTGGTGAGATTTAGGCAGGGAATTCCAGAGCTTGGGGCCTAGGCAACAGCAATGGTTGAGCGATTTATAATCAGGGATGTTCAAGAGGGCAGAATTAGAGGAGCGCAGATATCTTGGAGGGTGGAGGGGGGTTGTTGTGTGGCTGGAGGAGATTTCAGAGATCGGGAGGGGCGAAGCCATGGAAGGATTTGAAAGGAAGGATGAGAATTTTGAAATCGAAACGTTGCTTAACTGGGTGCCAGTGTAGGTCAGCGAGCACAGGGGTGATAGATGAATGGGACGAGTTATGACACGGGCAGCTGAGTTTTGGATGACCTACAGTTTACATAGGATAAAATGTGGGAGGCCAGCCAGGAGTGCGTTGGAATAGTCAAGCCTAGAGGTAACAAAGGAATGGATGAGGGTTTCGGCAGCAGATGAGCTAATGCAAGGGCAGAAACGGCCTTTCTACCATCTACAAGGCACAAGTAAGGAATGTGATGGACTACTCTCCACTTGCCTGGATGAGTGCAGCTCCAACAACACTCAAGAAGCTCGACACCATCCAGGACACAGCAGCCCGCTTGATTGGCACCCCATCTACCACCTTAAACATTCACTCCCTCCACCACTGGCGTACCGTGGCTGCAGTGTGTACCATCTACAAGATGCACTGCGGCAACTCGCCAAGGCTTCTTTGGCAGCACCTCCCAAACCTGCGACCTCTTCCACCTAGAAGGACAAGGGCAGCAGGCGCATGGGAACACCGCCACCTCCAAGTTCCCCTCCAAGTCACACACCATCCTGACTTAGAAGTATATTGCCGATCCTTCATCGTCGCTGGGTCAAAATCCTGGAACTCCCTACCTAACAGCACAGTGGGAGTACCTTCACCACACGGACTGCAGCGGTTCAAGAAGGCGGCTCACCACCACCTTCTCAAGGGCAACTAGGGATGGGCAATAAAATGCTGGCCTTGCCAGCGACGCCCACATCCCATAAACAAATTTTTAAAAAAAGGTGGAAATAGGCGGTCTTAGTTATGCCGCAGATATGTGGTCGGAAACTCATTTCAGGGTCATGTATGACACGAAGGTTGTGAAGTGTGGTTCAGCCTCAGACAGATGTTAGGGAGAGGGATGGAGTCAGTGGCTAGGGAACGGAGTTTGTGGCGGGGGCCAAAAACAATGGCTTCTGTCTTCCCAATATTTAATTGGAGAAAATTTCTGCTCATCCAGAACTGGATGTCGGACAAACAGTCTGACATTTAGAGACCGTGGAGGGGTTGAGAGAAGTGGTGGTGAGGTAGAGCTGGGTGTCGTCAGCGTACATGTGGAAACTGATGCTGTGTTTTTGGATGATGTCGCCAAGGGGCAGCATATAGCTGAGAAATAGGAGGGAGCCATGGATAGATCCTTGGGGGACACCAGAGGTAACGGAGCGGGAAGAGAAGCACCACCCAGCACTGTTTGCCTGCGCTGTCCTAAGTGGTGCAGGCAGCACACTAAATTCGTGCTGCCTGCACATTTATGAAATGCCTTCTGAAAAATCCAAGTATATAGTTTCCACTGGATTGCAGCGCTGATCTCAGCGCTAAACACGCTGCTGATTGGCTTAGTGCTCGGGGTGGGGGGGGGGGGGCAATATCGGGTGCCGTCTACTAGCCAATAAAGTTTGGCCTAGGCGCTCTCCATTACTTAAAGGGGTGGTGCTTTGTTGCAGAAGCACCTCATTGTCAGGTGAAAAGAAGCCATGGCTCAACACGCTAGAGAAAGGGCGAGACGTTTCTCAGATGCCGCACTGTGGACCTTGCTCCTGGTGGTCCAATGTCGACAGGATGTCTTATACCACATAGGAGCAAGAGGCATTCAAAGGTCATCAGCAGAAGGACCTGGGAGGAGATGGCTCAATCCGTCACACGACAAGAGTTGCCCCCAGGACTTGGATCCAGTGCCGCAAAAAGTTTAATGACCTCACTCGGCTGGTCAAGGTGAGTGTAGGCTTCAGCAAATGCCATATCCCACCATCTGCACCACACACCTCACACACTGCTCAATGCACCACATCACTCACCTACCAACAATCTCTTGCTATATCACCACTTGTACCTCACAATCATAGCTTCACTTCACCCTCACACACAGCCTCTGCTGCAACACTCACACCCACATCTCACACCTTGCACACACTGCCAGCTATTCAACCATGGCAGGCAGATCACCAAAACACATTGCACTACACTCAGTGACACACTTCCCTTTCTCTTGCAGGCCAAGGTGGTGCACAGCCGTCGTGAGCAACAGCAGATTGGAGGTGAGGATTGAGAATCTAACCGACCTGGAGGAATCAGTGTTGCAAATAATTGGAGGGGCTGTGACAGAGTCCGTGCTAAACCGAGAAGTTGAAAGCATTGCTGATGATGACCGTATGCTCATACCTAATCTTACTTCCTACATCCCACTTCCCTCTCATCCCACAATCTCTTCTCACTTGCAAGCTGCTGATGGTGTATGCATGGATATCTTGCTTTCCGCCCCCTCCCCTTACCACAACCCAGTCATTGTGCCTTTCTGGTTTCAGATACACAAGAACTGTCAGCAGTCCCTGAACATGAGGAAGACACTGATGGAGATGGAGGAGGAGAAGAGGAGACACCGGCATTACATCTGACACTCGCAGACACCAGCTCAGAAAATGGCACTGTGTGGACTTTAGAGGGTACTATAGAGATGGGATCTGCACATGGTGAGTCACCAGGCACTAGTGGGCAGCAGCCAGGTCAGGGGGAAAGGGTAGCACGGGTTCCAGCTCCCCGGAGGGCAAGTTCGCACACGAGTTCTGCTGCACAGGACTCGGATGATGACCTCGATGGGGTGGCTTTCAGAAGGAGGGTGATGGGCATGCACACCAAAATGCTAGGTTCAATGGCAAGCCTGTCAGAGAGCCTCTTGTCAGTGTCCAGGAGCATGGAGGAGTCCGACTCCAACATTACACGTTGTTTTGTAGACCCAAATATGCTGGTGGGTGTGATGGGCAATCTCGCAGCTTCCATTGTAGCACAGGCAGAAGTGACCCAATGTTTCACTGCTGCAATGGAAGCTCAGACTGCTGCCATCGTCGCTGGGTTTATAAGTGTTGAAAGGGGCTTGCAGGGTGTCGCAGCAGGCCAGCAATCTGTCCTCCAACAGATTATTAGGAATGCTGAGGTGCCGTCCTGAGGGAGTGACAGTGGCTCTGTGGAGCAAGAACCTGCGGTCCTCTCTCAGGGTGACAGCATTCCTACTCCCACCACTGACACTCCGCCAGTACCCTTCCTGCTGCCTGTCAGCCAGCCAGCCCAGACTGCTGCCGCCCATGCTGAGATAGTGTAGTCTACAGCTGGGCCTTCTAGGTCCAGAGCTGCTCAAGGTCGCCGTGCAAGGCCATTTGTGGTCTCCCACACCGAAAGTCAGCAGCCTGCCACCAGCCATGCTGCAGCCACTGGGAGAGCACTTCAGTAGAAAAAGCCACACGAAAGACGGACACTACGGGAATGCAAAGTTGACTTTGTTCTTTTGATTTGAATTTGATAAATTTATGAATTTTGTTTGTAATGTGTGTTTTGTGGTGACTTTCATTTCGGCTTTGTGCCCAGGGGATGCTGTGATGTTACATGATAGAGGGATGGTATGATGTGGAAGTGGTGAGCAACGGGGATCTGTGGTTTCATTCACTGGAATCAGCATCTGATGAGGTGCTCATGGACAGCCCGTCCGCACTGGGGATCTGCTGCCTGCCCCATTCCCCTTCTTTCTCTTCCCCTTCCTCCTCCTGCGGTGGTCTGGAACCCCTGGTGGCAAGGGCTGTGCCCTCATGATGGCCAATTTGTGAAGCATGCAGCAGACCACCACGAAATGGGACACCCGCTCCGGCGGGTACTGGACGGCTCCACCCAAGCGGTCAAGGTAGCGGAACCTTTGATTTAGCTTCCCGAGGGTCTGCTCAGTGACATTACTGGTGGCAGCATGGCTGATAGTATATGAGTGCTGGCCACAAGTTTTTTTTTTTACCAGCAAGGCCAGCATAATTGACCTTGAGGAGGTGGTGGTGGGCCGCCTTTTTGAACCACTGAGGGCAGTTAAGTGGCCAGGCGGCAGATTTCCTTTCCTAAAGGACATTTTGATTTTTTTAATGATAATCTGGTAGCTTCATGGTCACCATTATTGATACTGGCTTTTTATTCCAGATTGATTTAATTAACTGAATTTTAATTCCACATTAAAATGGTGGGATTTGAACTCGCGTCTCTGGATCATTAGTCCAGGCCTCTGGATTACTAGTCCAGGCCTCTGGATTACTAGTCCAGTAACATAACCACTATGCTACCATACCCGTAGTTGCAGAGGGGAGTCTTCAGCCAGGTGCAAAGAGAATAGCCCTTGTCTCCAAGCAGCCACCCTCGGGTTTGACTTGTTGGCTGGAAGATAGCTGGCACACCAAACTTGCACAGGATGAAGGCGTCACGACTGGTGCCAGGATAGCAGGCATTCACCATCATGATTCACTGGGCATGGTCGCACAACAATTGTACATTAAGTGAGTGGTAGCCTTTGTGGTTACGGAACATCTCAGGATTGGTATACGGTGCCTGCAAAGCCATATGGCGCCCTGCACCATGGGGAAGCCCGCTATCCTGGCAAAGCCACATGCGTGCTCCTCTCTCGTTCAGAGAGAAGACAATTAAGTCCCTTCTCGAAGCCTCTGATTTTCTGGATGAAGTGATGGACGGCGAACTGGGAGATGTTAGTTATGTCACCTGCTGCAGACGGGAAGGATCCGGTGGCAAAAAAAATGAGGGCCATGGTACCTTGAGGACCACTGTGAGCCATCATCGCCCTGTTCTGAGGCTGCAGGTTTGGATGCAGGAGGTGGCAGAGTTCTGTGACCAGCTCCTTGGTGAAGCAGAGCCTCCTAATACACTGCTCCTGGCTTAGGTACAGGTAGAAGTGCTCTCTGAAGACTCTAGGTGGATAAGGCCTCCTGCTGAGTGCCCTCCTCCTCTCTCTGCGAGTATCTTGTCCTCTTTGCTGCCTCCGCTCCATCTCCATATCATACTCGAGCATGAGGGGCACTGCAAGTCGAGCCCTCATGAATGGGAGCAAGTGGTGTGAGCAGAACACTTTTTACCACTTGCAGCAACACTCCCTGTGACCTTGGCAACTCTAAACAACTTCAGAAAGCTGTTTGGATACAGCAAAGGCTATGGGCCCTGATAACATCCCGGCTGTCGTGCTGAAGACTTGTGCTCCGGAACTAGCCGCGCCTCTACCTAAGCTGTTCCAGTACAGCTACAACACTGGCATCTACCTGACAATGTGGAAAACTGCCCAAGTACAGGAAACTTTCGTTTAACCGGAGGTTAAATGTCAGGAAAGCTCTATCTACCGGCAAAATTCAGGAGCCATTTCCTATAAGTTTTTTTACTTCTCGTTGCTTTTTTTTTCCAGTCAAGCTCTGCAAGGTCTAGCTGAAGCTGTTGCTTAGCTACAGAGACGCTTTTAAGCTGCCGCCGACTGTTTTGAAGCTGTTGCTAAGCAACAGGGTTTGTTGATTCACACGGAGCTCAAAAGCTCCGTATGTTTTAACATTAGCGCTGGTTTCTACGGCAGTTTTGATGGTACGGCACCAGCTCGGTCCCGTCAGTGCCGGATACCAGAAAGTTTCCTGTATGTCCTGTCCACAAAAAAAGGACAAATCCAATCCGCCAATTACCGCCCATCAGGCTACTCTCAATCAGCAAAGTGCTGGAAGGTGTTGTTGACAGTGCTATCAAGCGGCACTTACTCACCAATAACCTGCTCATGATGCTCAATTTAGGTTCTGCCAGGACCACTCGGCTCCAGACCTCATTACAGCCTTGGGCCAAACATGGACAAAAGAACTCAATTCCAGTGGCGAGGTGAGAGTGACTGCCCTTGACATCAAGGCAGCTTTTGACCAAGTGTGGCATCAAGGAGCCCTAGTAAAATTGAAGTCAATGGGAATCAGGGGGGAAAAACTCACCACTGGCTGGAGTCATACCTAGCACAAAGGAAGATGGTTGTGGTGATTGAAGGTCAATCATCACAGCCCCAAGATATCGCTGCAGGAGTTCCTCAGGGCAGTGTCCTTGGTACAACTATCTTCAGCTGCTTCATCAATGAACTTCCCTCCATCATAAGGTCAGAAGTGGGGATGTTCGCTGATGACTGCACGGTGTTCAGTTCCATTTGCAACTCCTCAGATAATGAAGCAGTCCGTGCCCGCAGGCAGCAAGACCTGGACGACATCCAGGCTTGGGCTGATAAGCGACAAGTGCTAGGCAATGACTATCTCCAACAAGTAAGCGTCTAACCATCGCCCCTTGACATTCAACGGCTTTACTATCGCCGAATCCCCTAACATCAACATCCTGGGGGTCACCATTGACCAGAAACTTAACTGGACCAGCCACATAAATCACAGAAATCACAGAAACCCCACAGTGCAGATAGAGGCCATTTCGGCCCATCGAGCCTGCACCGACACATATCCCACCCGATCCCCGTAACCCCTACACCAACACATCCCACCCTATCCCCGTAACCCCACATATTTAATCCCCCTAACACTAAGGGTCAATTTATCATAGCCAATCAACCTAACCCGCACATCTTTGGACTGTGGGAGGAAACCGGAGCACCCGGAGGAAACCCACGCAAACGCGGGGCGAATGTGCAAACTCCACACAGACAGTCGCCCGAGGCCGGATTCGAACCCGGGTCCCTGGTGCTGTGAGGCAACAGTGCTAACCACTATGCCACCGTGTCTGTGGCTACAAGAGCAGGTCAGAGGCTGGGTATTCTGCGGCGAGTGTTTTACCTCCTGACTCCCCAAAGCCTTTCCACCATCTACAAGGCACAGGTCAGAAGTGTAATGGAATACTTGCCACTTGCCTGGATGAGTGCAGCTCCAACAACACTGAAGAAGCTCGACACCATCCAGCCCGCTTGATTGACACCCCATCCACCACCTTAAACATTCACTCCCTCCACCACCAGCGCACAGTGGCTGCAGTGTGTACCATCTACAAGATGCACTGCAGCAACTCGCCAAGGCTTTTTTGACAGCACCTCCCAAACCTACGACCTCTACCACCTAGAAGGACAAGGGCAGCAGGTGCATCGGAACACCATCACCTCCAAGTCATACACCATCCTGACTTGGAAATATATCGCCATTCCTTCATCGTCGCTGGGTCAAAATCCTGGAACTCCCTCCCTAACAGCACAATGGGAGTACCTTCACCACACGGACTGCAGTAGTTCAAGTAGGTGGCTCACCACCACCTTTTCAAGGGCGATTAGGGATGGGCAATAAATGCTGTGCGTGCCAGCGACGCCCACATCCCAGGAACGAATAAAACAAAAACAGTTGCGCAAATTTAGACAGAGCCAGTAGAACTGAAAAAGCAAGTCAGCTGCAAGTTGTTGATGCTCCCTTTAAATAGCGCTGAATGCTTGGTTAGCTGGTCGTGATTAGGAGAGGGTGTTAAATGGAACGGTGACGTTGAAAATTGGCAGATTGTGCAGCAAATCAGTCTTGCACATTCTGACTAATCTAAATAGCTGGAATGAGTGCTGACAATGGCAGAGCTGCTGACCTCCCCAAAATGGCAGTCGCCGCAAAACCTGCCTGAAGCGTGTTGGCCGCCATTTTTTCATCAAAACGGGCCTTAACAACAGGTGCGAGACCCCCGAATTTCTAGGTCTACGAGATGCCTGGAGCAAATGGGATACATCTTGGAATTCTTAAGGAAACAAGGGAGGAAAATAAGCATGATCCTGGTAAATATTTTTAGGAGCTCCATAATCATTGGGGATGTGCTTTTAATGTCTGCTCAAGTTAAATTCCTGCTTGAGTTAGATTCTTCAGCTAAATTAACTAGATCTGGAATTTTAAGGCACTCTTTGAAAACTGATGTGAAGAATTTATTTAACACATCCATTTCATATAATCTCCTCAATTCATCCCTTTACAGACCTACACGGTGTCAGCTACAAAAATAACCAAAACATTTCTTTCGATGACTGATTACCATCTCTGCTACCCTCTTGACCAATGTTCCCTGTAATTCTTTTTGGTGCATGGGCCCTTTTAATTGGCTGCGTGGCCCATTTAGTTTTTCACACATGCGCAGTTATTGCCATTGTAAAGCCGGTGAGCGGCTTGCGCAGGACGTCCAGACTACTGCGCAGTTTAGCGGGAACGTTCCTCTTGACCTTCATAATCCCTTTTAGTTGGTCTAAAATGGCTTTTTTATGCTTCCCAGTCATCTCAAATATTGTATCCATGTATCTCTATATCTATTGTATTTTGAATTTGGTACATTGAGCATGTGTTTTATTGAAAATTCACAAGTACCTTCAGTACATTTTACTCCTAGGTGGTGCATTTGATAGTTATTTTCAATGGCTAAGGTATCACGCTTCATGTCACAACCTGTGACACACAACACCAGCTGTTTTATACTGAGTTTCACCCTTGATTGCACAGTTTGGTCACCGGATTCCCATAAATTACTCAAAATGCTTTCAGAAAAATTTTCATCTGCCATTTGTTCATCAGTAACTGAAATTTCTAATAGTCAAATAATGATTTAAACAAAATAAAATAAATTAAAAATTACAGATTTTACAGTAACATTACTTTGTTTACCTATTCAATTGTCTCTTGTGTCTTGTAATACTTTTAATTTTTGCTTGATGGACCACAGCCTTTCCTAAAATTCTGGGCTTGGACTTGACTCTGTGAGCAGAATTTGGACTGTGCAGTCTAAACAAGTGCAATGTACATAATTTCCCAACATGCACAAGCACCGTTCAGTTAGCTGTACTAATGAGAGATTTTTATTGAACTTTTAGCAGTTCTGTTAAATAGTGTTTGAAACTGATTTGAAGAAAAGCCAGAGAATGCATTTCAAAATCAAGTATAATTTATATTGAAATAACAACAGAAAATGCTGGAAAAACTCAGCAGGCCAGGCAACATCCATGGAGAGAAATTAGAGTCGATGTTTCGGGTCTAACCCTTTTTCAAAACTGGAAAGGAAATGAAATGGATCGAAAGGCAGGGCTGGGAGAGAACAAAAGAAGTAAAGAGACATTAAGAGGTATTCAAAACGAGGCGAGATGGTGATAGGATTAGTGGAGACAAAAGACGGCTCAGATTAGGTGTGAAATGTTCTGGCAGAATGGGAGACAGTTGCCATGTGGGAGAGAGAAAAAAAGGAAAGGTGGGGGGGGGGGGGGGGGAGGGAAAAACCAAAACAAAGGGGTGGATAAAAAATTTAAGTAAAAATGTAATAGGGGCCGAGGTTATGATCTGAAATTGTTGAACTCGATATTGAGTCCGGAAGGCTGTAAAGTGCCTAATCGGAAGATGAGGTGCTGTTCCTCGAGTTTACGTTGAGCTTCCGTGGAACAATGCAAGAGGCCAAGGACGGTGAGGTCGGAGTGGGAATGGAGCGGTGAATTAAAATGACAGGCGACCGGAAGCTCGGGGTCACCCTTACGGACTGAATGGAGGTGTTCCGCAAAGCGGTCACCCAATCTGCGTTTGGTCTCCCCAATGTAGAGGAGACCGCATAGTGAGCAGCGAATACAGTATACTAGATTGCAAGAAGTACAAGTAAATCGCTGTTTCACCTGGAAGGGGTGTTTGGGGCTGTGGACAGTGGGAAGGGGGGAGGTATATGGGCAGGTGTTACATCTCCTGCGCTTGCACGGGAAGGTGCCAGGGGAAGGGCTGCTGGGGGTGATATAGGAGTGGACTAGGGTGTCTCGGAGGGAGCGGTCCCTACGGAATGCTGAAAGGGGAGGGGAGGGGAAGATGCGTTTGGTGGTGGGATCACTTTGGAGGTAGCGGAAATGGCGGAGGATGATCCGTTGAATGTGGAGGCTGGTGGGGTGAAAGGTGAGGACAAGGGGAACCCTATCGTGGTTCCGGGAGGGAGGGGCAGGGGTGAGGGCAGAAGTGCAGGAGATAGAATGGACACAGTTGAGGGCTGTGTCAACCACAGTAGAGAGGAATCCTCGGTTGAGGAAAAAGGAAGACATGTCAGAAGCACTGGTGTGGAAGGTGGCATATTTATATTTATATTGAGTTTTTTTTAATCAGTGAGGCTGTGTGCGGATGTGGGTAGAAAAGAAGGTGCTTTGATTGTCCACCTATTTTAGCTTTTGTGTTGTATAAATTTTAGCAAGTGCATTACATTGAGAGAGGCACTAGGGTCAGAGAGAGGAGATGAAAGATAACTGTCTGTGTTTCTTAGTTTAATTTTTGGTTTTCAAGAAACAGTTGAGTTTTAAAGTCAATTATCTCAACCTGTGTTTTGTTGACAGAAATTAGCATTGATCTTTTCTAACACTTATGAGATGGAAAGACACAAATATATTAGGCAGCCAGGCGGTTTCTATGCTTTCAAAGTTCAACTTTTTAAAAAAAAAAAAAAAAATTAAATTAGAATGAGCAAAGAAACCTCTTTGTGGCAAAGAGACGGGGCAGCTGGGAGAGAAACTGGTTGAAGGTGAGCGATTTCTGGCCTCACCCCCATCCTTGTTGGGAGTGAATAGGAGTGGATGAAGGTGGGGTGGGTGACCGAACAAGGGAATGGACGGATTCAGGGAGGAGGAGATAGGAGTAGTAATGAGAGTGAGGGTGTGGTATGAAGGGGAATGGATAGTGGGAAAATGAAGAAGGGGTAATGTGATGGGAGCAAAGTAGCAGGGATAGCATAAGTTATTTGGAGAGGGGATAGGAAGATAAGAGCTGACTTTTCCCTACAGGCCACACCTTAAATGCAACTTTCAGCCGTTGATGGCTCTTTTCCCTGCCACACTGCCTACCACTTACCGTCCAAAAAGGAAAAGAAAAGCACAGCAGGACAGAGAGCAAAACGGGTTAAGAGAAGAGAAAGAGAGACAGAGAAACAGCAACACTGACACGCGAGATAGATAAGAGCAGAGGTGGGCAATTATTTGGGTGGGCGGCCACTTAGCAAGTTTTGGTGAGCTGTTGAGGGCCGCACACCAATGTTCCCCCTAAGGTGCGCGACCGCGCACCAATCGCGAGGTCCCGCGCAGGCTGCTCACCAGCTCCTGCCACTGGAAGAGATACCACGCAGCAGATTTAATGGGACCATGCATGTTGGTGAGAGCAAAGTGGTAAATTTGAAACAGGCCAACTCATAGCATTACTCCCACTTCTACCCTCCCAATAATTTATAAACATAAGTTCAGATAGTAGTCAGATACTATCTTAAATACTCAAAATGTAGTGTAAAATAGTAAAATCTTCTGTTACTAAATCAATGAAATGATTGATCGATTATATGTTGTACTGAAAGTCTACGTAGCTGTTTGGCAGAGCGGCCAGAGTCTTTTTGAAGCACAAGTAGCCCTTTGTGGACACTGTTTCTGCTTCAAAAAAACGAAATATCGTAAATAATTAATTGAGACTAGTGGCGTAGCATGCCAGTTTAACAAATGACGCCAAAGAATGGTGGGATGTGGGTTTATGCCGATTGTCCCTCACTCAGCAAGTCCTTAATCTCAACTGGACTGTCAGGAAGAAAGAGGGGGGTCAACTGAAAATGAGCATATCCCCACAAGGAAGTAAATTTGGAGGGTGAGACACCACGGGTCACAGTATAATGGCGCTGTCAGAGATTTGGGAGCAAGTTGCCCACCTTTTCTTTCAGCTGAGAATGCATTGGTTGTGTGCAAGGACCTAAAGAGAAAACAACCACACATAACAAAAAGTAAAATGCAAAAAAGAAAACTTAAAAGGGCTTGCTTAAAGTAAGAAAATACTGTACAGAAAACTTTGTGATATCCGGCACTGACGGGACCGGCGTGTTGCCGATCTATCAAAACTGCCGGACATACAAAGTTAATGTTGAAGCATACGGAGGTTTTCATCTCCGTATCTGACAACAAACACTGTTGCTTAGCAACAACTTCTAAAGAGTCGGCTGCAGCTGCAAGCATCTCTAGCTGAAGCTGTTGCTATAGCTACAGACCTTGCAGTGCCTGACTGGGGAAAAAAAAAGAACGAGAACTAAAAAAAACTTATAGAAAACGGCTCCTGATTTTTGCCGTTAGATCGAGTATTCCGGACATACAACCTCCGGATAAACCAAAGTTTCCTGTATTTGTAAAATAAATGCAGGTAGTTAAACTCTTATTTATTCAAACAATCATATTCCAATAAGTGATATTACAGCTTGCTGTTGATAATTAGAGATGTACTTTGTGGATAAATAGTATATGAGGTTAAAAAGCATAAAGCTTCCCATTTGGGGAGTAGTTAGAGCTACTCTTATCACCGCAATTGCTTTAATTCTGACATTTGGCTTGTGATCTGCTAACAAAGCACTAATCCCTTCGCATGCAGTGACCAAATGGGAATAAACTGGAGGTGCAATGTGCATGAAGAAATCTGTACACGTGACTACCTTTTCTCTCATTTTAAGATGTGCATTGTTGTAGAGGATAAGACAACTTTTAATGTGGAAGACAATCTTGTGTCAGGCAGTGTGCTTGGAGATGTTCTCCAAATATTTATCATAATCTAGTATGGTCTTCAACATTGAAAACTCTTGAAACATCTTGGATTTGTGAAACATTTAGGTTGATTTTATTGGAAATATCAAATTCAGCACTGATTTGCTGACCTTTCTTATCACCATGCTCTTGCCATTGAGATGCATCAGTAAGCTGAACAAGGTAAATTTGATTTTTTCAATAAATACAGGGTTCAGTTGCATATTTCCAAATGTGACTGGCTTCCCAAGTACATTAAACACCACAGATAATATCATTCAGTCATGCTCATTTTCAAAGAAAGGCTCAATTGCAACTGACATTGGCAAGAATGGAATGTAGATACTTCTCTTGCAGCTGATCTAGGATCTTGGATATGCTTGACGTTGCTGAGATTGTTGAGCTTAGACTTCTTGGGGCCGATTTTCATTCTGGGTGGACATCGGGCAATGGTGCTGTCTGTCCAATGTCCTCGGCGAGAGGACCGAGCCATTTTGATGGCCAGGCCTCATCTGTGTAATATCCAGCTACAACCGCTAAACCAGGACTCACGGGTAGCTTGCAGATCGGCGGGGGAATGGAAATCTGGTGGCTCGTCCATGGAACAGAGCCAGACATCTTGATACAGCGAACCGCAGATTTGATTTGCCCGCCTCTGTTTTTGGTTGTCTCCGAGGCAGCAGGGGAGTCATAATGACCCGCCTCCTGACGTTACGTGAGGCAGGGTCAGGTGTGCCGAATGTTCAGCCACGAAGCCAGGCCTTGGCAGGCCAGATATGGCTCGCAGGCCATATTTTGTCTGCCACTGGATAAGAGAGCGACCATATTCTCAGACCTGCTGTGTTCAACACTGGAGATCTAATTTTAAAATATTAAAAAGGATCTAACACTCCAGCATTTACAATCCATTATAGATGTAAATTCACATTGTGTTACAGATGGAAATTGATCTTCAAATACTGGGTGTTTGTTTCTGAGCTGAACCCTGAAACCCACGAGTATATTCCAATCTACAGAGTTCCTCAACAAACAACAGTTAACTTTGAGTGACTTCAGGTTGTGCTTCCTTACAACAATTAGACTTGTGGGCTTAAAGGGACTGGCTATCTAATCACAGTCCATCTTAGCAGCAGAATAATGCATTGTACATCACATGGTATAATGTGCCAATCATAAAACAAGTTATAGCCTGATTTAGTGAGTGTAGTGCTTTGGGAAGTTTGCTGGTATTTATGTGGTGGCCATCCTTGCTGTACAAGTTCCTTCTAGGTAAAAATGAAATCCCATTTATATACAAAATGATTTATCTCCTATGCACATCTTTTAACAATGCACTCATTGAAGTCCATTATCATCTTCATGTTAATTTAACTTGCTCATAAGATCTCACTTATTTATTGATTTATGTTTTAAGAGGAAGGAATGTCTAGGAAGGTGTACATTTTATTCAAAGTACTCCCTTCATTTTTATACAGAGTAAAAAATATAGTTTCACAGAATTTGTGTTTTATTTTTAAAAAGGCATGTTTCTCACCCATAGTTTTCTTTCTTTTGCCCACCTTTCTCCCTTTGTGCTAGGTCAGAACATAGTCGTGGGAGCCCATATCTAGCTATAAGCTAGAATTTTTTTTATTAGTTCTTGGGATGTCGCACTCGGTCAAATGCTGCTTTGATGTAGAGGGCATTCACTCGCTCACCTCACCTCTGAAATTCAGCTCTAGTCCATGTTTGGAACAATGCTTTAATGAGGTCTGGAGCCGAGTGGTGCTGGCGGAACCCAAACTGAGCAGGTTATTGGTGAGTCGGTGCCACTTGATAGCACTGTTGACGACACCTTTCATCACTTTGCTGATAATTGAGAGTAGACTGATGGGATGGTAATTGGATGGATTGGCTTTGTCCTGCTTTTTGTAGACACGAAAAACCTGGGCAGTTTTCCACATTTTCAGGTAGATGCCAGTGTTGTAGCTGTACTCTAACAGCTTGGCTTGAGGTGTGGCTAGTTCTGGAGCACAAGTCTTCAGCACGACAGCCGGGATATTGTCGGGGCCCATAGCCTTTGCTGTATCCAGTGCACTCAGCCGTTTCTTGATATCACGCGGAGTGAAGTGAATTGGCTGAAGACTGGCTCCTTTTTTTATTTGTATATGGGATGTGGGCATCAGTGGCAAGGCCAACATTTATTGCCCATCCCTAATTGCCCTTGAGAAGGTGGTGATGAGTCGGCTTCTTGAACCGCAGCAGTCCATGTGGTGAAGGTACTCCCACAGTGCTGCTAGGTAGGGAGTTCCAGGACTTTGACCCAGCGACGATGAAGGATCGGCGATATACTTCTAAGTCAGGACGGTGTGTGACTTGGAGGGGAACTTGAAGGTGGTGGTGCCCCCATGCGCCTGCTGCCCTTGTCCACCTGGAAGAGGTCGTGGGTTTGGGAGGTGCTGCCGAAGAAGCCTTGGCGAGTTGCTGCAGTGCATCTTGTAGTTGGTACACACTGCAGCCACGGTATGTCGGTGGTGGAGGGAGTGAATGTTTAAGGTAGTGGATGAGGTGCCAACCAAGTGGGCTGTTTTGTTCTGGATGGTGTCGAGCTTCTTGCGTGTTGTTGGAGCTGCACTCATCCAGGCAAGTGGAGAGTATTCCATCACATTCCTTACTTGTGCTTTGTAGATGGTGCAAAGGCTTCAGGGAGTCGGGAGGTGAGACACTCGCCGCAGAATACCTAGCCTCTGACCTGCTCTTGTTGCCACAGTATTTATGTGGCTGGTCCGGTTAAGTTTCTGGTCAATGGTGACCCCCAGGATGTTGATGGTGAGGGATTCATCGATGGTCATGCCGTTGAATGTCAAGGGGCAGTGGTTAAACTCTTGCTTGTTGGATATAGTCATTGCCTGGCACTTGTGTGGTGTGAATGTTACCTGCCACTTATAAGCTCAAGCCTGAACGTCGTCCAGGTCTTGTTGCATGCGGGCATGGACTGCTTCATTATCTGAGGAGTTGTGAATGGCGATAAAGGGAAGGTCATTGATGAAGCAGTTGAAGATGGTTGGGCCTAGGACACTGCCCTAAGGAACTCCTGCAGCGATGTCCTGGGGCTGTGATGATTGACCTTCAACCACCACAACCATCTTCCTTTGTGCTAGGTATGACTCCAGCTAGTGAAAAGTTTTCTCCCCCCCCCCCCCCCCCCCCCCCCCGATTCCCATTGACTTCAGTTTTACTAGGGCTCCTTGATGCCACACTCGGTCAAATGCTGCCTTGATGTCAAGGGCAGTCACTCTCACCTCACCTCTGGAATTCAGCTCCTTTTTCCATGTTTGGACCAAGGCTGTAATAAGGCCGGGAGCCGAGTGGTCCTGGCAGAACCCAAACTGGGCATCAGTGAGCAGGTTATTGGTGAGTAAGTGCCGCTTGATAGCACTGTCGATGACACCTTCCATCACTTTGCTGATGATTGAGAGTAGACTGATGGGGTGGTAGTTGGCCGGATTGGATTTGTCCTGCTTTTTGTGGACAGGACACACCTGGGCAGTATTCCACAATGTCGGATAGATGCCAGTGTTGTAGCTGTACTGGAACAGCTTGGCTAGAGGCGCAGCTAGTTCTGGAGCACAAGTCTTCAGCACAACAGCCAGGGATGTTGTCAGGGCCCACAGCCTTTGCTGTATCCAGTGCGCTCAGCCATTTCTTGATATCATGTGGAGTGAATCGAATTGGCTGAAGACTGGCTTCTGTGATGGTGGGGACCTCAGAGGTAGGCCGATATGGATCATCCACTCGGCCCTTCTGGCTGAAGATGATTGCAAAAGCTTCAGCCTTGTCTTTTGTGCTGGGCTCCACCGTCATTGAGGATGGGGATATTCATGGAGCCTCCTCCTCCCATTAGTTGTTTAATTGTCCATCACCATTCACGACTGGATGTGGCAGGACTGCAGAGCTTTGATCTGATCCATTGATTTTGGGATCGTTTAGCCTTGTCTATAACATGCTGCTTCTGCTGTTTAGCATGCATGTAGTCCTATGTTGCTGCTTCCCCAGGTTGGCACCTCATTTTTAGGTACGCCTGGTGCTCCTCCTGGCATGCTCTTTTACACTCCTCATTGAACCAGGGTTGGTCCCCTGGCTTGATGGCAATGGAAGTGTGGGGGATATGCCGGGCCATGACTACAGATTGTGGTGGAATACAATTTTGCTGCTGCTGATGGCCCACAGTGCCTCATGGATGCCCAGCTTTGAGCTGCTAGATCTCTTCTGAATCTATTCCATTAAGCACGGTGATAGTGCCACACAACACGATGGAGGGGTATCCTCAGTGTGGAGACGGAACTTCACCTCCACAAGGACTGTGTGGTAGTCACTGCTACCAATACTGTCATGGACAGATGCATCTGCGACAGGTTGGTGAGGACAAAGTCAAGTAGTTTTCGCTCATGTTGGTTCTCTCACCACCTGCCGCAGGCCCAGTCTGGCAGCTATGTCCTTCAGGACTTGGCCAGCTTGGTCAGTGGTGCTGCTACCGAGCCACTCTTGTTGATGGACACTTAAGTCCCCCACCCAGAGTACATTCTGTGCCCTTGCTGCTCTCCGTGCTTCTTCCAAGTGGTGTTCAACGTGGAGGAGTGATGATTCATCAGCTGAGGGAGGGCAGTAGGTGGTAATCAGGAGATTTCCTTGCCCATGCTTGACCTGGGGTCTGGAGTCAAAGGTGAGAAGTCCCAAGGTCACTCCCTCCTTACTGTGCCACCACCTTTGGTGGGTCTGTCCTGCCGGTGGGACAGGGCATACCCAGGGATGGTGATGGAGGAGTCTGGGGATGTTGGCTCAAAGGTATGATTCTGTGAGCATGACTAGGTCAGGCTGTTGCTTGACGAGTCTGTGGGACAGCTCTCCCAATTTTGGCACAAGTCCCCAATGTTGGTGAGGAGGACTTTGCAGGGTCGACTGGGCTGGATGTGCCTTTGTCGTATCCGAAACTGTTGCCTAGGTCGATGCCGGGTGGTCTGTCTGGTTTTTAAATTATTTTTTTCGTAGCGGTTTGGTACAACTGAGTGGCTTGCTAGGCCATTTCAGAGGGCAGTTTAGAGTCACATATAGACCAGACCAGGTAAGGCCGGCAGATTTCCTAAAGGACATTAGTGAACCAGATGGGTTTTTACAACAATCCGTTAGTAATGGTCACCATTACTGATTCTAGCTTTTTAAAAATTCCAGTTATATTTAATTAACTGAATTTAAATTCTACAGCTGCCGTGGTAGGATTTGAACTCGTGTCTCTGGACCATTTAGTCCAGGCCTCTGGATTACTAATCCAGTAACTGTTCTCTCCGTGCTTTATGCTACCGTTCCCTTTTCCAACTGTTAATCAGGCCAGTCTTAAGCAATGATTCCTCCTTTTTCCTGTTGAGTCACTCTGGGTTACTCCTTGTCACTGATGTCACATCACAACTTGGCAAGACGGGAGACTGACCTTGAGTGTCTTCACATGGGTAAGAAAATTGTCCATTTTACAAAAGCATCCACAATTCTGGTGAGGCTATTATTACACTTTATAAAATGGGGGAGTATTTGAACGATAAGGGCTTCCTAAGACTTCTTAAAATAGGAAAATGTGCCCTCTTTTCCGTCTTGGAGAAAAGAGGAAAAACATTACAGAAATTGGTCTTTCAATAAACGTGTAGACTTGACAATGTGTCCTTTAATAATAGAATGACAGTGGAAGCAAAACCTTCCCGAAAAATGACAATGACGAGGACTCGGTTTCAAGAAGAGAAGATACTGAAAAGGCCATGGTGTTGTTCAGGCCAATGGTCTCTGATCCCCATTTATATACATCGAAAATCCCCGCTGGCACGCCCGAAGAAAATAGGCTCAGTGGAAGTAAGTTTAAAAAAAAAAAAAAAAAAACTTTCTCTTAAAGGCTTTTTGGAAGTTAGCACGGATACTTTTTTTCTGTAATTGCAAGAGGTAAGTGTAAGAAATATTAAAATAAGACATTTAAAGAGAATAACCTTTTTAACCCCATCTACGTTACCAGAAAAGGGTTGTTTACTTCTACTAACAGTGACAATGAAGACTATTGAGTGCAACACTGCCGATGAATGCAATATTAAATGGAGATCAACATCATTTTAAAAACAGTGCTGTACAACTACTGCTCCTATAATTTATTGGACAATTGTTGCTGTTTGTGCTGGGTACAACTTTAATGCCATCTATCTTTATGTAACACAGCAATTGGTTGAGCTTAGGTTTTTTTAAAACACTATATGGTTGCATGAGATTTAGCTACATGCTCATTGCCACTAAGTTTGTGTCCAACATAGATGGAGGTTATGCTTTTTTCTTAGTGAAACAAACTGAATTGACACAGCTGGATATAGACCAAAGTTTGTTTTGTGATTCAAAGTATGTGTAAAAAAGGTCAACATATTTGTTGGACTAAGATTGATTTATTCATGGTGAGTGTGGAGAGAAAATATTTTAGAGAGGCCTATACGCAACAGTTCTTTATGAATCATAATACAAAAGAAAATAAGTGATTCTAAACTGAAGAGTTTTGTTTATGCAGCTACATGATTATTATCCGAACTAAACCAGTTTACTCTCCTAAATATCTCAAATATTTTAATGGACCGGGACCATTTAATGTTGCACTCACATTAGTCTTTATTGTTGCTGTTACTATGAATATCGTTCTAAAAGTGAATCTTTTTATTATGATATTTGTAGAATTTTAATTATTCAGTCTTACCTTTTTAATGAACAGATCATGAGATATCTCCTATTGTGTTGAGTAAAATGTAAGGCTTTAACATGAGGAGGGGGGGAAATTGGAATGTAGATTGCCCAAACCAATCTCATAGACTTAATTCAGTAAAATTATTAAGAGATTTGGAGCAGATTTCTCCCAGGCTTTTCAACTCGGGATTGGTGAAAGCTGGGGGGGGGAGCACTGTAAATATGAGAATTTTTAAAATCGGGAGTGGCTGGCATCTGAATGTATCCATTAGACTTTATAGCTCACTTCCCATCATCCATTATTATCTACTTCAAATGCTATTCAAGTATGTGGTTTTATTCTGATGTACATAATTAGTACAAAAAAATTCTGCCAGATAAATATTTGTATATTATGATAGAGAATGACGATAACTAATTGAGCCTGTTCCACACAATTGCTATACCTTGTGTATCGCAACTTATACACTCCACCCCACCCAAAACCATGTGATCTCCTGGGAGAGGCAAAAAAAACCCCGCCAATTTGGGGGAAAAAATCTGGGAAATTCCTCTCTGACCCCTCTAGGTGATAGAAACTAGTCCAGGAGGTCACTCTGGCCCTGAATTCCCTGCAGTAACTACCTTCTGTAAGAGGTGATCTCTGCCCCAGCCAGAAACAGGTCCAGCTCTCGTTTGAAGGAATTCAGCGAGTCCGCGTCCAAAACAGGAGACGGCAACCTGTTCCAGAGGTCCACTATTCTCTGGGAAAAGAACCATCTCCTGACAGCCAACCTAGATCTGGCCTTGTACAACTTAAATTTGTGACCCCTGGTCCTGCCTAACCTGTTTAATTGAAATAAACTGGCAGCTGGAACACAATCTATCCCCTTCATTATCTTATAAACCTCAGTCAGATTTCCTGTAAGTCTACACTTCTCTAAGGTATAGAGTCCTATCTCTTTTACCCTATCTTGATAACTAAGATGCTTTAAACTGGGAATTAGTCTAGTGGCCCACCTCTGCACCCTTTCCAAAGCCTCTTATCACCCACCATGTGAGGAGACCAAAACTGGACACAGTATTCCAAATATGACCTGACTAAGGTCTTATATTTGCTCTCTCTATCGCTACTAAGTTATACGTCCTTTTTCCAGTCTTGAGCCCAATTTCCCAACACATTAAGATCTGCCTGAAGCAGACGAGCATCATCCACAGTTCCAACACTCGCACAGATCTTGGTATCATCTGCAAATTTGCAGATTGTGTCCCAACCCCTACATCCAGATAGTTAATAAAAATAGTAAAGAGGAATAGTCACAACACTAATCCCTGCGGGACACCACTGGTGACCGGTCTCCAAACAGATCCAAATCCATCTATAACTACTTTTTGCCTACGTCCTGCCAGCCAGTTCTGAATCCAGCTCTATATATTACCACTAATACCAGAGGCTTCGATCTTATAGAGAAGCCTCTTATGCGGTATCTTATCAAAAGCTTTTTGGAAATCTAAGTAGACAATGCCTGCTGGACCTTCCTCATCCACCAATTTTGTAACTTCTTCAAAAAATACAATTAGATTTGTAAGACATGACCTTTTTATGAAACCATGTTGGGTGTACTGAATATGTCCCCCACTAGCCAAGCATTCATATATTGTATCCCTAATGATTCCTTCAAGTATCTTGCCTATTACTGATAAACTAATGGGCCCAAAGTTACCCGGGTCTGTCTTGTCACTTTTTAAAAGATGGGGACTACATTAGCCTCCTTCCAGTCTATAGGAACTGTTCCAGAGTGCAGTGAGCTATTAAAAATACAGGCTAGGGGCTCGCACAGCACATGCCCCATCTCCCTGAGGACCCTCGGGTGGATATCATCCGGCCCAGCTGCTCTATATATTTTCAAGTTCTTAATTCTTTCTACAATATGTTCATCTATGTTAATACTAGTTTTGTTGAAAACTGTAGGAAAAATAGAAAAAGAGTATTTTTTAAATGGTGAGAGATTTGGAAATGTTGGGTGTTCAGAGGGACCTGGGTGTCCTTATATACGAATCACTGAAAGTTAACGTGCAGGTACAGCAAGCAATTAGGAAAGCAAATGGTATGTTGACCTTTATTACAAGAGGATTTGCGTATAAGAGTAAAGGCGTCTTGCTGCATTTATATAGGGCCCTGGTGAGACCACACCTGGAGTATTGTGTACAGTTTTGGTCACCCTTACCTAAGGAAGGATATACTTGCCATAGAGGGAGTGCAACGAAGGTTCACCAGACTGGTTCCTGGGATGGGGGGGATTGTCCTATGAGGACAGATTGAGTAGACTAGGCCTATATTCTCTAGAGTTTAGAAGAATGAGAGGTGACCTCATTGAAACATACAAAATTCTTATAGGGCTTGACAGGGTAGATGCAGGGAGGATGTTTCCTCTGGCTGGGGAGTTTAGAACCAGGGGTCACAGTCTCAGAATAAGAGGTCGGCCATTTAGCACTGAGATGAGGAGAAAGTTCTTCACTCAGAGGGTGGTGAATCTTTGGAATTCTCTACCCCAGAGGGCTTTGGAGGCTCAGTCATTGAGTATATTCAAGACAGATCAATAGATTTTTGAATATTAAGGGAATCAAAGGATGTGGGGATAGTTCAGGAAAGTGGAGATAAGGTAGAAGATCAGCCATGATATTGAATGACCGAGCAGGCTCGAAGGTCCAAATGGCCTACTCCTATTTCTTATGTTATGTTAGTAACATTATTAAATTCTAATAGTTGAGCATCATCTTCAAGGGTGAAGACTGATGCAAAGACTCATTTAATATTCCTGCCATACCCAGTGAGTCCTTTGTAACCTGTCCTTGAACACCCTTCAATGGCCCAATACAGTCTTTGACAGTTCTCTGACTCTTCACATAACTGAAAAAGCTTTTCCCATTACTTCCATAGTTGTCTACGATCCTTTTTGCTAATCCAATAGTAGCCTTT
This sequence comes from Somniosus microcephalus, assembly GCF_052327205.1. Taxonomy (NCBI): domain Eukaryota; kingdom Metazoa; phylum Chordata; class Chondrichthyes; order Squaliformes; family Somniosidae; genus Somniosus; species Somniosus microcephalus. The sequence goes on along the minus strand of NC_140987.1, from coordinate 178,401,091 downwards.
GTTTTCTTTAGTTGTTCCTTGTGCTCAACTCTGTTTACTTGAGTATTAAATGTCTTTATAGAAACATTTCTGTTTACATCTTATTTGTCTTTGTACATAGCTAGTCAGCCACCTTGGCTTTTTCTTACCACATTTCCTCCTTTTGACTTTGGGTACATATTTGTTTTCCACATTTTTTTTATCTTGTTCTTAAAAATGCTTTTATATCCTACATCGGGCTCATCACCACCCAGTAGGGTTAGCCAATTTACCCGTTGCAAATCATCTGCCATTTTGGTGAAGTTTGCTCTTCTGAAATCTGGTACGAGTTGCAGGTTCTCATTACAGTACCTTTAGTTCTACTAGCCAATTAGAATCGTATAATGTTGTGGTCACCGTTGGCCAGATGCACCGCCACATGGAGGCCCGATACGAGGTCAGGCTCACTACTAAAAACTAGATCCAATATATGATTATCCCTTGTTACTTAATTTAACATGTTGAGCCAGGAAACAGTCTTGTATATTTTAGACAAAATTTTCAGCTGCACTTCCCACCACGACAGCGGATAAAACCATTGTGCCACTGAATGTCAGGAAAATTAAAATTGCCCATCAGAGAAAGGTGTCATTTTATATTAAAAGCATTTGCAGTATGTTTCCATAATAATTCATCATGTTCAGGTGTCTAACCCGGGGGCCTATATAACAATTACCGATAATTAGTCCCTGCCCGTGAGCTTGGTTCACTTGAACCCAGATAGCCTCGGCTGTACTTGATGAGACAATATCAAGTCTTTCTCTAGCTGTTAGATTCTCACTGATAAAGATAGCACCCCATCAAAGGGGAGGCCCTTTGACCTACTCTATCCTTTCTGAAATCCTTGTAACCCTTTAGGTGAATTTCTGTCCCATCACTTTCGTTTAGCCATGTCTCAGAAATATACAATATATCTAATTTCTCCAACACAGTGTAGGATTGTAGTTCTAACAATTTGTTTTAACACTCCTTGCATTTACATAAAAACTATTTAAAGGTCTCTCCTCTAATTTCTGAGAGTTATTTATTCTTATATGCTTCCTACCTGGTTTATCTGCATGCTTAGTATCTATGTAATTATCAAGTTCAGTAAGGCCATCTTTGAACTTATCTGCACCATCCCCTTGCTGAATTAGTTTAAATGCTCCCTCTGCCAGCCTTTGTGCTCCCAGAAAGTTAAGATGGAGGCCGCCATCCCTCCTAAACAACTTAACTTATCCAGCGAGCACTTCCCAGTTATTGTGGCAGCTTCTTTTTGTAAAAGTCAAGAAGCCAGATGTTGAATCCTACAATTCGGCTATTCCTCTCCATCGATCCGGACATGACTGGTAATAGTCAAGAGACTACTACCCTCTTGCACCCCTTTGCTGAAGGTTAGCTATGAGGCTTTTGTAGGAATCCTGCAAAACAAATGGATTTCTAGCCATTATATCATTAGTACCAATATGTAAACCTACTACAGTACCTTGGCACTCACCTTTCATCAGATCAGCCACACGATCCCAGAGATCAGCTACCTTGGCCCCTGAAAAACAAAAGAACATCTTGACAGAGCCTTATCTCTACATTGGGTGCTATCTGTATGCCTGATGACAGAGTCCCCTATGAGGATTGCACGTGCCTCTTGCTCTTCTTTGGCTGTTCACCCAACGATGTCCTCTTGGACTTTACAGCCTTCCCCTTACCTATTCCAGTATATATTGATATGAGCATTGAGGTTGATCAGTGTCACTGGTGCTGACCTTACTGCCTATTGTGTCCTCCAAGTCTCAAAGTGGGGCACACCTATCTGGAGCAACAAAATAATCCAAAGTGGTGAAGGTTCCAGTGATATCAATACCAGACAATGGTGACTTACTTTTTGTCCCAGTCAGGAAGTCATTGAAATCCACCAAGTATATTAATTGGTCAATTTTCTCTTTTAAGCAAATGATCTCCTGCTGCAGAGACAAAACCTGAATATATTTATTGCAAGTGAAAGCCCTTCACTGCTTTACTTCAACACCATCTCTCTCTCTAATGTTGCCGTAAAGGTGTACATGGAGCACACCTCATATTGGAGTCGCTCTCCTTTTCTTGAGGACCCAGCGTTCACCATCCTTATCTTTCAGGAAATCTGTGAATAAAACAGAGGGGGAAAGAATGCATTGGCAGTAAAGGGGATCAACAGGAATGTGTGTGCTTTTATCTTAGTCAACCTATCATCATAAATTACGACAACCGCTAGCTGTATTTTATACTCCCCTTCACATCGTGAAATTGCATTGAAAGGTTTGCCAGACCAAATTAACTACTTTGCAGCTTGCATCCATAGAATTGACACAATTTCCTCATTTAAGGTTTTGTTTGCATATTATTTAATGTTTGAAACATTTGTGACTAAATGTTACTTGATGCAGTTTTTTTAAGGCTTTATTTTGGGTAACGTAGCTGTTTGAATGTGTACTAGTAAAAGTATGTTGCAGTGATGTCACTAATAAGTATTCTACTTTATTTGCTAAATGCATCTACTACAAAACTATAACTTAACTGTAAATGGTCATAAGTTTTAAGATTAAATCAATTCTGTCATACTTGTTAATTTATCTTCTAATACCACCATTGCTTTATTATCTGGGCCCCTCTCCCCACTCTAACATGGAATTTTGTTACTGGTTTAAAAAAAAACTCAGGTCACTGGCAAAAGTCCATAGATTTATTTGTATTACTTGAAATTATGGAATGGTGCATGGAATTTATTCTCTACCATAAGTAGAGAGGAGGCAGAGTAGATCTTGCACATATCTGGGCTCGGCATTCCAGAACCTTGAAAAATAAACACATGGTAAAGATCCATTTGTTGACTAGTGACACTACAGTGCATCTCATTACACACTATCCATCTGAGAACTTTCATTTTTTCTTTATTTCCCCTTCCTCGCGATCTTTTACCAGTTACAATGTGTTCTGTACTAACTTTTATTTCAGAAATAATTACTTCTTGATATCTCACTCAGTTGCTAGGCAAGATGGTATTGTAGCATACATCACTTTATATAAATGACAATTTCCTTCTTGAAAAACTGAAGGATGTTGCAGTCCATCTATGCATGTTTCTTTTCTCCCCACAACTATTTAGTAGTCATTTTTTTTCCATTTCTTTGGATCCTTCTGTGCAACTTAACATTTCATCAACAAAGGAAGAAGGCAGGCATCCTTTTCACAGAGTTTCTACCTGTCCCACTATTGATCCAGCAAATGAGAGTTGTGGAGGAACAGTTCTGATTGGCCATTCTTTTATATTTTTACCTTAAATCAGATGATTTGGACCAACATTATACGATAAAGTCTCATAATATGACTGATTTATTCCTGGAAGGTATAAAAATTGATTGTTTAAAACATAAATACTATGGCAACAAGAGCCAGTCAGAGGCTAGGCATTCTGCGGCGAGTGTCTCACCTCCTGACTCCCCAAAGTCTTTCCATCATCTACAAGGCACAAGTAAGGAGTGCGATGGAATACTCTACACTTGCCTGGATGAGTGCAGCTCCAACAACACTCAAGAAGCTCGACACTATCCAAGACAAACCAGCCCGTTTGATTGGCACCCCAACCACCACCTTAAACATTCACTCCCTCCACCACCGGCATACCTTGGCTGCAGTGTGTACCATCTACAAGATGCACTGCAGCAACTCACCAAGGCCTATTCGGCAGCACCTCCCTCCACGACCTCCTCCACCTAGAAGGACAAGGGCAGCAGGCGCATGGGAACACCGCCACCTCCAAGTTCCCTTCCAGGTCACATACCATTCTGACTTGGAAATATATCGCCGTTCCTTCATCGTTGCTGGGTCAAAATCCTGGAACTCCCTCCCTAACAGCACTGTGGGTGCACCTTCACCACACGGACTGCAGCGGTTCAAGGAGGCGGCTCCCCGCCACCTTCTCGAGCAATTAGGGATGGGCAATAAATGCTGGCCTTGCCAGTGATGCCCAGATCCTATGAATGAATAAAAAAAAGATTCTGTTCTATGATTTAAAAGCTGAAAGTTTTTGTTAACTAGATTTCATTTTGATTTCAGGCACTATGTACTTCCTTGGCACGTGAGAAATTAGCTTTACTTCATTTTAGATGGGAATGGAAATGGCTGCAAATGTAGTAATTTGAGAAATGGGAAGCTTTTAGTTATGATATCTTAAAACTTTTCTTTGCATATTATCACAAATATCCCTATTTGAGAACCATGCAAAATGAACAGCTACCAGCCCACAGTGTTTTGTAAGCAGAAGTAATCCATAAACATCTACCTGATTTAGCAAACGGACTGAATTTTCTGACCGGGAGACCAAAACTGAGAGAATGAATATCCTCTTGGCAATAATTAAAATAAAGTCTGCATTCAATTTTGTATTCTCTTGGTTACATAGTTTACTACATTTTGGTAGCAAACTATGCTGGGGCATTACAAATCTACAGTATTAAAATCTGATCAAATCAATTCTGTGAACTAAGTTATAGGATATATCATCTTTTGTGTGCAAAAGAAATGCAATTATATAGTCACCAACTATCCCTAAGCACCAAATTCACCTGTGCATTCAAAAATATCACAATAATTTAAAAGTGTTGAAGTAGTATCTGCTAAATATAGCACGTTTTAACTCTCAATGACAATGCCAACATTAAGATTTAATGGATCATAGAATGATGATGCACAGAAGAAGACTATTAGGCCCATCATGCCCATGCCCGCTCTTTGAAAGAGCTATCCAATTTGTCCCACTCCCCTGCTCTTTCCCCATAGCCCTGCAAATTTTTCCAGCTTCAAGTATTTATCCAATTCATTTTTGAAAGTTATTATTGAATATGCTTCCACCACCCTTTCAGGCAGCACATTCCAGATCATCATAACTCGCTGAGTAAAATTGTTTTTCCTCCTGTCGCCTTTGGTTCTTTTGCCAATTACTTTAACTCTGTATTCTCTGGCTACCGACCCTTCTGCCACTGGAAACAGCTTCTCTTATTTACCCGTTCCTGATTTTGAACACCTGTCAAATCTCCTGTTAACCTTCTTTGCTCTAAGGAGAACAACCCCAGTTTCTCTAGCCTCTCCACGTAACTGAAGTCTTTCATCCCAGGTACCATTCCTGTAAATCTCCTCTGCACCCTCTCCAAGGCCTTGACATCCTTCCTAAAGTATGGTTCCCAGAATTGGCCACAATACTCCAGCTGAGGCCTAACCAGTGTTTTATAAAGATTTAGTGTAATTTCCTTGCTTTTGTACTTAAATTTAAAACTTCAATACAAAATTGGCTCAGTGACGGGAAGAAAATGGTGGTGGTGGTGGGTGGATATTTTTCAGACTGTGGGAGGTGGTTTGCAGTGGTCAGTTTTGGGTCCATTTCAATTTTTATAAACGACCAAGACTCGGGCGTAGGGAGCAGCATTATAAAGTTTGCGGTTGATACGAACCTTGGCAATGTAGTAAAAGAAAGAAAGCAAGTCGTACATTTATATAGCGCCTTTCACGACATTAGGACGTCCCAAAGCACTTTACAACCAATGAAGTATTTTTGAAGTGTAATGTAGGAAACGTGCGCAAATTGGCTGCTACAGCAAGCTTCCAGAAATGTGATAATGACCAGATACTCTGTTTTTGTTATGTTGATTGAGGGATAAATATTGGCCAGGACACTGGCTAAATCATTGGAAAAAGATCTAGAGGGGAGCTGAAGAGTAATTTTTTGACTCAGAGTTGTCGAGATATGGAATGCTCTACCTGAAATGGTGGTGGAAGCTGATTCCGTAAATAATTTTGAAAGGGTGTTGGACAAGTACTTGAAGATGAAGAACTTTAAAGGATTCTGGACAGAAAGCGGGATGTGGGACTAAGCACGACTGCTTTTTCAAAGTGACAGCACAGGCACGATAGACCGAATGGCCTTCTGTGCTTTAAGTTTCTATGATTCTATGAAACCTGACTCAAACCCGCCCACTTTTTAATGGAGGTGGGTTGGGAGGCAGGCGACCAATCCACTCTCGGGAGGCGAGTCAGTCAGTAAAAGCTTTTAAGGAGGCTGCGTGCCTCTATTTTAACAGGATTTTTATTTTTAACCCATGGAAGCTGATTTCTCGGGGCTCGGGGAAACCCAGCATGTAAAAGGAGGTGAAAAGTGACGGATCCATGAGGTAAGTGCATTTACAGCAATGGTTGTGGGCCAGGAGTAGCAGGAGCCTTTACTCCAGGCCCAACAAGCTTACCACTACACATCCCGCAATCGGCCAACCCCTACCCCTCCACGATCTCCGGCTCCTGCCGCACTGCACCCACCCAATGCCCCCCCCCCCCCCCCCCCCTCGGTGTGCTCCCGCCGCCCCATGTGCTTTCCAGCCCACCCCGCACTTCCCAGCTCCGGCAGCAGTCCATGCGCTCTCTGGCTCCTGCCGGCTCCCGGCACCCGCCCCCCTGCATGCTCTCTGGCTCCCCCGCCCTGCGCGCGCTTTCCGGCTCCTGGTGCCCCCTGTGTGCTCTCCGGCTCCTTTCTTCCCCCCCCCCCCCCCCCCCCCCAAGGGCCTGGTCTCCGACTCTTTTCCCCCCCAAACCCCCAGCACTCGCTGGCAGCACCACCCACCGTGCGCGCTCTCTCTCTCGCGCACGGCCCCACCCCCGCACTCTCCAGCTCCCGCCACCCCACTCCCCAGCTCCCAACGGACGCGTGCTCCAGATCCCCATTCTTTCTCTTTCTTTCTCTCTCTCTCTCGGTCCTCCCCCTGCTCCCAGCGTGTCAGTAAGTAAAATCCCCCCCCCCCCCCCACTTCCGGCTTTCCTACCCGGAAATCCTTCCCCCCCAGCCCCGCACTTTCTTCATGCCCTGAGTAAATACCAGCGCCTATTCCTCTATTTATAAAGCCAAGGATCCCATATTCCTTTTTACCAACCTTCTCAACTCGTCCTACCACCTCCAAAGACTTGTGTTCGTACACCCCCGTCTCTGTTCCTGCACCCCTTTTAAAATTGTACCCTTTAGTTTATATTGCTCTCCTAATTCTTCCCATCAAAATGAATCACTTCACACTTTTCTGCATTAAATTTCATCTACCACGTGTTTTCCCATTTTCCAGTCTGCCTATTTCCTCCTGAAGTCATCCTGACGCTCGTTACCCACTCTCCTAGAAGAATCTTTGCTGCCTGCTTTTGCAGTTATAAGGAAAAGTGGCTCCTGTTTTTTTATGTCACATTTACTATATTGTGCACATTGTTGTAAATTTGTAAGTGTAACCTCTTTCAAAAAAATCTCGTCTTCCCCATCCCCTCAGTAGCATAATCACATCAGGACTGTGTACAGCACCACAAGCTACATGAGTTACCATCACCCTCACCCTGAACAACCACAAGAAAATCTCTACACCTGCATCCAAAATGACTGGCTGTCAAAGAGGATGGAGTGTTCATTATCTATGTTAATAAATAGATTGTTAATTTGAAGATACCATACTAATTTGTTTTGGTTGTTGGTTATCAACAATGTTTGTCAAGATTGTTGTCAATTAGTTATTTAAACAAAATTGTGTAGGCAAAATCCAAACAGAGTTTCCAAGGAAGCTGGCATAGCTCAATATGTTTTACTGTTTAAGCTTTTAGTGTTTCAAAGCTTACCAAGCACAGCCAGTTGATGTGTACAATGAAACTCATTTAATTATCTTGTTTTATTTCCTAGAATTCCAGGATACCAGGAAGTCAAAGTTACTCCTTGCACTAAGGGGGGGAATTTTAACATGGGCGAGCGGGTGGTGGGTTAAATGGCTATAACTTTGAGGCGTGTCGGGAAGTCGGCTCCAACCTACTGACTTCTGGGTTTTATCCAAGGCGCGACAAGGGGCGGGCAACCAACCCGGTCCCAGGAGGCGGAGTGGTCTGGAAGCTTCAGATTTAACCTGCTGTGCCGGTTTTACAGTAGCCAGATGGGTTTCCCGAGCCTTGGGAAACGCGGCAGCTGCAGCAAGACGAGGACAGCCTTGGGGAGCACTGTGGGTCCTGCGGCCTGCTCTGGAGTGCTGCCTGCCCGACTGGAAGCCAAGCCCGTCAGTCAGGCTGACTTCCGGGAGGGGAACCTGTCAATGACAAAAGACGCACACTGTGGAGTTAAATCTCCACAGCATGCAGGGAGACCCAGACTTTTTGGGTTTCTTGCACTTCTGGCCCCACCCGCTCCCAGAGTGTCGGTAAGTAAAACTTCCCCCCTAAATGAGGGCAACACTGCAAGGCAGTTTATATTGTCTACCCCTGGTTGCCTTGAGGGCATTGAGTCAACCATGTAGTGTGGGACTGGAGTCGCATGTAGAACAAGCCAAGTAGGGGTAGTAGAGCAGTTCTCTTCCCTGAAGGACATCAGTGAACCAGTTGGGTTTTTACAGCAGCTTGCATGGTCATTTTATTTCTGGCACCAGTCCACAAATTACCAGATTTATTGAATTCAGTTCCATAACTTATCATGCTGGGATTTGAACTCATTATCTCTGGGTTTATAGTCCAATAACATAGCCATTACAGTACCCTATAGGTGAGGCACAATGGATGCACAGTGGATCAGCTCTCCTGAGAAATGTTGCTCAGTCAAATGCTTGAGCTCCTGAGGCTCTTAACTACTTTCCGATATACATTTTCTGAGAATCCAGCTGTAACTGAGGAAAATTGTTCCAAGTGGAACAAAGAAGGCTTAAAAGAGCAGTACTATTTGATAATGATTACCCCCCCTCCCCTTTCCCAGCTCCTGTAGATGATGTGATAGACCAGCAAATTAACTTCTATTGTGCTGAAAGATACGCAACCAGCTACTTGAATTGCAACATGGTCGCAGTCACTGAAGCACTGAGTCCTAAGGAAGTTGCAATTTCAGACTGCTCCATGCTAAAAGTGAAAGAAGGCAGAGCAGTGCACACTGCAAAGCAGCTGATCCTGGAAAAGTCTGGATTCACCTATGTTGAAAAAGCTTCACTGACACGAGCAATACAGTACTGATGGAGGACTGGGCCTCCAAGTCTGCTTCCATGAGATCATATCTTTCAATGCTTCCCTTCCGACTGACTAGCCTCCTCAGATAGAGCTTTTCTGGGATCTTTGTCTTAGCATGTAGGATGGGTCTGGTGGGTGTGCGTCTAATGTTGCTTACCCTTCCTGGCATCCCTCTCCTGCTGTTCTTCCTCCTTTTTATCATTGTTACACTGCATGTTGCATCCATGCTACTGAACGGACAATTGCAGTTTCCTACCTCCCTGGGTAGCTTTCCGGCCAAAGTGAGCGCACTCTGCAGCTCCAATGCCAGTTTTTTATTAAGTATGAATTCTGATGAAGTGAAGTAATTGCCTAGGTTTTTCACGAGGTAGCTTTAATTGGCTTATAAAAAAGACTTAAGCTAAACCTGACATAGAAATGGAACTTGTAATTTGAATTAAAAGCAGTGACACCAGGAAGTAGCATATAAATGCTGTATTATTGAACATGAAAAATGACTCCATATTTGCTCAATTATACAGGAGTTCCAATGCAATGAGTAATTTTGACACACTTCCATCAAGTCTTTTCTTATCTGTTTTTGTGCTTATCCCATTTTATATCCATATGAAATCTGTTTGTCACAGATATTTACAAGTTAAAATGCTCAACTAGCTTTATAGTCACCTGACTTTAAGGTGTAAATGCACACTTCGGATTTCACATTAACACCTGGCTTAGTATTTGCCTTGGTGCTTTTATCCTGTAATATGTTCTTGATTATTTTTTTCCTCCTTTTATTATTGATTATTAAACCACACCTTGTTTTTTTTCTTGTTCTTAAGACATCATAAATTGTTATATTTGATAAACAGGCTATGATAATAGATGTTGCACTGTATATAACATAAATAAATATGTAATCTACAGAGTGTTGAGGTTAAAGAAGGCACATACTGGATGTACATCATGGGTGTCCAACCTGTGGCTCATAGGCTGGATCTGGCCCACTTGGCCTTTACATCTGGCCTGCTGTGCCCTTGCACAATTCTAGGCTGTAGTTCCTTTTTCCAAACAAATTGCTCCACTCACTATGCTCTTGGCTACCTATGCACACCAGTTGATGGGATGTTCGTTTGAATCAGGCAGCCATTCTGCAAGGGTGATTTATTTTTGAAATTCTCTTGCTAGGCCTGCTGTTCCTCCATGCACTGTTATTAATTTCCCCCTGCTTCTCATTGCTCTGTCTCTAGTTGGCCCCCCTGCTTTTCAGTGCACGGTGACCATTTTTTTTTTCTTTTTCTTTCTCTCTCCCAGTTTACTTCGATGTCTTGAGCAGTACTTAATGTCAAGTTAAAGATCGAACATGGAAGCCTCAATTTCATGCTGTGTTTTGGGCTGAATCAGTCTATGCTGCCCATTCATTGGTTGCAACATATTGATCTGGCTCCCTGCTTCAAAGGTTGGACATCCCTGATGTACATAGTGTTCCTAATGTTCCTCCTGATTTTTTTTTTGGGTGCGCGGTCCCTTTAACAGACTGCACGTTCCATTCAAGGTTTCGTGTGTGAAATCTCCCATTTGAAAAGCTAGTCCCGGGCTGAGCGGGACCTCCAGACAGCTGCATAGCCACGCAGCTTAGGGGAAACATTGCATAGTACCCAAGCATCATGTTTTGGATCAGAGTATAATTACAGAGGAGGTGAACAGTTGAAATTTTTTTTTTGAATGCTTTAGATTGTAAGCTTAAAATGAATTGGAGACAAAAAGTAGAAGCAATTATATTAATTATGCACAGCAAATTTTAATTGTTTTGGGGTGTTTCTCTTGTGTTGATCGTGTAGCTGTTTTTAGGTCCATCTGGATCACGTGTCAAGCCTTGCTTTATATTTTACACCTGTAACTTCTGGATTAAGTATTTGATTACTGTATTGATATGCATACAGGCTCCGCTGCAAACTAGAAACCTCCCCGCTGACCCTGCAAAAAAAACTCTCATATAACCTGCTCCTCTAAACAGGTTCATTTTTTTTTAAAAACAGTATGGTCTGTATGCATGGCAATCGGGTATTTTTTTAATATGTTTTATATTTTATAAAAATTTGTGGTTGATTTGGTATTTCTACCATGGGATTGTCAGATGCTACTGACATAATAAATGGTTAGTAACTTGTGATACATAGTTGGTAGTGATTTTATTGATTCTTTTGGTTTAAATATGTCTAACTTTGCATGCTTTGCTGTTGTTTTTTGCCCCCTTTTCTCACTTCCAGGAAGAGAGCCCCCTGAGTCTGTCTAGCCCAGAGTGTAGTGGTACCTGGATGCATTACACTAGTGGTGTGGGTGCTGGGCGTCGAAGACGCAGATCAGGGGAACAAATCACTTCTTCCCCTGTCTCCCCCAAATCATTGGCTTTCACATCAAGTATTTTTGGCTCATGGCAACAGGTTTTTCAATTTTCCTTCATTTTTATGAAAATCGCCATTTTCACTGGTCAAACATTCACAGTAATTCCTCAGGTCTGTCTTAAAAGCCCCTTATTAATTTTAACATCGACCTCTATATAATTATAAAACAATTCACACCCAATTTTTTTTTAATTGACAAATTAAGTGGAAATAATATGATTAGTTATCCTATGTATTCAGACAATATTACATTAATTTGATTCTAGAACAGTTACTTTTATTTGTAAAACACATTCAGATTTTAATGATCTTTTGCAATTTTGGTGCTTATCCATGCAAGAACTTAATATGGTTGCTGCTCTTGCATTTCTTTATGCTATTCTTTACAGAACTTTGGCAGGTCCGTTCTCTATTAACTTGAATGTTGCAGTACCAATTTCATTGATCAGTATATTTGAAAACATTGCGACCGATTTTAACCTAACTCATCCATCGGGAAACTGACCGGATCGGGTGCAACACCAGTTCTACACCCCGCCCGATTTTATTCACTATTTAAGTCAATGGAGAGTAATATTGGGCGGTGTGTAAAACTGGCATTCCAAACGATCCTGTGGGTTTCCCACCTGGTGAGTTAGATTAAAATGACCCCCTTTTATGCCCAAACTAGATGTAGCTCAGTGGATAGTCTCTTAAATAAATAAATACACTGTGAAAAATGGACTGATAGACTCCTTAGCTGATGACAATGGGTTTTAGTCGCAGGACTTCCTGTCCTTTTGAAACTCTCTAACTCAGCCCTGCTCAAAAGCACTTTGGACAATGGAAGATTACAAATCAAGAAGTGGGAAAATCTGGTATTGCCTGTCTCACTTAAGAACATAAAAATATGGAATGACATAAGAGCAATTGGACCATCAAGCCTGTTCCTTCTATTGAATACACCATCCAATCTTAACATGAACTTTATCCAACTCGTTTAATCTCCTGACAAAAAAAGTTCTTGAGTTTCTTATTCCACCACGCACAGGTAAATCAAGCAAAACTAAATTCACCTATTTGACCTTACACCCTATATTACGCTTCCTTGAGCAGTTGCCTTTTGGCATCACAAGGCCATGGTCACAATGGCTCGGGATCCATTATGTTCCATTCAGCACTCCATCATCTGTATGAACTTAACTTTATAAGCTTGAAACCTGTTTCCAACAAGATAGCCACCTGTTTCAAACAAGATAGCCATTCAGCTCTTTTAAAGCTGTAAATAACGCAACGGGACCTTTTAGGTGGGAACCAGTTACATGTACCCCTATTCTGTACGTGTGGGAGGGGAATAATTCCTTCTAATCTCAAATCCACACTATTTAGTTCTGTATTCATAATCCAAATTAAACAACCTGCTTGCATCTAAATTATCCATTCCTCTGTATTTTAAAAACTTGGATCAGGTGTCCTCCCAGTTGTCTTTCCTGATTGAAAACTAATAAATTTTACTTTATTTTTTATTACAATTTTCTCTCCTCCTCTTGAGGATGTTGATTTCTGTTGGGAGTACAGTTTCACATTTGCAATCAAAATTCTGGTACCTTAACCAAATGGTTGCGCCTCCTATGTGAACTAAGATAATGAATGTTGGCAGCTTATTTGACTGAGAGCACCACAGCAGAACATAACCCCAGATATCCACACACACACACACACCTGGATGGTCCCTGAATAACATACAGGAACCTGTCTGATATAACTTGTGATATTAGCATTCTCCCTGATGCCTTCAAATGATTGAGTTCATTTCAAGCCAGAGATGCAACTTTTAGGACCTTTCTGATCTGTGTGGTTTAATACCACACCACATGGAATAAACTATCAAATGAACCTCATTACTCTCGGAATCTTCACCAATGCAATAATATCCACGGGTACAGTGCTAAAAACTGCTGTTTTATGTATTACTATCCAAATGCAACCTCACCAATTGCCTATAAAAAGTTAGAGTAACTTGGTCAAAAACCATTGCGCTGCACCCCAACACATTGTTAAATATTTTCAGTGAGTGGTCAGTAAATTTGAAAATAAGCATCTTGTTATCATGTACAAATATTTCCTGTTCCAGTGAAGTAACTCCACATTTATCCACATATAAACCCAAATTTACTAAAAACCTTTATTGCAAATGCTCTTCCCATTGGCCAATTAATAGTTTTACAAAAAGAAAATACTGCAAATGCTGGAAATCTGAAATAAAAAGAGAACATGCTGGAGAAACTCAACAGGTCAGGCAGCATTTTTTCAGCTGAAGCAAGCTACATTGGAAGAAATGAGTTTAAACCTTTTTATGGTGGAGAAGTTATTTGGTGCAGCTGTCTGAAGAATGAAAAATGTTCAGATGTAGGGACCCCAAAATAAAATGCAATTTAAATGAAGAGGTACTGCAACGTAAGACACTAATGAGGAATGTGCAGTGTCCAAAAGGTACTCTTGTATCTCCTGCATGGAATAAAGATGTACGTGTTTTTTTTTTGTCTTTATTGAGACAGTTGCAGTATAGTTAACTGATGAAGCAGTAGCGTGGTACCTGTATGCTATTGTAAATTGATATTTTCCCCATATGTTTATTTTACCACTGTGTTAATCCAGTGTTTGCTATGTTCATCCCATTGCAAGGACATTGTAGGTGGAATGGACTCATTTCAGGCTAAAGGACTTTGCATGATCTATCATTGTCTGCATCTATATGTTTCCACTAACATTTATCATGCAGCTTATTAACACTGATTGTCTGAAGCAGGCCTTAGTATAAAAGCTGGTTTTTGTTCTTACTGTTCAATCGTTCAAATATTCAAAACATTGTTCACTGTTATTGTGCAGGTTTTTGCGGACAACAATACTCTTTTGCGACCTGGAAGGTCCTGTGTGGAACAGAAATGCACTGGACTTGGTAAGTGCTGAATACGTATGGCCAACTGCTAAACAAAAATCACTACTGTTTCTACTTCCATTCTTGTTAGAAGGAAACGATTAGTATTTAGAATTAAATTGATCTGTGCAGGTATCAGAAGAAATTATAGACAGCAAAGGTAAAACATTTTGGTGTTTTATTTATTGTTTAGCGATGGTTTTTAATGGCTTTTGTTGGTTTACTTTGGGATTGAAAAAGTCACATGCAAATTGTGAATACAGAATTGAAATGTTTCTGAAGTTTCAGATGTATAAAACAACATGGTGAATTTAAAAACTGTCTCATTTGAAAGATTCAACCACCACGTGAGTAATCTGTAACATTGTGACTGGATTTTGAGGTCACTCGCATAAAGCATGGGTATGCAGCAAATTGATTTAACAAGCCTTGGCTTCTTACATAACTGATATTTGCTGTAAGATCTTGCTTTATTCTTTACTCTCTCTCTGGTACCGATTCAGTGATTAAAGGCATCAAATATTTCTACATTTGGAAAGTTTTTTTTTTGAAGAGGAGCTGATAGTTTTTTGTAAATGACCATGCATAGTTACAAACTAAAAGTTTTAAAATTGTAACAAAGTTAGGTTGATATTCGAACAATTAGGGAGTAAACTATGCTTTTAGCTCTCGTGATTTATGTAAACTATAAAAGGTTTGGGTTTTCTAGTTTGGGCACCCAGATTTTACATCAAAGATTTTTAAGTTATTGAGAAATTTGTGAAAGTAAATGTGAAGTATTCAGTGTATTTCCTCCCTCAATAACGTGAATGGAGTTTAGGCCCAATATTTTAATGGGTAATTGATGATCACCAAGTACAAGATGTAGGTGATTGACTTGGTGAATCTTCTACTTTTGAGATATCTCTACATAATATTTTATCTTTTATGGGGGTATGGAGGGGGAGAAAGGAGAAAGAAATGTCCTGCATAAATGACCTAGACTATTAAACTATTATTAGAGCTTTTTAAATGGTGAAACCGTTTAACTGTTCAATATCTGATGGTATAAGATATAACTGTTCGCTTTGTACCTTATAAACTGATGTATTTGCATAAAGGGATTATCTAATAGTTGATGTATTTGGCATACTAATAACAATAGATATCGATCTTGTCGTAATTCTAAGGCATGCTGCATGTATCCCTCTTCTGGAACAAAGAACACCTGGTTTGTATGTGTTTTCTCTAACCCCCATTAGGGTCTCACTGTGCAGGCCTGTTTAGCACTACTGTGCTTGGGGGTTCCTCGAGTGCGCCTAACCTGCAGGATTATGCTCGTGCGCATCGTAAAAAGCTGACATCATCTGGCTGCTTTGATGGTATGTGCACACACCACCACAGACAAACCTGTAGCCGCTAGCCACTTTTTCAGAAATATTGGAATTCTGTGATGAAAATAGCAGAATCCTATTTCTCCCTTTCCAAAACCTGATAGCCTGGAGAACCAGCCTGCGCTCAAAATGTACCATATATGAATTGCCAGACTACGCTTCAG
Organism: Somniosus microcephalus; assembly: GCF_052327205.1. Lineage (NCBI taxonomy): Eukaryota > Metazoa > Chordata > Chondrichthyes > Squaliformes > Somniosidae > Somniosus > Somniosus microcephalus. The sequence continues at coordinate 178,385,232 of NC_140987.1, read as the reverse complement.
GCACAGTTTTTACACAGAAGTGTTTTATTTGCATCAGGTACATATATGCACCTTAGCTTTAAAATGTTACCAATTTTTATCATTAAACGGTCAATTTTTTTTTGGCATTGGCACAAATAGTGAACCAGTTGTAAAATTTAGTACATGATATCACTATAACATTGTATTAAAATTCAACTTGACTTGCAGTACTAGTTATTGGAATATGTTAACTGAAAGATTATATTCCAGCATTAATTTGTAAAATTCAAAAGCCAGTGGTGAAGAATTTGATTAATTCCTGATAAATAAACCAATTAAATAAAAGTGAGGTTAGAATGCATGATCAATTTATTGGGTTAGGTAGTAAATCCATGCTTCTATTGAAGAGTATGGGGTTTGAGGCGCAATGGTGATTTGGAGAGGGCTTCTAAGAACTGCGGGTTGGAGAAAGAAATGGCAAAATGCTCTGTATATATCACTAACTGCTTTAATCTATTGGTCTTTGCAGTTCAGTGCCTTGATGTGCATAACATATTATAATATGCACTTAACACTCAGCAATAGCCAAGGGATCTGTAACAGCTGACACTTTTACTCTCACTGAATTATTTTTTCCCTCTAAACAATCCTGCATGCAGCCTAACTTTAATCCTTTTTTTTTAAAACCCTGTTCTGCTAGCTGTTATAAATTTCAGGTACCTGTTTTTCTCTTTCTCAGACGCCACACGCAGTTCTGCTGTAAAAAGATTTTCTATCTCATTTGCTCAACACCCAACCAATGGTATGTTTGCTTTTAATCCCCTCTCCCGCAAAGATTATCCTTTGCTTCATCCCTTTTTATTTGTAATGTTGGATGCAAACTTTTACTACCATTAGTCTTCCCTATCCTCCAATTAGACACATCCCTTGGAAATGTGTTCCATGGGATTGCAGAATGACTTATTTTTCCTTTTCTCTCCTCTAAACCTTTTTTCCTTCTCATTAAAATACATTACCATACCTAACCATTTTTGTGTTGTATGCGGAAATGGTTCTTGTTCTGTGCGGTTGACAGTCTGTTAGGGTTAAAAGGATTTAATTATTAAAGGATCATCTTGCAATAAGTAAGTGTTAACTATAAATATGTACTAATTATTGCATATTTTTCATATCCTTTAACCCATTATTAAAGGATCATCTTGCAATAAGTAAGTTAACTATAAATATGTACTAATGCATATTTTTCATATCCTTTTACCCATTTTTCATTGCCATCTTTGCAGGTATTTTATTATCAAAACTGCATAGAACTGAGTATCAGTGGGTCTATTTTAAACATTTTAGTTCTGTCTCATAAGTAATAGGAATAATTTTGCATAAATATTGGAAAAGACGGAATAGTAGGAATTTTTGTGTATTAACTAATGGTTTTTGTTGTAAATTTCTAGTTATGCTTTACCTGTTACTTATTAATATTACACATCTATATTACATGCATAAAATATCTAAATGTTGGTTACATATCTATATTGTATACACAAAGGGCTGGATTTTATCAATGGAGGCGTGTAGGAGGCAGGACTACAACTTTTGGGGTTGTAGCCAACCCATTCGATTTTCACTTGATTGACCCTGTTGAGCCCGCCCAGTGGGCTCAGCAGGCCAATTAAGGGCCACCCGGCAACAGGTGACTTCACAGATTGACATTTCATCTATCAAGAGCTTTTGACAGATGAAATATCAGTGTTTGACAGCTCTTTGAAGCTGTCAAACACTGACAATCTGTATTCCAAGTGAATTCCTTCCTCTCAGGCTGATTTACAGATCTCTCCAGAACAGAAAGCAGAATGCTGCAGATTTTGACAGCTCGCAGCCATCCTGCTTTCTGTGCTGGTGAGATGAGGGACTCCCGAGACCTGAAGGAAGGAAGGCTGCAAAGGTAAGTAAAACTTATTTAAACACTTTACACACACCAAACACACTTACCTCTGCACTCATGCACCCATCACTCACTTGAACACCGGACATCTCGAACCCTCCGTCCTTCAGCCCGACGGTCCGCCTCGCTAACTTGGCATGGTTTGGAGCTGTCGGGAAGCCCACACTTCAGGGATAAAAATAGGGATTAGGCTAAAAACTGTCTGTTAACAGGCAGTTAATTGGCACTAAACCCCTTCCCACCTCGGGGATGTGGCTTCCAGTCGGGTACCCGCCTCCTGTGAAACGGGCATGGAGGCAGGTTGGTGGTGGTATGGGTTCGTGCCCCCCCGATTTCGCGATTTTAACCCCCCACACACCTCCAATCCCGCCTCAACGGCCCGATGAAATTCGAGCCCAAAGTATCTAAATGTCCCAATAGTTTCATGGTGTACTGCACACTAATAATTTTTGCCATATACATTTAAAACATTTTTGGGCCACTCAAAAAGATGTTAATGTTGAAATCTTTCGAGTTAGAGCCCTTATACTTTTTTTTAAAGAGTATATCCCTAGTGGAGACCAAGATGGGTCTGTTTGAGAAAAATCATTTTTAACCATGGTTATCTCACATACAAACTCATAGCCCTGGAGTATGTTTTTTTGAAAGTTTGTCTTAAATTTCATATGATGAAGAAAAGAATAATGGATGTAAGAGTTTCAATTATAAGAGATTTTCCCAACTACACAAAAAGATTTTTCACTTATGCTAGGATCTTCATCCACCCCATTAGTACAGATGTTAAAAATCTAGCATCTCAGCTTAGAGAATTGATGGACAAAAGAAGTATTAAAACACGAGAGAGCTGAGAATGAGAAAAGGCTACTTGGTCCATGTAGCCTGCTGCTTTCACAGTGCATGTATGTCTACCTCAATCATGACATCTTGCTGCCATCCAAGATCTCTGTTACTCTCTTTCTAAGCCCTAGTGTGTATCAAACATATCTATTAATCTCTCCATAACCTTCAATCCTTTTTGCCAGGGAGCATTTAGCACCCGTGCAAAGCCCTCCTAAAAAGTGCCGACAGATAACACCATTTTTCATCTGGTCTTGATTGTGTATGAGAGTTTGTAAGATAAGTTTTAAGATGACTTATAAAAGTGTTTTTTGGAGGCCATCAAAACAGAAATTCAACATAAAAAAGAGTAATAACCACCACCTCTTTTGGTGCTCCTATCACAATCCTGAAAAATATTTAAGCACGATAAAGTGAATTGTGTACGCTTCAACTAAATTTGACTCTAAAAAGTTTTTACTGCATAGTACCCATCAGGAAAATTAATTCTGAGTGAAGAAAATAGATAAATTAACTTGTCTTTGCACAAGCACTCATGAGAGTAATATTGAAGCCATTGCTTTCCTAGTTAGAGTTAGAAGGGATGGCATCATTTTTATTTTTATTTTATTAGCATTCCTGTCACTAAAAAATGATACTGTACAAATGCTTCTGGGTTTTATTGGGTTTCCCAGTTTTTTTTAAGTAACTAAATATGTGGATGAAACCAAAATGAGGTAACATCACCCGTTGAACGATGAAGCTTCAGCTCAAACACACTTGTTTATGCCTATGCCTATGCCTCCAACCAGAAGTTTGCAGTGTGATCTACACTGTCCTGCCCCATCTTTTTTGATTTATAAAGTTTTTGTAAGCATATGGTTGGTAATCATTACACCTTGGACTCAAACAGATTTTTTTACTTTATGGGAAGAGCATAGTCTTGCTAAGTCAATAATCAAATCGTCCTCATTTGTCTAACTTCCACAAAAAATCAGTCTTACCATAAGAGTAAAATCACTCTCGGGGATATATCCTATTAAATTTTTGCCTTTCTAGTCAAGTGTCCTTACTTCCCCTGACGCCGCCCAACTTTGGTGACTCATAGGCCAGCTCTGGCTAGACCATCAGTTCTTTATAAAGATGGTACTTATTTACAAATATTCCTCAAAATCAGTAAGGATCTTGAAACATTGAGGTCAATCATGCATTGATTTGTTAAGTATATAGTGCATGCAGAAGTACTTAGGCATATGTTTAAAATAGTGTAACTTAAAAAGTGGCAGCCATGGCTCACTGGTAGCACTTTTGCCTTTCAGTCAGAATGTCATGGGTTCAAGTCCCACTCCAGAGACTTGAACACTAAATCTGAGGGAGTGCTGTACTGTCTTCCAGATGAGACGTTAAACCGAGGACCCGCCTGGCCTCTCGGGTGAATGTAAAAGATCCCATAGCACTATTGCAAAGAAGAGCGGGGAAGTAATCCCCAGTGTCCTGGCCAACATTTATCCCTCAATCAACATCACTAAAACATTCAGGTCATTTTGTGGGACCTTGCTGTGTGCAAATTGGCTGCCATGTTTCCTACATTACAACAGTGACTACGCTTCAAAAGTGCTTCATTGGCTGTAAAGTTCTTTGAGATGGCCTGAGCTTGTGAAAGTTACTATATAAAATGAAAATATTTCTTTATACTGTAGTAGTTGCAACCACACACCTGGCAATGCTGATTGGAGACGCTAGCACGTTACAGTTCTGTGTGTTATTCAGGTTGATCAAACCCCTTGCATCCTAGTCCTCATTACAAACTGACACTTTCTACACTTTTCTTTACCCCTACTGTGTGACAGCCAACATGTCTTCTACGTTAGAGTTGTACCAAATGTTATCTCCCTATATTATCTTATCCTGTTCTACTTAATCACTGTTTGACCATGGGTTTTTCTTAACTACAAATTACTAATTTAAATGTACTTTCACATCTTTAAATTTACAGATTATATGAATAATGGGTCATTTTACAATTCTTCTGTTGATACATATTAATTTTAAGACCTGGAATCCTATTTACTCCGTTTACGATTTTCCACCAGCAATCCTAGTTTTAAAGACGTGCCAATCTGTACCCCCTAGATTTCTCTGTTCTCTATTGAGACTTGAAGTATATGCTTCCATTCTCTGTTCTTTTCTCAAGATGTGCTACTTGCAATAAGCAATTAAGTAAGCAAAGGAAATGCAAGTACTTCCCAAAATGGCACTTATCTAATGTATGATTCATTCTTCAATTGTCCGAGAGCAAATATATGTGGCAGTGATCCAATGGGTATCTGCCCGAGTTTGGTGTAACCTGGAATTGATTTAGTTACTTTGTGCAATCATAACCACGTTGGAGCTAGTGTTTTTTTTGAAACAGCTATTGCCAATGCAGTGACAATTATGGCTTAATTTACAACTAATGTACGGGTATTGTACAGGTGAATTATCACATTATAGTTGTTTAACATTCCTTACAACATTGACTCTCAAGTTTCTCAGTTTAATTTTGTAATAAGTCTGTATTAACTTTGGACAGGTTGAAACGCTGAACTTTAGAATTTTTATTGGAACACTTCTGATGCTTTGAAATTAGCATACAAACATTTAACCCATTTGCATGAGATTCCTTTGTTCGCTACTTTAGCTAAGCCTTAATCCTTCTATTTTAAACGAGGTAGTGCCTCCATTAAAATAGTCTCCGCCACAAACTCTGTTCCCTAGCCACCGACTCCAGCCCGCTCCCTAACATCTGTCTGAGGCTGAACCAGATTGTTCGCAACCTTGGTGTCATATCTGACCCTGAAATGAGCTTCCGACCACATATCTGCGCCATAACTAAAGCCGACTTATTCCCACCTCTCTAACATCGCCCGTATCTGCCCCTTCCTCAGCTCATTTGCTGCTCAAACCCTCATCTATGCCTTTGTTACTTCTAGACTTAACTATTCCAACACACTTCTGGCTGACCTCCCACTTTCTACCCTACGTAAACTTGAGGTCATCCAAAACTCTGCTGCCCATGTCTTAACTCGCACCAAGTCCCGTTCTTCCGTCACCCCTGTGTTTGTTGACCTACATTGGCTCCCGGTTAAGCAAAAGCTCGATTTTAAAATTCTCATCCTTGTTTTCAAATCCCTCCGTGGTCTCGCCCCTCCCTATCTCTGTAATCTCCTCCAGCCCCACAACCCCCTGAAATATCTGCACTGCTCTAATTCTGGTCTCTTGAGCATCCCTGATTTTAATCACTCAACCATTGGTGGCCATGCCTTCAGCTGCCAAGGCCCTAAGCTCTGGAATTCCCTCCCTAAACCTCTCCGCCTCTTCTCCTTTAAGATGCTCCTTAAAACCTACCTCTTTGACCAAGCTTTTGGTCATCTGCCCTAATTTTTCCTTATGTGGCTTGCTGTCAGATTTTGTTTTATAACGCTCCTGTAAAGCGCCATGGGACATTTTACTACGTTAAAGGCACTATATAAATAAAGCTATTGTTATAATTTTTACTTAAAAATGTAAAGTGGAAATACAGTTTAGGGAGGCTTACAATTTTTCCTTTACATTTTTCTGTGGCCATTTCCATTTGAAATATTGTTAGCACTGCAGTGGAATTGTCAACTCTAGCTGCAGAACTAAAATAATAAATTAATCTTTCTGTTCTATACCTTTTAATAAAGTAAAAATAGTGAAGTGAATATTTCATAAAAGTGCTTTGCTACCGTTAATTTTGTTGATGCTGTTGCATTTTGTTTTGTAATATTTTGATATTTATTGGAATATCAATGGAGTTCTTCAGTGTAAGAATTCTGCTTGGTTTTTTTAAACTGCATAAGTTTGTCAGGCTACATGTTATGTGTTTATGTGCATTGTTAAAATAATTCCTGTAAAACTTTCCAATATTACAATGATTTTTATAAAATGCTGTCTAAAAAAGTAATTATTCAAATATATGTAGGGCAAATGATTGGAATAATGTCTTATCTTGTTTTAAGCTTCCAAATGATATTGACCAGATTGTCACAATTTTGAGTCACATAGTTGGTTTTAGTTCGCATTTGTCAGTTCTCAGGAGTACTTTGCAGTAGTGAAAAGTTTCATCTTTCATTCCAAAGTGCAGCACTCTGTCAAATACTGAGAGGTTTGTGGGTGAGGACTGTGATAGCCTCCATGTTCAAATAGACTGGTAACATTCACTGGACTCGCGCATGACAAATGGCCACTTACATTAAGTACTGGAGGGAAGACAGAACATGTCAGTGGGGTTAAATTGGATAGCCTCCGAAAACGGGCATGGGGATCGTGATGCACAATTAACCCACGCCCATTGTTTGAAATGCAGGCAGCATGCCATCTTTGTGCTGCCTGCTCATTAGCATGATTTCTGCATGCATCCAGTGCTGTTCATTGGCTGCAGGCATCAGCAAGGGGCCCAAAAACGTAACTTCCTCGCACTGCTTAAAGCTAGCCTGCACCTCTTAAAAGGGAGGTGCATTGTGGCAGGTGCTGGTGCATTGTGGCAGGTGCTGGGAGTCGTGCAGGAAGTGAATCCGACTTGGGAAACTCTGAACAATGGCACAACGTGGGAGAGTGCAGGCTCGAAGCTTTTCCGATGCTACACTGGCAGTCTTAGAAACATAGAAGATAGGAGCAGGAGTAGGCCATTCGGCCCTTCGAGCCTGCTCCGCCATTCAACGAGATCATGGCTGATCATCCAAACCCCAGCACCCGGTCCCTACACCGACAGCCATCCCACCCAAACCCTATCCCCGTAACCCCACGTATTTAATCCCCCCTAACACTAAGGGCCAATTTTTATCATGGCCAATCAACCTAACCCGCACATCTTTGGACTGTGGGAGGAAACCGGAGCACCCGGAGGAAACCCACGCAAACACGGGGAAAATGTGCAAACTCCACACAGACAGTCACCCGAGGCCGGATTTGAACCCGGGTCCCTGGCGCTGTGAGGCAACAGTGCTAACCACTATGCCACCGTGCTGTCTTGGTGGAGGGAGGACACATGTCCTGTATCCGCAGGGAGGAAGGAGGCTTTCCAGACACACGGTCAAAAGGCAGTGGGAGCAAATAGCCATGGTGGTCAATGTCGGGAGTCTAGCCCCGAGGACCTGGATGCAGTGCCTCAAGAAGTTCAATGAGCTCACACGAGTGGTCAACGTCAGTGAATGCATCTTCAAATGCCATATTCTACCAACTACACCACTAGCCTCAGCCACTCCTTAATTCACCACACCCCATCACTCACCTACCAACAATCTCTGATCAATCAGGACTCATAACTAACATTCATATGCTCCACTGCATCTTCACACATTTAGCACTGCTGCAAGCTTCACACCCACATCTCTCAGTTTACACACACTTGCAGCTCTTCAACCATGATAGCCACATCACCTAAACAGATTGCACAATACTCACTGACTCACTTCCCTCTCTCTTGCAGAACAAGGTGGAGCACAACCGTAGGCAGCAGGAACTAACCAGAGGAGGACTTGTGCGCCTGCATGTCCTAATCCCCATGGAGGACATGGTGTTGGCCATTATTGGAATGGCCAGTGCTGAGACCGTGGTCACCAGCAGGGCTAAAACCATTGAAGATGACAATATCCCCATACCTAATCCTCCTCCTCACATCCCACTTCCCCCCCCCCCCCCCCCTTCATCCCACAATCTCTTCTGACTTAAAGCTGCAGATAGTGTAAGTATGCACCTCTTACTTCCTCCCCTCCCCTCACCACAACCTTACCCTTGTGCCTTTTACCTTTCCGATACCCAAGAATTGCAACTTGGCCAGGCAGTGGAGGAACACCAAGAAGGCAGTGATGATGAAGACACAACATCACTTGATTTCACACTCGCAGCCACCAGATCAGATACTGAAACTGCGCATATCTTAGAGGATAGATTAGAGGCGGGATCTGCATGTGCTGAGACACCAGGCACAATTGTGCTGTAGCCAGGGCAGGGGGCAAGGATAGCGCAGGTGCCAGCTCACCGGAGGGTGATGTCGCAAACAAATTCTGCTGCTGAGGACTCTGATGAGGACTTCGATGGGCCAGACTACAGAAGAAGGCTAATTGGTATACACAACAAAATGCTTGGTGCACTGGGAAGACTGCCAGCAAGCCTGCGTTCAATGTTGAGGAGCATGGAGGAGTCCAGCACCAACTTGGCACATGGCTTTGTGCATAGCTTGGAGCCCATCCTTTCCAGCATGGAAGTGGTGGCCAACTCCAATAATACTCTTGTGGACCCAACAATGACGCAGCATCTGATGGCCGATGTCTCGGCTTCCATTGCAGGACAAGCAGCTTCCACAAAAGGTCCGAGTGCTGCAGTGGAATCTCAGACTGAAGCTATGTAAAATCAGCTTGCTGCCATCATGGCTGCAAAAAGCAGTGTTTAAAGGGGCTTGCAGGGTGTCACACAGTCCAGCGATCTGTCCTGCAACAGATTACTAGGATTGCTGAGGCGCCGCCCCGGGGGAGTGGCAGTGGCTCCGTGGAGCATGAACCTGCTGTCCTCTCTCAGGATGATGCTATTTGTCCTCCCACCCCTGTCACTCCACCAGAGCCCTTGTTGTTGCCTGTCAGCCAGCCAACCCAGACTGCTGCCACCCATGCCGAGATGATGCAGTCTGAAGCTGGATCTTCTAGGCCCAGAGCTGCTCGAGGCCGTCCTCCAAGGCCATCTGCAGTCTTCTCGACTGAAAGTCAGCAGCCTTCCACCAGCCATTCTGCAGCCACTTCGTAGGAGCAGTAGGACAGGCAAAGGCACACTGAAGACGGGCACTAAGGGAATGCACAAGTGTGATTAGTTTAATTGTATATGAAATATGGCATGATTTCATTTTGTGTGCCAATTTTGTCTGCAATGTTTATTTTGTGGTGGCTTTTATTTTTGCATTGTGGCCAAGAGGAGGATGTATTGGTCAGTGACAGAGGGAAGGTGTAAGGAGTGTGAGGCTGTTGGTGAATGGGGAATTGGGGTTGTGGTTACTGGTATCGCACTCTAATTAGTTCTTCGTAGACAGCCCAGGCAGAAAGGGGTTGTCTAGGTGGCACCTCTCTTCCTCCTCCATTCCAGATCACAACAACTCACCCTAAAAATACGTTTTCCTAATGTCGACTCTGGTCCTTTTGCCAACCACTTGTGTCCTCTGGTTACTGACACTTCTGCCACTGGAAACAGTTTCTCCTTATTTACGCCTATCAAAATGGTTTATGATTTTGAACACCTCTATCAAATCTCCTCTTGCTCTACTCTGCTCTAAGGAGAACAACCGCAGTCTCTCCACATAACTGAAGTCCCTCATCCCTGGTACGATTCTAGTCAGCGCCCTCTCCCAAGGCCTTGACATCCTTCCTAAAGTATGGTGGCCAGAATTGAACACAATACTCCAGCTGAGGCCTAACCAGGGTTTTATAAAAGTTTAGCATAACTTCCTTGTTTTTGTACTCTATGGGCTGGATTTTTGCCAGCCCTGGGGAGGCGGGTTTGGAGGCAGGACTGCCGGGAAAATGGCAGAATTTGAGGGCGGGTGCCCAACCTGCCTCCATGCCATCTTCCCAGGAGGTGGGTAGCCGACCCGCACCGGGTCCCGCCTCCTCGAGGCGGGAAGGGGATTAATGCCAATGAACTGCCTGTTAACAGGCAGTTTTTTGGCTAATCCCTATTTTGAGCCCTGAAGTGTGGGCTTCCCAATGGCTCCGAACCTCGCCAGGGTCAGCGAGGCGGGCCGTCGGTCTGTGGGGGTCGGAGGGGCCAAGATGTCCGGTGTGCAGGTGAGTAATAGGTGCATGTGTGCAGAGGTAAGTATGTGAGGTGTGTGTAAAGTGTTTTAATAAGTTTTACTTACCTTTACTTCTTCCTGCAGGCTTCCTCCCTTCAGGTCTCGGGAGTCCCTCACCGGCACAGAAAGCAGAATGGCTGCTGAACTGTCAAAAGCTGCAGCCTTCTGCTTTCTGGTCAGGAAGGCTTTCTAATTGAGTCTTGAGTAAAGACAGAACTTAGAAGACAGATTGTCAGTGTTTGACATCTTCACAGAGCTGTCAAACGATGACATTTCATCTGTCAAAAGCTCTTGACAAATGAAACGTCACTCGCTGACGTCACCGCTGGGCGGGCTTAACAAGGTCAATCAAGGGAAAGTAGCGTGGGTTGGCCACAAGTTGATGGAGGCGGGACTAAAACCCAACAAGTGGGAGTCCCGCCTCCACAAGCTCCCCATTGACAAAATCCAGCCCTATGTCTCTATTAATAAACCCAAGGATCTCATATGCTTTTTTAACAGCCTTCTCAACTTGTCCTGCCACCTTCAAAGACTTGTATGCATGCTGTGCACATGTGTGTGGGTTGCGAACCAGAGTCATGAGCCATGTCGTCAGCGGATAGCCTTTGTCGCCCAGTAGCCACCTTTTGGTTTGCCATGGTGGCTGAAATGCAGCTGGCACAGCAGACTGCTGTAGAATGAAGTCATCATGACTGCTGCCAGGATACTGGCCGTTGACCACCTTGATGCGTTGCCTTTGGTCACACACCAGCTGGACATTGAGAGAGCAGAATCCCTTTCGGTTCCAGTACATGGCAGAGTTGACATGCAGCACCCCCAAAGTGATGTGTGTGCAGAGTCAATGGCACCCTACACCATGGGGAAGCCTGCAATCCTAGCAACTCCTGCTTGTCTCTGGCAAGAGAGAAAGAAATGTAGTTGGCTCTCTTTGAATAGAGAGCTTCAGTGACCTCCCTTATGCAACAGTGGGTGGCAAACTGCGAGATGTTGCTAATATCTCCAGCTTCCAGCCTAGAAGGAGCCAGTCGCATAAAAGTTAATCACCAAGGTCGCCTTCACAATGTGGTCCTTTTCCTGCTCTGAAGTTGGAGTTGTGGCTGCAGCATTTGACAGATTTCAGTGAGGACATCCTTACTGAAGTGCAGACGTCTCGCACATTGTTCCTCGCTGAGGTTCAGGTAGGAGAATTGCTCTCTGAACTCCCTGCTAAGAGCCCTTCCCTGCTCCTCCTCCCACTTATAGCAGCTTGTCCTGCTCTGTGAGGCCTCTGCTCATTCTCCCAGTAATGCAGTATTCCAAGAGGAAGGCCTACTAATGCACCTATGTCTGGGAGCGACTGGTTTGTGCAGAAGCCTTGAAGTCGGCACAAAGTCCTTCAGTACCTGCCACACCACTTCCTGTAGACTTTTGCAACTTGAAACAACTATGGAAAGCACCAAACACTTGTAGAACTATAGCAACAGCCAGAAGAAATCAACCAGGAACTAGCCTGTAAGTAATTGATGAGCCCTTTAAATAGCAGTGGTGGGGGGTCCTTCATGCTGCTTAACGCGTGTTCAGCTGTGCGAGGTTAAGAGAGGCTGTCGGCTGGACCTTGGATTTCCAAAATGGCACTGCTGACGTCAAATCAGCATTGCTCGCTGATTGACGTCATGACCTGCTTGCTCTGTATACTTCCGGTGGATATTAGCTGCATGTGCGCTGACGCCTTCACCCAATATGGCGTCTGGCACGATTCACGGCAGAAGTGTGAACGCGCACAGCAGACGCCATTTTGGTCCCCGAACGGCACCCACTGCACCAAAAGAACGGGTGCTACCGAGCCCAATTTTGCACCCAAGGTCTTCAGGAGGTGGAGAGGAGTAAACATAAATAAAACTAGAAAGAATATTAACCTGTACATACAGTAAAAGAGACTAGTTAAATAAGTGCAAAGGTTCCTGATTTCTTTTGGAAACATTACATTTTCACTCTTAAATAGTCTTTTTTCTAAGGATTTAATCTGAATTTAATATTTTAAAATACAAACTTTAAGGAGAACATAAAATTATATAAGAATTATACTTAATGTTTTTCTACCTTTGTCCATCAAAATTGCTACTGTAAATGTTTTTCACAAATAACCTAATGCATAATAGTTGATATTACTGGAGTTTAAAATAGATATTCCACTAATTCAAATGCACCTCAAGTAGTGCTTAATTTAGTTCTAGGAAATTAAGTGGGGCAAATAGGTAATGGCAGGATAGGGGGACATCTTAGAAACAGCAACCATAAGATAATTGGGTGAGTTTATATAAGAATTAAAAAGAAGAGAAAGAACAGTCAAACTGGAAAAAAGCCAATTTCAGTGAGATAAAACGGTAACTAGGCCAGATAAACTGGACAGAAAAATTGGCACAATGTTTCAAATATTCTTGGATATGGAAGTTGTGGCAGAGGACTGGAAGGTTATCCATCTCTGTTCACAAAGGGAAAAACAGATAACTGCATTTAACAGCTTAACATTGCTAGTGAGTATCCTACTACAGACCATAATACAGGATAAAATTTATGTTTACCCAGAGAGACGTGAGTTAATTAAGGACAGCCATCGTGGGTTTGTAAAAGCCAAGTCACAGCTGACAAACGTAATAAAGGAAATGATGGAGTGTACTGATAAAGTGAATGTTTGTATACCATTTTTAAAGGGTGTTTCAGAAGGTGTCAAATAGGAGGCTTGTTGATAAAATTAAGGCACATGGCATTACAGGTAATGTGGCAGCGTGGATCAGAAAATTGTTAAAGAACAGAAAACATTAATGGCTAATGGACATTTTTTGTACTGGAGGGATATAAACAGTGGTGTCCCCAGGGATCAATGTTGGGACCAGTGCTCTTAATATTTATGAATGATCTGGACTTGAGTATGGAGAGCACAACATCAAAATTTGTAGAATAGTACAGCACAGAAGGAGGCCATTCAGCTCATCGAGTCTGCACTGGCTCTTTTAAAGAACAATCCAGTTAGTCCCACTCCCCCGCTCTTTCCCCATATCCCTGCAATTTTTTCTCCAAGTATTTATCCAATTCCCTTTTAAGACATTAAAAATAAGGAATATTGTTAACTAAAGAAAGAGTAAGTGACTTCAGGAGGGCATAGACAGATTGGACAGATAGATGTCAAAAATTAAATTTAATATTGAGAAATTTTAATGTGGAGAAATGAGGTGATATATTATGGGGAAGAGAATAAGGAAACGGCATATGCAGGAAGAGTAGTGCAGAGACGGAATCTTTAAAAGTTAATAAAGCTGTTGATTTTTTTAAAATGGGATCCTAGGTTTTCTAAATAGGGGCATAAAAGTACAACAGTAAATAGGTAATACTAAACCTAGATAAACCATTGGTTAGACTACAGTTAGAATATTGGGGGTACCCCAAAAACGGGTGGGTTGGGGTCGGATAGGATGTAAAAATTAAAATAATCTGAAACCTGATTTCAACCCACCCACTTTCGGGTTTATTTTTTTTTGGGGGGGGGGGCATTTAAATATTATAATGAGGCTGGGAGCCTCACATTTAACCTGTTTTACAGGTTTAACTCTGGCCGGCCAGGTTTCCCAGGCCCCGGCCATTGTGTCCAGTTTTAGGCACCTTACTTTAGGAACGATATCAAGGCCATGGAGAAGGCACAGAAGTAATGCATTATGATGTTGCCAGGGATGAAAAGCTTTAGTTATTAGGAAAGATTATAGAAACTGGAGTTTTCTTCATTAAACAAAGGTTAAGTGGTGATTTGATAGAGGTGCTCAAAATTGAGAAATTTTGATGAGGTTGATTGAAAACAACAATTTCCACTGATCAGTGAGTTGATTACTAGAAGACATAAATTTAATATCAAAAGAATAAAGAGAGTGGTTAGAAGAATTGTTTTTACACACTGGATTGTTAGGACATGGAATGCACTGCCAGAAACAATGGCAGGGGAATGGGTCTAATGGGCCAAATGGCCGCCTCCTGTGTCATACAATTCAATGATTCTATAATATGTTTTTCTTCCTAAATTCAATATTTATACAAAAATAATTTCAATGTTTTACAATTTGGTTATAGGATTAACAGATTTGAAAATGGTTATATATAAGTTTTAAATATCAAATACAGGTTTGCATTAATCTTTTCTGTTGTAGAAATTGCTGTGATGTATGTTTACCTTGATCCTAATTTAAACCATTTTTATTGTGTACCACTCCCTTTGTCTTGGCTGTAAAGTTTATAGATTTTATGGAGTGATTGTAAATGTGTTGCTTATTACAGCAGTTTGGTATTTAATAATAGGCTAATAAATGCTAGCTATATTTAATTCAATTAAATTATGAGGTTAACAAATCCATATTTTCAATTCGAATGTATCAAGCATTATTGTCCATTTAAATAGTAAATTAAAGCTACATTCACTCAATTGCCTTTGCCCACCTGAAATTATCACAGAGTCATCAAGTAATAAGAAAAATGATTCAGCATTGATGCAACAGCATTGGGTTGAGCTGGACACCAGCAATAGGTTCGTTCACTGTTAATTGCTAAGTCCCACTTAATTCATTGTGCTCATCCCCTCTGGGTTCGACAGTTATTTTTTTCTCCTCTCAGCTCAGACACTAATTTTCTAGTGCTGTGTTACTTCAAAATACTGATCTGCTGCAAAGCACTAGTAAATGGCACAGATATATACAGATATTGTGCTTTTAAAATAAAGCAGTGCTTATGATGTGACTTATTAAATTTTGGGCAGAAACTAAGCAAAAGAAGACCACGGTCCAACTAGTTCACCTTCTACCATCCTGGTAGTTGCATGATACAACAATAATTGAGTTGTTGATTTATCGCGACAATCAATCTCCATCAGTTAGTCTACAGGAGACCCAGACATGAGGTGAGCAAAACCTCCAGTGGTGGAAAGCTTTGAGAACCTGGGCTTAGAAATTCGATGCTGTAACACTGGCTGTTATGGCCGGTTCTGTAGAAAAATGGCGGCCACCTCGCTTCCGACACTGGACACGACGGCCGCCATTTTGGTAAGTGCTATAGCACTGTCGTTGACCTCTCAAATTTAAGTAAGCAGATCATGGCGTTCATCGCCGTGCAATGCCTGATTTGATGCCACGACTGCTAATTTGGACATTCTCGCTCTCCATTATGCTGTGTCCTGAATGCGCACAGAAAAGTGTGAGAAGCAGCCCTGCAGAGATGCTGTCAGCGCTTCTTAAAGGGATACACACATCTTTCAGTTAAGTTTAGATTTCAGCTTTTGGACTTTTAAAAAGTATTTTATTCCAGTAGTGGCTTGGTGCAATAGATTTTAAAAGTTTTTAAAGTGTGCAGGGAGTGCTGCTGAATGCTTGCAAGGCTTCGGATGGTAAAGGAAAGTCTGAGAAGACAGAAAATGCTGGAAATGCTCAGCAAGTCAGGCAGCAACTGTGGAGAGAGAAATGGTTTACATCTTGGGTCGAGATGCTGCCTGACCTGAGTATTTCCAGCATTTTCTGCTTTTATTTCAGATTTCCAGCATCTGCAGTATTTTGCCTCGGAGAAGACCACTCGGTCACAGTCCTGGGGGGCACATGGAGATTGTAGCAGAGGTAGTAAAGGCCACAAGCTGCACACAGAGGGAAGAGGAGGACGCGGAAGGAAGGATGCAACCCAGACAGCCCATTTCTGGCCAGGATATTCAGAATGGAATCATCCGTCTGTGGTACCAGTGACCACAACCCAGTGGTGAAGCTACAGCACAGGACTACATGCATGCTAAACAGCGGAAGCAGCATTCTGTAGACAGCGGTAACCAATGGATCAGATCAAAGCTCTGCAGTCCTGCCACACCCAGTCGTGAATGGTGGTGGACAATTAAACAACCAACGGGAGGAGGAGGCTCCATGAACATCCCCGTCCTCAATGATGGCGGACCCCAGCACGTAAGTGCAGAAGACAAGGCTGAAGAGTTTGCAACCATCTTCAGCCAGAAGTGCCAAGTAGATAATCCATATCGGCCTACTCCTGAGGTTCCCACCATCACAGAAGCCAGTCTTCACCCAATTTGATTCACTCCACGTGGTAACAGCAACGGCTATGGTCCCTGACAACATCCTGGCTGTAGTGCTAAATACTTGTTTTCCAGAGCTAACCGTGTCTCTAGCCAAGCTGAGGTGAGGTGAGAATAACTGCCGTTGACATCAAGGCAGCATTTGACCGAGTGTGGCATCAAGGAGCCCTAGTAAAACTGAAGTCAATGGGAATTGGGGGGTAAACGCTAAACTGGCTGGAGTCATACCTAGCACAAAGGAAGATGGTTGTGGTGGTTGAAGGTCAATTATCACAGCCCCAGGACATTGCTGCAGGAGTTCCTCAGGGCAGTGTCCTAGGCTCAACCATCTTCAGCTGCTTCATCAATGACCTTCCCTCCAACATAAGGTCAGAAGTGGCGATGTTCGCTGATGACTGCACAGTGTTCAGCGCCATTCACAACTCCTCAGATAATGAAGCAGTCCATGCCCGCATGCAACAAGACCTGGATGACATACAGGCTTGGGCTGATGAGGGGCTGATGAGTGGCAGCTAACATTCGCGCCACGGAAGTACCCAGCAATGACTATCTCCAAGCGAGAGTCTAACCACCTCCCCATGACATTCAGTGACATTACTATCACCGAATCCCCCACCATCAACATCCTGGGGGTCACCATTGATCAGAAACTTAACTGGACCAGCCACATAAATAACGTGGCAACAAAAGCAGGTCAGAGGCTACATATTCTGCGGCATCTGTCTCGCCTCCTGACTCCCCCAAAGTCTTTCAACCATCTACAAGGCACAAGTAAGGAGTGTGATGGAATACTCTCCACTTGCCTGGATGAGTGCAGCTCCAACAACATGCAAGAAGCTCAACCCCATCCAGGACAAAGCAGCCTGCTTGATTGGCACCCCATCCACCACCTTAAACATTCACTCCCTCCACCACCGGCATACCGTGGCTGCAATGTGTACCGTCTACAAGATGCACTGCAGCAACTTGCCAAGGCTTCTTCGGCAGCACCTCCCAAACCCGCGACCTCTTCCGCCTAGAAGGACAAGGGTCGCAGGCACATGGGAATGCCACCACCTCCAAGGTCCCCTCCAAATCACACACCATCCTGACTTAGAAGTATATCACTGATCCTTCATTGTCGCTGGGTCAAAATCTTGGAACTCCCTGCCTAACAGCACTGTGGGAGTACCTTCACCACACGGACTGCAGCGGTTCAAGAAGGCGGCTCACCACCACCTTCTCGAGGGCAATTAGGGATGGGCAATTAGGGTGGCCTTGCCAGCGATGCCCACATCCCATAAACGAATTTTTAAAAAAAAAGCTGTTCCAGTACAGCTACAACACTGTTAACACCCGACAAAGTGGGAAAATGCCCAGTTATGTCCTGTTCACGAAAAGCAGGACAAATCCAATCCGGCCAATTACCGCCCCATCAATCTACTCTCAATCATCAGCAAAGTGTTGTCGACAGTGCTATCAAGTGGCACTTACTTACCAATAACCTTCTCATCGATGCTCAGTTTGGGTTCCGCCAGGACCACTCGGCTCCAGACCTCATTACAGCCTTGGTCCAAACATGGACAAAAGGGATGAATTCCAGGAGGTGAGGTGAGATTGAATGCCCTTTACATCAATGCAGCATTTGACAGTGTGGCATCAAGGAGCGGAGCCATAGTAAAATTGAAGTCAATGGGAATCAGTGAAAGCTCTTCACTGGCTAGAGTCACACTTAGCACTAAGGAAGGTGGTTGTTGGAGGCCAATCAACTCAGCCCCAGGACATTGCTGCAGGAGTTCCTCAGGGCAGTGTCCTTGGCCAAACCATCTTCAGCTGCTTCATCAATGATCTTCCTTCCATCATAGGGTCTGAAATGGGGAAGTTCGCTGATAATTGCACAGTGTTCAGTTCCATTCGCAACTCCTCAGATGATTAAGCAATCCATGCCCACATGCAGCAAGAGTTGGACAACATTCAGGCTTGGGCTTATAAGTGGCAAGTTGCATTCGTGCCACGTAAGTGCCAATGACCATCTCCAACAAGAGAAAGTCTAACCACCTCCCCATGACCATTGTTACCATTGTCGAATCCCCCACCAGTAACATCCTGAGGGTTGCCATTGACCAGAAACTTAACTGGAATAACACTGTAGTTTGGAAAGGAAATTGAAGATGTTGAAAAGCTATTAATGTGCATACATTTAATGAGGATAAAAAATGCCTTATATTTGCAAATAACATCTTGTTTAACTGTATTCATTCTTACTTGCAAATATACTGGACTCTACTTCTGTATTGCCAGGTATTGATATTTTCATATGGGAGTGAAATAGTACTTAGTTCATGGAATTGGGCCACCTTCTTGAACCGCTACAGTCCGTGTGGTGAAGGTGCTCCCCCAATCCTGTTAGGTGGGGTGTTTTGAGGATTTTGACCCAGCGATGATGAAGAAACGATATTTGTCCAAGTCAGGAAAGGTGTGTGACTTGGAGGGGAACCTGGAGGTGATGGTGTTCCCATGCACTGTCTATCCTTGTCCTATGTAGTGGAGGTCTTTGGTTTGGGAGGTGCTGCTGAAGAAGCCTTGGCAAGTTGCTGCAGTGCATCCTGTCGATAGTGAACACTGTAATCACAATATGCTGGTGGTGGAGGGAGAGGTTGTTTTGCCATTCACGTGATTTGCCCACTAGGCTTCACACCGTTCTAATTGTGTGCCTTCTTTCAGGAATAAGGAAGATCTTTTTGTTTGTTTCCCCGAATTGACATACCACTTTTTTTAATATATAAAAAGAATTGAACAATGCATATATTTCTTGATGCACAATTCATCCAAATGTCAAATAAGTAATTTTTCCTTTATGAAAGATGTGTGGAGTACAAACAGTGGCATAATGGGCACAGAATGGCTTGATTCTGTGCTGTAGCTTCTGTGATATTGAGTAAGCATTTGTCTTGTAGCATTAGTCACTCATTTCAAATGTTAATGGATATACACTACCTGTTATGTGAAAATTCAAAATTATTTTGTTCACTTTCAATATTTCAAGAACATGCAAAGATAATTCGGGGTACAAAAGGCTTTCCCACTGGGTTGTATTTTACCTTGGAGATTGAGTATGAGAGTTGTAGGTAACTGACCTCGTGCTCAATATTTTTCAATCAAATGGAAAAGCACGTGTAAATGTAATTCTTCTTCTACACTGGTTAAATAATTAAAAGATCTAGTGACCGAAATGTAGTTTGTAGAAAGCAACATTATCGTGAAGGATAACTGTAGAGCCTTTGTCGCGTCCCTTGTTTCAAATGGTAACAGCAAGAGAAATCAAATCGATCAGAGGAAATAGTATAATAGTTATGCGTGGTGTCTTGGTACTTGATGGGAGCCCTGGGACCTGTGTAACCTATTTTTAGCTGATGTACCACAAAATGTAGTAGGCACGCATTCCCATTACACCTGAAGTGTTTAGTGTGCCCCTTTGCATGTGTGTACACAGTACATACAACATGTACATGCATTCATTAATGAATCTGTATTTTTATACTTCTGTTATTAAGTTTGAAGTGTTTCTTTACAGGATTTGAGCTCTATTCTATGGTGCCTTCCATTTGCCCTCTTGAAACCCTTCATAATTCACTATCTCTGAAGCAAGTGGATGAATTTCTTGCATCAATTCCTGAAAGCACCGTCTCTTGTAAAGCTCCTACATCCT
The DNA here is from genome assembly GCF_052327205.1 of Somniosus microcephalus. Lineage (NCBI taxonomy): Eukaryota > Metazoa > Chordata > Chondrichthyes > Squaliformes > Somniosidae > Somniosus > Somniosus microcephalus. Next base: position 178,364,906 of record NC_140987.1, on the reverse strand, counting down.
CAAGTGAGACTACTAATTACTTCTTTGGTTGTGTAAATTTGCGGTGCAGCAGAGATATTTAAATAGAAAGACAGAGCAATGGAAACCTGATTAACCATAGCTACCCATCTACTCACCATTCCCTTAACCCATTCCCTTTCTAGAAATGTATCCAGTTGTCTGTACCAGGGCTCAGTGATCTACTTTTGTGATTCTCTATGTTTCCTCCTGGCATAACAGGAAATTGAGCAAGAATGCTGTACCCCTCCAAAGGAGGGGTTCAACAGACTGGATTCCTAGGAATGGGGTTTCTTCTCCTAAATTAAGTTGGCCTGCGATCAGATTTATTGGGCAGAATTTATCCATTAGATATTAACCTGTACTCAATTTAGACAAGAGCAACATTAGATGGGGAAGACCTGCTGTATAAATGCCTTGAATCTGAGTGGCTGGTCTTCTGCCAAGGTACTGGGATACTTTGGCTATTATGGCTTCTTGAAAACTTCTATTACAGTATTTGAGAAATTGTTTCTTATAGCACACTTGATGATTTATAAGAAGTGCAAAAAGAAGTTTCAAAATTGCCCCCTATAAATTCCAGGACAATAAAAGAGACAGCCAAGATTGGTACCCCTGTCGAGAATTAACTTTCTGAATGCATGGAACCTTAGTTTTCCCAATTTCCCAGATGAGCGGTCCCTGCAGGCTCCGAGTATTAGAAAAATGAGCAGTCCTCCGGTTTTTGTTATCCCTCCAGTTAGTTTGTGCCTGAGCCATTTGCTGGCATCATGTCCTGCCAAACACCCACTCACCTCAATTTTGATGACAAAAAATTAAAAGTTTCTCCTAGATCAATGTGATGATTTTGAGGTATATGTTTAAAATTTTGGTGAAATATTCTGCTAACTAGAGCCAAGAGCTTTGAGGACAGAAAGATCATGTGCAAAATTGATCGTAATTTATCTTGTTTTTATTCTAGTTTCTGCAAGTGTTTTATCTCTGGGTAGAAGAATTTTAAATACATATACTCCCAGAATGATACTTCCATCGCCTCAATCATCAGATCAAGATAGTAACAGATCTACATTCTGTAAGTAAGCTATATTCTTGCGTAGATAAACATTGCTTTACTGTGATATGTATCTTTTATATTCCTTGAAAGATTTTTTAAAATCTTTCCACTGTTGAAAGAACCAAATTGGTCTTTCTGTAATTTGAATTGTTATGTTAAATTCTGTATGATCTCAATTATTGAAAGTACTACCTTTAAGTAGTTGTATGGCGACTGGGCAGTTGAGTCCGTTAGAACACTTTTTTTTAAAAGAAGAAACTTTTGGGGTCTGGGTTTGATTGTATAAAAGATGGACCACCTCAAACACTATTAAGGCACTGAATCACAGCTTTTCACTCTATTTATCCCCTATGACAACATCTGCTCAAAGGGCAGGGAGGGGATTTATTCCTACGCCTCTGCCACACTTGAGCTATGGACCAGTGTCATTTGGTGAATTATGCCACTGTGTTTACGTTCTGTTTTTCCTGTACATTTCTTGTGGGGAAATGCCTAAACTTCGCTTAGCTCCTTTCCTGTGGCAAGGTAAAACTGGGAACTTGCTTTGTTACGGATCATGATGAGCACCTTGTGGTCTAATTATAGGAACAGCTTCATTTTTATGCCATTTTTCTGTTCTTCAAGGATGTTTATGCTAGGCAAAAGAGAGTCTCCATTTTTTATGTTCTCCATCAAGCATTTCCAGGTCAGATATAGCACAGCTTAGATGCTGGATAAGCTCTATATAAACAGCCCCAATAATATGCCTTCATCTCAGACTCCGAAGAGTAACCCTTACTAGTGAGATATTTATAGTTCTCACACTAACCACCTTTCTAACCTCTCTGAGTGAGATGCCAAAGTTATGCATTGGCTAATACTTAAAGCTGTTTCCATCATAAACATAAACTGTGCTACTTTAAATTTACAGGTTCATGTAATCTTATAAGCCTTTAGCTTCATTTTTTTATGTATTTTAAAGTTTTTAATCATTCATCAAAAATACAACTTTTGCTGTGTCCCTTTAGGAACATGAGTAGGCCATTGAGCCCCTCGAGCCTGTTCCGCCATTCATTTAGATCATGGCTGAGCTTTGACCTAACTCCATATACACAATATTTGTCCATTTGCTCTTGTTTGAGATGAAATGGTCAGCTACCTAATTTTACTATTTGAAAACTGACTGAAGATTTTTTTTAAATTAATTCCCTTTTTCTGCAGGCACTACTACAGATGCCAACAGTTCCATTTGCAATTTGCCCAAGGCTTACTTGACTTGTGCAGGAGAGTAGTCTTCCTGAGTGAGTTTTCCCCGGGGTCTAGTGGCAACTGGGCCAAGACCAGCAAAACCCACCCTCTAATAAAGTTAAGAGTTCAAATTTCAAGAGACACGAGACTGAGATTTTTCACTCTGGTTTCCTTTTCTTCTGTCAGCTTATTCCTAATGGATTTTTAGCTGTGATTAATTCTTCATTCTGATGTGTGCTATCTTTTTCTTTTGTCATCTTTTTGTTGCATTTGATTTGTCTCCTTGTTTTTGGCCTTCCTTGTACAGGTACTTGGTTAACTGAATGGGGAAATTTACTGTTTTGGGTTTTGAGCCTAAATAGGCGGCTATTTCATTGGCCACTTTGAATGTCCAATGAGAGAACAAGTTTGTAGTTGCACACTGCTAGATTAAGATATAATGAATGCTGTGTGGTTTTTTTAATTCCCCTAGTTCATTTGCCTTGTTAGCAAGACCCATTTGGTTAATCTACCCTGCAAACAGATTTAGTCCTTTCAATTGATGAAGATTTGCTGTAAATCCATTCCATCTGCTTTAAGTGAATGCCATTTGTTCTTGCAGTAAAATAATGATGTTGCCTTTTAGGTGAATTAACTTAAAGGTGAATTCGCTTAAAGGTGAATTTCCTTGCCTTTTTTGCCATGCAGTCAGTAGTGGATGTTACAGTACTGTGTCTATCACTGGGCCATCTTCACCAACAGAAAATTCACTTTCCATCAGCCTACATGACAAAGCAACAACTCCACTAAAAGCTAAAGATGACCATAGCTGATGAATGAAAAGCTGCCTTTGAAGTAAGCTGATCCTAACCAACTTGTACTACATGGAAATAAATGGAAATACAATATGATCCTTAAGAAAATGTATTCTTTGTGGACAAGTACCCCTTCTTTAAAAAATATTACTACCCCTTATTCATTTATGTTTGTGCCAAGATAAATTATATGAAGGGTTAATTTAAAAAAAAGAGCAGAGTAAGGTTGATGGTAGGAATTTCACATTTGTCATTTTTATGACTCTTAAATTTCAGCTTGCTTACATGACTGAGGTTAGTGTAGTGCTACATTTTTATTTTACCCACAGGTGTAGTATTTCCAAAAAAGCTAAAACTGTGCAATAGAAAGTTTCCTGTGTGGTGAAATCTCATTCAGAAAAGCTGGGATCTAAATATGAAATCTGGATTTGAATTACCTCTACATGCTCAACTTTATTAAGAAGGGTTCAGTGAGACTATTAAAATAGCAAAATACTGCGGCTGCTGGAAATCTGAAATAACAACAGAAAATGCTGAAAACACTCAGCAGGCCAGGCAGCATCCGTGGAGCCTGGCCTGCTGAGTGTTTCCAGCATTTTCTGTTGTTATTTCAGTGAAACTATGTTTAATGGAAAATGTGACAGTGTTTTGTGGATTAAATTGCACATTTTTACTAAAACCCATTGGCCTAGAAATTCACTGGTGCCCCGTTTGGGGTGCCAGCCTCGCCAGGGTGCTGGAAGTAACGCCCCGGAAGAAGTCGCGGCCGCCCGCCGCAAATTCAGTTTGCGTGCCCCAGAGGGAAGCGCGGCGCTTCTCGAGGCGCCCCGCATCCCTCTTGGGGCGCTGCAACTGAAGTTCGCAGCGCAACGTGCCGCAGCACCACACGCTGTGGCACGGCGCGCTGCGGTACTGCAGGCCTTCCTCCCCTTCTTAAAGGGGAGGGGCCTGCTGCAGCGCGCTCGAAGAGCGCGAGTGCCGGCAAAAGAGTCCGGCACCGAGGAGAAGTGCCGGGCTCTTGGGACACAGCCGGCAATCCGTGGGGGGGGGGGGGGTGCTCAGGAGGCCGGGGACGGCGGCGCGGAGAGGTGCTGGCAGGCAGCCAGCAAAAAAAAATGGCCGCCCCGCGCCTCTACTGCCACAAGTCGGCCCTCCTGAACCAGTCGCAAATTGTGACCGGCGTTAAAGCAGGGGGTGCTACCAAATTTCGCGATCGGGGCGGTAGCGGGGCGCTGCGCACACCGATGACGTCATCAGTAGCGGCGCAGCACTAACGGCTAGCGCCGCCATTAGCGTCCCGCTAAATTTAGCGGGAGGCATGGCCAGTGGTGTAAAACCCACTAAGTGCCCTCTTTGGGCGCTAACAGGTGGCGCAGCCCACTGAATTTCTAGGCCATTGTGTTTTAAAGTGAGTTGTTAAAAAATCTGTTTGTCGTCCATTATTTGCTCCCTTAATAAGTGAAATTTGCTCATTTAGTTTTATTCTCTAACATTTCCACTTGACGGTAAAATGTAGAGAAATTCATTTAAATGGTCATGAAAATCCAATTGTCATTTTTGGTTTCAACTATTTATATTCCAGTTTGTGTTTTTTCCATTTGGAAGCCTTATTATTACACAGATACTGCAGGTTAAGGTGATTAATCTTGTGTGACATGATATCTTGTGCAGTTTTTCAAATTTGGCTTTTCTGAATAAGTGGATAGGTCTCTGAGTTAAGATTGAAAAAGTGAGTGAGCTATTTGTATTTCATGCTGTACAATAAAAATCTAGGGCTGTTTACATCATTCTGAGGATACATTAAGTATGATTGACAGACACCGCTTCCTTTTTCTCCCTTTTTTAATAAGATTCTTTGCACCATGTTTTTGATTACACTAGTCACGACCAAAGTTTTAGATACTTGTTTGCCCAGATTCCAATTCACTATCACTGTGATTTCAACCTGTAATTGACGATTAAGGTTTTTGTTTTTGGACATAGGTTCACATTGAAAAAGTATGTGCAATTTTGATGAAAAATTGTTTCTGTTCTTTTTGTGTGCATGTATGTATATATGTATATAGAGAGAAAAGTCACCCACTCTGTTTAACAGAACTATTTTGAACTATGGTACTTGATAGACACTTTTAAATTTGTAAAGGACATTTAAACTGGCACAAAATTATTTTTATTCTGAAGATTGCAAGTTATCTAAAAATGTAGTCTTGTGTTTTTGTTTCTTGTTTAAAACATTGCTAATATGCAAATATAAAGCTGCGCTGTTTTAAGAAAGGTTATTGGAATTTGTTACATTACGCCACAGATTTAGCTACAAATAAACTGTATTTGTCATAATTTGCAAAATGTAAATCTAGTCTATATATGTTTTTATATGAAATGATTACAGATATGTTTTGTAAAGGGGATTATGTATGTGTATATAAAGCTCAATACTTCGTTTTTTATTGTTTACATACTATGTGTTGTGGAACACAAAACTTTCATCTCTACATTGACTTTGTGTCTTGTTGTGAATTATTCTTGAGTTAACCTGTTATGCAATAGCATGTCTTGTGCAGACTCTTGATAACTGCATTCAGTGGAGCATTGAGCAATGTCATATTGATTTATATCCATTTAATGAGAATATTTGAGCTGTTACCCAAGTACATATTTATCCAACTTTGAGTTTTAACTGCAGTTTCAAACAATAATAATTGACATGTTTTGAACCACATATCCTTTGTTCTTGTAAATTGGTCATTGCATTATATATGTACTGTACCAAGTTTGCCAAATAAACCAGTATATACTGAACTGCATCTTTAAAGTACAACAGTGTTTATACAGAACATTATTTTACTGTTAAAGGACATTTGTATGATTTCCTCTGGAGGTTACTTTTTATTTCTATGAGCTGAAGGAATTTCTGTTGCAGTTGTAATGGACTATGTCAGTTTTTGTCAAACAGCTAAAGCTTCAATATTTAATGAATTGCCACCACTGTGAATTAATGTTTTGGTACAGATGATTGTCTTTTTTATTCAACTATGATGAGATGTATAGTATGATGGTAATGATCTGTATGCAAATTGTTACCCAGTCCCATATTTACTCCTCAAATAGTGAGCAATATTTTGAATCTACCCTGTTACTTGCATCTTATTAATCCTATTTGAGATCTATTGCATATATGAGGATTGCACTGTATATGTAACAATTGTATTCCATAGAGGATGTGGAATAAAACCAACCTACCAACTCCAGAATTACCCATTATGAAAATAAATTAACAGGAGCGATTAAGACAAAAACCTCAACTAGGATCTGCTTTTTTTCTTGATTTCATTCTGGGATGTGGGCATTGCTGGCAAGGCCAGCATTAATTGCCCTTGAAGGTGGTGGTGAGCCGTCTTCTTGAACCGCTGCAGTTCGTGACGTATCTATCATCCCAGAATGGTGCACAAATATTATCTATATGGCTGCAAGAGATTCCTGGTTGGTATAGAACCTATAGGCCTAGAAATTCAGTATAGCCACGTTTGGGGCGCTACAGCCGGGCGGCCGCTAAAGTTTGCGCCCGGCGCAACTTCGCGCCACCTTCGCCGATATTCAGTGGCATCGCCCCAAGAGGTTGCTGCTGCGCTAAAACAGGCGATGCACGACTATCATTAGGCGCTAAGCCGGCGGCCCGGGGCGAAACCCCCGAGGGCGGGCGCAGCGCAGTTGCGGCGAGCTGCTGATTGACGGCAGACACTCTGGCGCCGGTGAGCTCTTAAAGGGGGAGGGTGGATTTGTTTTTTTGAAAGGCCGAGACTGGTGTATTTGTGTTTTTGGAAAGGCCGAGACTGCTCGATTTGTGTTTTTGGGGGGGGCTTCTCTCCATTAGTTTGTTATGTGGGAAGGGCACAGAGGTATCAAAGTAATAAATGTTCTTAAATCGCACTGTCCATGCTTTCTTTTGGAAGTCCTGGTTGCCCTGCTCGGCTGAGGGATTGTGGAGCAGCTACATTCATCTTGTGCCATTGGCACAAGCCATTCCCTGAGAGGGGGCCTAGAACCGACGTTCAATAAGCCGCCGACGGGCGGCCCTTGCACTTTCTGCCTCCCTCCTGTGCTGGTCCTCCTCCTCCTCCTCCTCCTCCTCTGGTGGTCCTCCAATGTCTGGTGGCAGTGGCTGAGTCCTGTGGATAGCCAGGTTATGCAGCATGCAGCACACGACCACGAAATGGGAGACTCGCTCAGGCGAATACTGCAGGGCTCCTCCGGAACGATCCAGACAGCGGAACCGTTGCTTCAGGACGCCGATTGTTTGCTCAGTGATGTTCCTGGTTGCTTGATGGCTGTCATTGTATCCCTCTTCAGCAGGGGTGCTGGGCGCACGGAGCGGGGTCAGCAGCCAGGTGCACAAAGGATAGCCTTTGTCCCCGAGAAGCCATCCTCGTGGGTGAGGCTGGGCCTGGAACATGTCTGCCACAGAAGTCTGGCGCAGGATGAAGGCATGTGGCTGCTGCCTGGAAAGCGGGCATTGACAGCTAGGATGAGCTGCCTGTGGTCACACACCAACTGCACGTTGAGTGAATGGTAGCCCTTCCGGTTGCGGTAATCCTCGGCATTCTCTACAGGTGCCCGCAAAGCCACATGCGTGCAGTCAATGGCGCCCTGCACCATGGGGAAGCCCGCTAATGCTGCAAAGCCCATTGCACGCTGTTGCTGCTTGACAAGGGCTATGGAGAAGGAGATGAACTGACGTCTCCTTCTGAAAAGGGCATTGGTCACCTGGCGGATGCAGCAATGTACGGCAAACTGGGAGATGTTGGAAATGTCCCCAGTAGCGGATTGGAAGGAGCCGGTGGCATAGAAGTTGAGAGACACCGTCACCTTCACTGCCACCGACAGAGACGTCCTGCTCCTCAGATGTGGCTGCAGATCTCCGCGAAGCAGGTGGCAGATCTCCGTGACCACCGCCCTTCGGAATCGCAGCCTCCGAACACACTGCTCGTCAGACATGTTCAGATATGAGAACTGCTGGCGGTATACCCTGGGTGGGTAAGGCCTCCTTTGCTGATGCCTGTTGCCCCCTCTCCGTCTGGCCATGACTGGCACTCTCTCACGGCGTCTCTGAGCCCTTTGAATGCAATGGAGAAGGCCAACGTTTGCACCCATTGCAGCCCCCATTATATGTTTCCAATCAATGAGATGGCTCTGAAGTTAAAGACAAGTGCAAAGCTGTGGCCTGAAGCCACAAGTACCTGTGCGAGTGTTGAGCCAAACCAGAAAGCTGTCTACCTTTGTCTCTCTGCAAAGATCCATCTCTCACAACGAAGGAGTGTTGCAAAATGGCTGCCTTTTCTACTGCAGGAGGAGTGCCCTTTAATTTGCGCCCCCCGTGCCCCGCAGCGACTGGGAACCGTTCCCCTCTACCAGTTGCTAGGGGCGCCAGGCGCACAATAGGCCAGCACCACTGAATTTCCGGTTTGGGGCACACAAAGGGCGTTGCACGATGAAATGACGTCAGGATCTGCGCGCGCAGCTGAGCGCGCGCAAAGGCTTTGCGCCGCCACTAAATCTTTACTGAAGTTGGGGAGAGGCGCAGATCGCGCTGCGCCCGGCCGCTAGCCGCCTAGCGCCCCACATCTCCTAAGGCGCTAGCGGCTGGCGCAAACAACTGAATTTCTAGGCCATAGTCTTTTTTTTAAGTACCCATAAATTGAGAAATTTTGAAATATATGTATATATTGCATGCATAAAGTACAAAATGAATGTATTCTGAAAAGAATAAAAAGAGGTGTATAAAAGAAGAGTTCTGTAGATAGAGTTTGAAATTCAACTAAAACTAGGAGAGACAAAACAGTAGCGTTAACAATGCTAAAGATAATCATGAATGTAGAAAGTGTAAAGAAGTGAAAAGCAAGACTAAAAGGGCTAAATGAGAAATGTTTTAAAAATCAGATCATATACACAATATAAAATATAATGGGACAGTTAGAGAGGGTAGGATCATTCAGGGATGAAAAGAAAGAACTTGCATTTATATAGCGCCTTCCATGACCTCAGGACATCTTAAAGTACTTTACAGCCACTGAAGTACTCTTGAAGTGTAGTCACTGTTGTAATATAGCCTAACCACCGCCCCTTGACATTCAACAGCATTACCATGGTCGAATCCCCCACTGTCAACATCCTGAGGGTCACCATTGACCAGAAACTTAACTGGACCAGCCACATAAATACTGTGGCAACAAGAGCAGGTCAGAGGCTGGGTATTCTGTAGCCAGTGTCTCACCTCCTGACTCCCCAAAGCCTTTCTACCATCCACAAGGCACAAGTCAGGAGTGTGATGGAATATTCTCCACTTGCCTGGATGAGTGCAGCTCCAACAACACTTAAGAAGCTCAACACCATCCAGGACAAAGCAGTCCGCTTGATTGGCACCCCATCTACCACCTTAAACATTCACTCCCTCCACCACCGGCGTACCGTGGCTGCAGTGTGTACCATTTACAAGATGCACTGCAGCAACTCACCAAGGCTTCTTCGGCAGCACCTCCCAAACCCGCGACCTCTTCCACCTCGAAGGACAAGGGCAGCAGGCGCATGAGAACACCACCACCTCCAAGTTCCCCTCCAAGTCGCACACCATCCTGACTTAGAAGTATATTGCCAATCCTTCATCGTCGCTGGGTCAAAATCCTGGAATTCCCTCCCTAACAGCACAGTGGGAGTACCTTCACCACACAGACTGCAGCAGTTCAAGAAGGCGGCTCACCACCACCTTCTCGAGGGCAATTAGGGTTGGGCAATGAATGCTGGCCTTGCCAGCGACGCCCACATCCCACAAACGCATAAAAAAAAACATAGCCACATATGTGCATAGCAAGGACTCTCAAACCGAATTGAGATAAATGACCAGATACAGTAATTTGTTTTGGTGATGTTGATTGGGGGATAAATATTGGCCAGGACACCGGAGAGAACTCCCCTGCTCTTCTTTGAATACTGCCATGGAATCTTTTATGTCCACCTGAGAGGGCAGTCGGGGCCTCAGTTTAACGTCTCATCTGAAAGACAGCAGCTCTAACAGTGCAACACTCCCTCAGTACTGCAACAAAGTGCCAGCCTAGCTTATATGCTCAAGTATCTGGATTGGGACTTGAATCCACAACCTTATGACTCAGAGTTGAGAGTGCTACAACTGAGCCATGGCTGACACGCAATGAAGCGGATGAGGGAAGATGTCTTATTGTGGAGAATGAAGGTATGTTGGGGATATGTAAAATCTAATACAAAATATTTAATACAGTATGATGAAAGTGAGAATGCAGGTGTATTAGAGGAGAATATGGAACAATAGAGATACAGTTCCCGCCACTTATAGCGGACATGTTGGTGTTAACGCGATTTGCCTGCTGGATGGTAAAAGCAAAAAGATAAGTAACCAACATTTTTTAAAAACAGGTTATCTCACTTAGCAACTGCCTCTCCTAATTGTTAGTTATTGCATCCAGAATCTTATTACTAAGGTAATCGGAGGCAGCGGCGACCGGGACATAAAGCAGAGAGTGGAGGAACAGCATGGACCTAATCGGAGGCAGCGGCGGGACATCATAAAGGAGAGAGCGCAGGAACAGCGTGGACCTAATCAGAGGCGGCTGCAGTGGTACATAAAGGAGAGAGCGGACGAACATCTCAGACCTAATCGGAGGCGGCTGCGGTGGGACCTTCCACGATTTCCAAAAAAAACAAGGAGTGACATCAGAGGACAGCAAGTAGGTGATTGGTTGGTGAGTATTACGGTTTTTTTCTCTCTAACTTAAGACAGTGGTTTAAACTAGGAGTGGGAAACTATAACGTACTGTATTAAATTTATAGCTTAACTAGTTAAACTAATTAATATAACTAAATAATTGTTGAATAAAGGCTTTAATTAAATAAATAAAATAAGGTTAGACTAAGATATGGCAGGGCAGGTTGTGTGTCTGGACTGCAGTATGTGGGACTTTGTGGACAGCGAGACTGTCCCGAACAAACACGTCTGCAGAAGATCTCTCCATCTCGAATCTCTCTGGCTCAGTCATTGAGCTGGTGTCACTCTGACACATAAGGGAGGGGGGGGGGGAGGAATTTCTGGACAGTTTTATCCACAATACAGTCACACCCCAGGGGAAAGCACAGATTCAGGAAAGGGAGGGTGTTAGGAAGACAAGTAGTGGGGATTTAGGAGAGGTTGAGAAGGAGGTCCCGCAGACACTGGTCCTGTCCAACGGGTATGAAGTGCTCGCTACCTGTGAGGACATGGAGAAAGACTGCAGGGAGGACAGCCACAATGCAGCCCCAGGTACCATGGCTCAGAAGGCTGTCCGGGGGGTGGGGGGGGAGGGTGGAAGAGCAGAAGAGAAATGTGGTAGCGATAGTGGACTCTATAATTCGGGGGATAGACAGCGTCCTCTGCAGCCAAGAACGAGAATCCTGAAGGGTGTGTTGCCTACCCGGGTAAAGGGATATCTCATGGTGGCTGGAGAGGAACATGAAAAGGGAGGGAGTAAATACAGCTGTCGTGGTCCATGTTGGAACGAATGACATAGGTAGGAACAGGGAGGAGGTCCTGCTGAAAGAATATCAGGAGTTAGGATCTAAATTAAAAAGCAGGACCTTGAGGGTAATAATCTCCTGGATTATTGCCCGAGCCACATGCAAATTGGCATAGAAGCAGACAGATCAGGAGAATGAACACGTGGCTAAAGGGCTGCTGTGGGAAAGAGAAGCTCCTTTTCATGGAACACTGGCACCAATTCTGGAAGGAGCTGTACCGATGGAACCGGGATGGGACCTGTGTCCGAGCGGAAAGGGTAAATAGGGAGGTGGCAAAGGCTTTAAACTAGTGAGATGGGGGGAGGGATCTACAAGAAACGTAACCAGCCTAAATATAAACAAAACAGGAAAAAAGAGCATAGGAAAGAATAAAGTAAGGGAGGACATTGATGGCAAGGGAATAAATAGTTATAGAACAGGAAATGGTTAAACATAAAGTGAGAGGAAATCTTATTAAAAATGAGTTAAACTGTCTGTACAACAATGCACATAGTGTCTGTAGTAAAACAGGAGAGCTGGAGACAATCATGTGTTGCCAGGAGCCAGACATAGTAGAGATTACTGAGACATGGCTGCAGAAAAATGAGGACTGGGAATTAAACATTGCAGGGTATAACATATTTAGAAAAGCTAGGGAGGGAAAAGGGGAGGTGGGGTAGCTGTACTTATTAAGGATAACATAATGGCAGTAGAAAAAAGTGATGCAGATATCAGCAAGACAAAAATAGAATCTATATGGATAGAGATAATAAAGGATCAATCATACTAATAGGCTTAGTATACAGACCACCTAATAGTGGAAGGGAGGTGGAGGAAAAAATATGCAGACAAATTAGGGAAATGAGTAAAAAAACACAGAATAATAATCGTGGGGGATTTCAACTACCCCGATATTAATTGGACAGTAGAGGTAGGTAAAGGGGATAAGGGAATGGAGTTCCTACAATGTAACCAGTACTCCTTTCTAACCCAATATGTAAAAAGTCCCAACAAGGGATGATTCGCTATTGGATCTAGTAATGGGCAGAGCAGATAAGAGAAGTAAAAGTAGGGGAACATATTGGCAATAGTGACCAGAATATAATATGCTTTAAGATGATAATTGAGAAGGACATAAGTATGACGAAAACCAGGTTAACAGATTGGAGAAAAGCTGATTTTGAGGGGCTGAGAATAGAACTTGGAGAAAAAATGGGCAACAATATTGGCAAACAATGATATAGAATAGCAATGGGAAACACTTAAAACGGTGTTCAACAGAGTGCAGGAAAAATATATTCCACTAAAAGGAAAGAACAAACTGAACAATAATGAGACTCCATGGTGGCATAGTGGTTAGCACTGTTGCCTCACAGCGCCAGGGACCCGGGTTCGAATCCGGCCTCGGGTGACTGTCTGTGTGGAGTTTGCACATTCTCCCCGTGTTTGCGTGGGTTTCCTCCGGGTGCTCCGGTTTCCTCCCACAGTCCAAAGATGTGTGGGTTAGGTTGATTGGCTATGATAAATTGACCCTTAGTGTTAGGGGGATTAAATACGTGGGGTTACGGGGATAGGGTGGGATATGTGTTGGTGTAGGGGTTACGGGGATCGGGTGGGATATGTGTCGGTGCAGGCTCGATGGGCCGAAATGGCCTCTATCTGCACTGTGGGGTTTCTGTGATCTGTGATCCATGGATGAATAAAGCCATGAGGAAAGAGGCATACATTAAGTACATAGTACAGGGGAGTGCATGATCAGGTAGAATATGAAAAGATTAGGAGAAGTCAAAAAAACAATTAGGGAGCCAAAGAGGAACTATGAAATTGAATTATCAAGGAACATAAAACAAAATAGTAAAATATTTTATAGACACATCAGTAAAAAAAAAGGAAGTTTGGGATGGGAATAGGGCCATTAAGGGATAGACAGGCTATTACCACAGGTAACAATAGAGAGAAGGCAGAAATATTAAATAATTATTTTGCTTCAGTATTTACCAGGGAAATAGAACAGGTGGACATGACATTGGAGGATGAGATTAGTAATGAGAAGTGCATTTAATATTAAAAAAAAAGGATATATTAAATAAGCTAATCAAACTCAGAGGATAAAACCCCTGGTCCGGATGGATTACATCCACGCATTTTAAAAGAATCTAGTGAAGAGATAGCAGGCATTACTACACATCTTTAATAATTCATTAGAAAAAGGTGTCGTGCCAGAGGACTGGCGGATAGCTAATGTAATACCGATATTTAAGAAGGGGGATAGAATATGTCCAGGGAATTATAGACCAGTCAGCTTAACATTGGTGGTAGGAAAAATAATGGAATCCCTACTAAAGGAGAAAATAGAAAAACATCTAGAAACCAAAAATATAATAATGAATAGTCAGTATAGATTTCAAAAGGGAAAGTCTTGCTTGACCAATCTTATTGATGTTTTTGACGAGGTAACAGAGGCCAGACAATGGTAATGCAGTAGATGTAATTTATCTGGATTTTCAAAAGGCCTTCGATAAGGTAACCCATAATAGACTAATGAACAAGTTCAGAGAATGAGGAGTCAGGGGACAAGTAGCAGAATGGATTGCTGGCTGGCTTAAGGGCAGAAAGCAGAGAGTGGGAGTAAAGGGTAGCTATTCACAGTGGCAGAAGGTGGGTAGTGGTGTTCCACAAGGATCTGTGCTGGGACCACTGCTGTTCACAATTTACATTAACAACTTAGACTTTGGAATCAAAAATACAATTTCTAAATTTGTGGATGACACCAAATACATAAAAACATAAGAAATAGGAGTAGGCCATTTGGCCCCTCGAGCCTGCTCCGCCATTCAGTAAGATCATAGCTGATCTTTTACCTCATCTTCACTTTCCTGCACTGTCCCCATATCCCTTGATTCTCTTAATATTCAAAAGTCTATCGATCTCTGTCTTGAATATACTCAACGACTGAGCCTCCACAGCCCTCTGGGGTAGAGAATTCCAAAGATTCACCATCCTCTGAGTGAAGACATGTCTCCTCATCTCAGTCCTAAATGGCCGACCCCTTATTCTGAGACTGTGACCCCTGGTTCTGGACTCCCCAGCCAGGGGAAACATCCTCCCTGCATCTACCCTGTCAAGCCCTGTATGAATTTTGTATGTTTCAATGAGATAACCTCTCATTCTTCTAAACTCTAGAGAACATAGGCCGAGTCTACTCAATCTCTCCTCATAGGACAATCCCCCCATCCCAGGAACCAGTCTGGTGAACCTTAGTTGCACTCCCTCTATGGCAAGTATATCCTTCCTTAGGCAAGGAGACCAATACTCCAGGTGTGGTCTCACCAGGGCCTTATATAATTGCAGTAAGACATCTTTACTCTTATACTCAAATCCTCTTGTAAAAAAGGCCAACATACCATTTGCTTTCCTAATTGCTTGCTGTACCTGCATATTAACTTTCAGTGATTCGTGTACAAGGACACCCAGGTCCCTCTGAACACCAACATTTCCCAATCTCTCACCATTTTAAAAAATACTCTGCTTTTCTATTTTCCCTACCAAAGTGGATAACTTCACATTTCTCCACATTATATTCCATTTGCCATTTTGCTTGCCCATTTACTTAGCCTGTCTATTTCCCCTTGAAGCCTCTTTGCACCCTCCTCACAACTGAGGAGGACTGCAACAAATTACAGGAGGACATTAATAAACTTGCAGAATGGCCATATAATTGGCAAATTAAATTCAACACAGATAAATGTGAGGTATTAAATTTTGGTAGGAATAATGGGGAGGTCACTTGGAGGGTGCGAGTCTAAGTGGGGTAGAGGAACAAAAGGATCTCTGAGTACAAATAAATAAATCACAAAGTAGCGACACAGGTTAGCAAGGCCATAAAAATGCAAACCAAGCACTAGGGTTTATTTCTAGAAGGATAGAATTGAAAAGTAGGGAAGTTAGGCTTAACCTGTATTGAACCTTGGTTAGACCACACTTAGAGTACTGCGTACAGTTCTGGTCGCCATATTATAAAAAGGATATAGAAGCACTGGAGAGGGTGCAGAGAAGATTTACAAGGATGATACCAGAAATGCAAGGGTGTATATATATCAAGAAAGGATGAACAGGCTGGGTCTCTTTTCTCTCGGAAAAAAGGCTGAGTGGTGACCTAATAGAGGTCTTTAAAATTATGAAAGGTTTTGATAGAGTGGATATAGAGACACTGTTTCCACTTGTGGGGAAGAGCATAACTGGAGGGCATCAATATAAGATAGTCACCAAGAAATCCAATAGGGAATTCAGAAAAAACTTCTTTACCCAAAGAGTGGTGAGAATGTGGAACTCGCTACCACAGGCAGTGGTTGAAGCGAATAGTATCGAAGCATTTAAGGGGAGGCTAGACATGCAAATGAGGGAAAAGGGAACAGAGGGTTATGCTGATAGATTTAGATGAGGAAAGACGGGAGGAAGCTCGGGTGGAGCATAAACCCCGGCATGGACTGGTTGGGTCGAATGGCCTGTTTCTATGCCATATATCCTATGTAATCACACTTTAATGAGGTGCAAACAGCTGACTGAAACTGCTCAAAGACTCGACTGCCTCAAATCAGCACAGCCTTTTAAATCAGTAAATACAGGGTAAGTATTTATCAGAGTGATTATTTGCAAGGTCTTCTGCGCATGCGCCCCTGTTTGGGGCACCTGAAGACCTTTGGAGCTATGCATGCGCACTCAATTGGCGAGGAAACCAGAAGTGGAGCCTGCCGAATCACATTGCGGAGCCTGGAGCCTTGCTGCTTGCCGGAGCCTGGAGCATTTTCTTTTTTAGCTTGACAATACTGATAACCAACAACAAACAAAATGGCAAAAATGTAGAGCAGCAGAACAGTTTGTGAAGTTTAAATAAAAGGATAAGGATTATTTGATTAGAAAATGAGAGAGTTCTTAAACTGATCGATGAACCTCTAGATTATCATATTACTCATTACACATTTTCCTACAATTTGACCATTTGGTAGTTATAATTACATTCCATTATATCTAAGATGCAACAATGATGATATGTACCAACTGCACTAAAAATGGTTAGATTTCACTACTGTTACGAATAGGTGTATTATTGTACTTACTCCAAATTAAATTTTTAGGTAACAGTGTTACTGATAAATCTTAGTCATTAAACTGAATATTAAGCATGGTACTTACAATAAAAATGTGCTTACTGGTACTATTTTAGTCCACGACAATGGCCGGAATTTTCCCTACCTGGGCGGGTCAAGTGTAGGTGGTCGCCATGGTGGGTTGCAATCCCGTTGCTGGTTCCATCTCGCTCCACAAAACGACTTTATGTCAATAGGGCCTGTTAAGGCCGGCCTGCACGTTACCTGGCCCAATTAAATGGTGCAGGTCTGCTGACATCATCCATGACGTTTTTTCAGCTGGGATATTTAAAGGGGCCATGGCCATATTACATTTGAAGGTTAATCTAAAATAGTGCAGTCAGTGCACTACAGCATTGGAGTGCTGCAAACACTTCGGAAATTACTGCCCAGAGGCAGAGGGCTGCACCCAGGTACTTCAATGACTACCTCCATATGCTTTTGGAGGGAGTCAGAGCATGCAGGGAGGTCCTCTTCCCTTCCAGTGGGCGGAAGAGACCTCCCCAGGAGACCGAAACAGCCTGGTTGGAGATTGCAGGATGTTAACCGCAGGGATGTGGACAGGAGGACCTGGGTGCAGTGCCGCAAACGTTTCAATTATCTCATTAGTTCAGGAAACACGAGTGCAAAGCCACACTTAACTTCATCCTGCTGTGCCTCTCATCACATCCCCATCACTGTGCCTTCCGAACCCTACTCCTGCACATCCTTACTCTCCAACATACCTTTCACGTCCGCCCATATCCCTCTATCTACATTATCACATCCCCATCTGACTAACCACCCCTCACACTCACCCTCATCCTAGTGCAATCATACCAACTAACAACGCACAAGGAGGCCACTTGGCTTTGGCACCCCACTCCACCAGAGGAGGCTGACCTGTGTGGGAGCGGCAGCGGGACCTGAGAGCAGGCGGATCGGCCATAAAGGAGCGTGGCAAAGGAGGCCTGACATCGGAGGAGGCGGACATGTGTGGGAGCGGCAGTGGGACCTGAGAGAAGGCAGAGCGGCCATAAAAGAGTGCTGCAGAGGAGGCCCGACACTGGAGTGCTGCGAGTTTGGAAAGAGTCCGAGAGCGGGAGCAGTCAAACAACAACAACTGTGAAACCGCTAAAGTGACGTCACAACCAGGGAAGGAGCTGATTGGTAAGTAGGACCTGGTGAGTATTTCTACAATCCAGTCATTGAAGTAAAAGTAAGGTCTCTAGTTTAGAGTAAGTAGTGTTTAAAGGGAAGTAAGGTCCCTAGTGTATTTAATATTCTTTAATTTAAAGGAAGTAGAGGGAGTAAATTAAGGGCAGGATATGGCAGGGCAGCATGGAGTGCTCCTCTTGTGCTATGTGGGAAGTCAGGGACACTTTCAGTGTCCAGGGCGATCACGTGCAAGAAGTGTCTCCAGCTGCAACTACTCGAAATCCGTGTTTCAGAGCTGGAGCTGTGGCTGGAGTCACTGTGGAGCGTCCGCGAAGCTGAGATCTTCGTGGATAGCACGTTTAACGAAGTGGTCACACCGCAGGTAAAGAGTGCACAGGCAAACGGAATGGGTGACCGTCAGACAGAGTAAAAGAACTAGGGAGGTAGTGCAGCAGTCCCCTGGGTCCATCTCCCTCTCCAACAGATTTTCCGTTTTGGATACTGCTGGGGGAGATGGTTTCTCAGGGGAATGCAGCAAGAGGGAAGTCCGTGGCACTACAAGTGGCTCAGCTGCACAGGAGGTGAGGAAAAAGAGTGGGAGAGCAATAGTGATAGGGGATTCTATCGTAAGGGGAACAGATAGATGTATCTGTGGCTGCAGACGTCACTCCGGGATGCTATGTTGCCTCCCTGGTGCCAGGGTCAAGGATGTCACTGAACGGCTGCAGGGCATTCTGAAGGGGAAGGCGAACAGTCAGAGGTCATGCTTCACATTGGTACCAACGACATAGGTAGAAAGAGGGATGAGGTCCTGCAACGAGAATTTAGGGAGCTAGGTAGCAGATTAAAAAGCAGGACCTCAAAGGTTGTAATCTTTGGATTACTCACGGTGCCACGTGCTAGTGAGTATAGGAATAGGAGGATAGAGCAGATGAACGCGTGGCTAAAGAGTTGGTGCAGGAGGGAGGGCTTTAGTTTCCTGGATCACTGGGTCTGCTTCTGGGGAAGGTGGGACCTGTACAAGTCGGACGGGTTGCACCTGAACCGGAATGGGGCCAACATCCTTGCGGGGAGGTTTGCTAGTACTGTTGGGGGTTTAAACTAACTTGGCAGGGGGATGGGATACGGAGTGGAGCTATAGTAGGGGGTGATGCACAGCCAAATATAGAGGAAAAAACAAGTCAGCCTGGAAGGCAGAGCAAACCTGTAATGGCACAAGGGAGTATGGCAAGGCTGGATGGCATTTATTTTAATGCAAGGAGTCTTGCGAGTAAGGCAGATGAATTGAAGGTGTTGATGAACACATGGGAGTATGATCTTGTTGCTATCACAGAGACATGGTTGAGGGAGGGGCAGGACTGGCAGCTCAATATTCCGGGGTATAGACTCTTTAGGCGAGACAGAGGGGTGTGTAAAAGAGGAGGGGGTGTCACAATATTAATCAAGGAGTCAATTACTGCTGTAAGGAGGGATGATATCTTAGCAGGTTCCTTTAATGAGGCCATATGGGTAGAACTTAAAAACAAAAAGGGGGCAAGCACTTTGCTAGGAGTGTACTATAGGCCCCCAAACAGTCAGGGGGAGATAGAGGAACAGATATGTAGGCAAATCTCAGAGAAGTGTAGAAATAATAGGGTAATAATAGTAGGCGATTTCAACTTCCCCAATATTAACTGGGATAGTCAGAGTGTGAAAGGCTTAGATGGTGCGTAATTCTTAAAGTGCATCCAGGAGAGCTTTTTGAGCCAGCATGTAGAAAGTCCTACAAGAGAGGGGGCGATACTGGACCTAATTCTAGGGAATGTAGCCGGGCAAGTGGTAGAAGTGTCAGTAGGAGAGCATTTTGGTGACAGTGACCATAATTCGGTGAGATTTAAGGTAGTCGTGGAAAAGGACAAAGATGGACCGGAAATAAAGGTTCTAAATTGGGGGAAGGACGATTTTAATATGATAAGGCAGGATCTGGCCAAAGTGGACTGGGATCAGCTACTTTGTAGGAAAATCCACATCAGAGCAGTGGGAGTCTTTCAGAAAGGAAATAGAGAAAGTACAACGCCAGCATGTTCCCGTAAAGGTCAAGGGTGGGACCAACAAGCCCAGGGAACCCTGGATGTCAAGGGATATACAAGAATGGATTAGGAAGAAAAGGGAGGCTTTTGGCAGATACAAAGGACTAAAAACAGTGGAAGCCCTAGAGGAGTATAGAAAGTGCAGGGGGGGTACTTAAAAAAAGAAATTAGGAGAGCAAAGAGGGGGCATGAAAAAACACTGGTGGGCAAAATAAAGGAAAATCCCAAGGTGTTTTCTAAGTATATTAAGGGCAAGAGGATAACCAGGGAAAGAGTAAGGCCCATTAGAGACCAAAGTGGCAATCTGTGTGTAGAGGCGGAAGATGTGGGTGAGGTTTTAAATGAATATTTTGCATCTGTGTTCACTATGAAGAAGGACGATGTAGGCATAGAAATCAGACAGGGGGATTATGATATACTTGAACAAATTAGTATTGACAGGGAGGAGGTTTTAGCGGGCTTAAAAGTGGATAAATTCCCAGGCCCAGACAAGATGTATCCCAGGCTGCTGTGTGAGGCAAGGGGAGGAGATTGCAAGGGCTCTGACACAAATTTTCAGAACCTCTCTGGCCACAGGTGAGATGCCAGAGGACTGGAGAACAGCTAACGTAGTACCATTATTCAAGAAGGGTAGTAGGGATAAACCAGGGAATTACAGGCCAGTGAGCCTAACATGGTAGGGAAATTATTGGAAAAAATTCTGAGGGACAGAATTAGTCTCCACTTGGAGAGGCAAGGATTAATCAAGGATAGTCAGCATGGCTTTGTCAGGGGGAGATTATGTCTAACCAATTTGATTGAATTTTTCAAGGGGGTGACTAGGTTTGTGGATGAGGGTAGTGCAGTTGATGTAGTCTACATGGACTTCAGTAAGGCTTTTGACAAAGTCCCGCATGGGAGACTGGTCAAGAAGGTAAGAGCCCATGGGATCCAGGGCAATTTGGCACATTGGATCCAAAATTGGCTTAGTGGCAGGAGGCAGAGGGTGATGGTCGAAGGTTGTTTTTGTAACTGGAAGCCTGTGTCCAATGGTGTACCGCAGGGATCGGTGCTGGGTCCTTTGCTGTTTGTAGTGTACATTAATGATTTAGATATGAATGTAGGAGGTATGATCAGTAAGTTCGCCGATGACACGAAAATTGGTGGCATGGTAAATAGCGAGGAGGGAAGCCTCAGGCTACAGGATGATATCGACGGGTTGGTCAGATGGGCAGAACAGTGGCAAATGGAATTTAACCCTGAAAAGTGTGAGGTGATGCATTTTGGGAGGACTAATAAGGCAAGGGAATACACAATGAATGGTAGGATCCTAGGAAGGACAGGATCAGAGGGACCTTGGTGTGCATGTACATAGATCCCTGAAGGCAGCAGGACAGGTAGATAAGGTGGTTAAAAAGGCATATGGGACACTTGCCTTCATTAGCCGAGGCATAGAATATAAGAGCAGGGAGGTTATGATGGAGTTGTACAAAACGCTAGTTAGGCCAGAGCTGGAATACTGTGTGCAGTTCTGGTCACCACACTATAGGAAGGATGTGATTGCATTGGAGAGGGTGCAGAGGAGATTCACCAGGATGTTACCTGGGCTGGAGCGCTTCAGCTATGAGGAGAGACTAGACAGGCTGGGGTTGTTTTCCTTAGAGCAGAGAAGGCTGAGGGGGGACCTGATTGAGGTGTACAAAATTATATGGGGCATAGATGGGGTAGATAGAAAGGAACTTTTTCCCTTTAGTAGAGGGGTCAATAACTAGGGGGCATAGTTTCAAGGTAAGGGGTAGGAGGTTTAGAGGGGATTTGAGGAAAATCTTTCACCCAGAGGGTGGTTGGAATCTGGAACTCACTGCCTGAAAGGGTAGTAGAGACAGGAACCCTCAACATTCAAGAAGCATTTAGATGAGCACTTGAAACACCATAGCATACAAGACTACGAACCAAGTGCTGGAAAATGGGATTAGAATAGGGCTTGATGGCCGGTGCGGACACGATGGGCCGAAGGGCCTCTTTCTGTGCTGTATAACTCTGACTCCATCCTTACACTCATTCCATCAGACTCCCTCAACCTTCTCTTTCCCTCCATCATGGTCATCATGTGCATAATGGTATCTGTACCCATTCTTCATATGACATATCTAACTCATCTCTTTACTCTCCCACAGGTCCATCAAGAGGCCTCCCCACTGTCCAGGAGGAAGATGACTCCTCAGAGGAGCCTCCAGCCTCTGAGGGCTCAGCGTCACTAGACACAAGTGCACCCAGCACCAGCACAGATGCACACACCTGGGTGCGTCCCACACAAGATAGAGTAGTGTTGTCACCTGGTGTCTCAACTCACAAGTGAGCAAGAGCAGATGGTGGAGACAGGGACAGCAGTGGAGTGTCCTTGCCGGAGGGCGCAGGACGCTGCTAGCACTGCTCAGCTACATGCTGACGTTGAGCCTCGGGGGCCATCCAGAAATAGGGCGATCCTGGAGGTGCAGGAAGAAGTGCAGGGGGCTCTGACAGGTTTTGCGAGCACAATGTCTGCAACATGAGCACCACCATGTCGCAGGTGATGGCGACTGTAGGCTCTTCCATGGATAGGATGGTCACCTGCATGGAGCAGCTAATGCGCCACTCATAGGAGCACATGGTCTATATGGAGAATAGATGGCAGAGGCTGATAGACCTCCTCTCCAGGAGGGATGTCGGCGTCGATGTGGGTCCTCCTGGCCCCACTGATGTGCAGCAAGGTGCTCTCCAGCTCCTTGGCAGCAGGGAAGTGAGCAAGCTGACTCTACCTCTGCTGAAGCCACGGGTAGAAGCACACGTAAGAGAAAGATGACACAGGCAGCAATGTGCTTGGGTACTGATGCCCTTAGTCCTGTGCAGCATCAGGTGATTGCAGAGATAGTTGGTGGTGTTGTTGGTGTGCAGATTATGAGGACCAAGGTGAGACAGTATAAACGGCACCCACATTGCTGGCATAGATGGCAGGTGAAGTAGAGATGACAGAAGCAATCTGTCAATGGTGAGAGGTTCTTTCAATGAGGTGACACTGGATGGAGACTTTGCTTGAAAGACTTGCAGCCTGTAGAAAAGCTCAATCTGCTGGGAATGCAGTCAGCAACAGCTTCTGTCTGAGGAAAGTGATCAGCTGTCAGGTGGGAGCTTTTGTACTACATTTGATGCTGTCAACTAATCAGCTGGATCAATGGCCATTCAACTCCTGCCTCAGGTTGACAGATGTGGTTCCTGAGCAGCGTGAGTCCCATGGGCGTCCAGTGAAATTCGAAAGGTAAGTCTAAAAAGACTCTTGAGGGTCTGACAACAAGCTAATAATCCTTTAAATTGGGTCACCCGCCTCTGCCATTTGAGTCACTGCCGCTCCAGCAAACGCAAAATGTTTTAGATTGTCTCGAACCTACTAATAAGATTTCCTATTAATGAGATATTTTCACATTCAACTCAACTGTGAAGTATTCCATTTCAATGTAAGATACCACTTCAGTTTGTGTATTTGAAGGGAAAAAGATGCTTCTGGAAAACTGGCACAGACAGACATATGCACCCATACACCACACACTCACCCATACGCCACACACTCTGACTCCATACACACAGTCCTCTCATTCAGAATTAACAAATTTTTATCACTTCCAGAAAGAGAAAAAACTCAAAAGAATTAACTAACCCACTAATTTGAGTATAAAGTCTTTTATTTTACCAGCCAAGGACAACTATAATTACAATTGCAGAATACTAGATAACAGAGGATCTTCACAAAGCAAACTATACTTCTACTTTCTGTAGGCTCACTGGCAAGACTGGATCAAATTACATATTGCAGCTTTGTCTGCAGCAGGCAGGATCAAATTACACATTCCAGACAAACTGTTGCATGTGTCTTGACCGCCAAGGGGACCAATCAGAAATCTGGTCCCACCCACTGGTGTTGCAAATAGACGCAGCCAGTATTTATTGAACTGCCCTAAATAGTCGGTACAATTAATACGTTATAACGGACACCTTGGTAATTGAGCCTATGGTAACGTCAGATGGTTAGAGCCATTTGCCTGATATAGGTGGCCGCCTGTGATAAGCATGAGCGGTGTAAGCGAGGGAAACTGTAGTTGTGGAAAAGGAATTGATTCAGAAAAAAGTTAGCAGAATGCAAGGTGGATAAGTAACTAGACCATGAAAGAAAGACTTGCATTTATATAGTGCCTTTAATGACCGCCGGACGTCTCAAAGTGCTTTACAGCCAATGAAGTACTTTTCGAGTGTAGTCACTGTTGTAATGTGGGAAATGCGGCAGCCAATTTGCACACAGCAAGCTCCCACAAACAGCAATGTGATAATGACCAGATAATCTGTTTTTGTTATGTTTGAGAGATAAATATTGGCCAGGACACCGTCAGGTAACTCCCCTGCTCTTCTTCGAAATAGTGCCATGGGATCTTTTACGGAAGAACAGGTTTCCCTCAGATCCTGCTGAATTTAACAGCAGAACCTGATTAACATTTTTATCTCAATTTCCCAGCCGTAGCAGTCAGTTTGAGAGGCTGGCTGGCTGTTGGGCGGGTAGGCTTTTGGCACCAGCCTGCAGCCGGGAAGCGGAGAGATGGGAGGGATCGGAAAGGCTGGGGAGGGCGGTGAATACAGTATTACAGGGACAAATTGCTCGGGACAGTTTGAAGGGCTGTATTACAATGGTATAACTTAGACCTGCAAAGCTACTGATACCCTCCAGTCTATTTTTATTTGAAAGATTTCAAATTAAAAATACTTTTTAAATTCCTGCTTTGCCCAGTAAAATCAATCGGCTTTTAAGATTTACCACCCAACACACACGACCCATAGGAACGCTGGACACCAGGATACGTTCCTGTGGCCAATGTTGCTAAAGTGCAAATGACAGGAATATGTTATATCAAGCCATCTTATTACATTACACCCAACATTATATCTGGCAGAAAATTCCGGAAGTGGCATTGGTTTGTCAACCTGTACCCTCCATAACTGTCCAATACCTGTGGTCCTGCAAAGCTGCTCCACTTACCTTTCTGAAATCCCTGTGCCACTGTCTTGTACTGGAGCATTGATCAATAGCAACTGGGCAGGTACTCACCTGGTTATGGACTCTCCACCCACCCCAGCCTCCTTGCAGCCAATAATGATGTAGCAGCCCATTAGTTCCATTGACTTATGCTCATGTGGGGTTAGACAGCGGAGGTTTGGGACCGGGACCACCACCCCCACCCCCTTTGCCTGCTCATGGGCATTATGCACTTTCTTGCCTTACTAAAACAACAATGGAAAAAATTAGGCTTGTGCTTTAAGTGTGTGGAGTAATTGAAGGGGCTACTGGTCTGCATCTTTCAGTTGAGTCACGCCACCAGGCACTAATCGTGAGTTTAGCGGCCACGTTGAGCATGGGAGAACATTATCACATTGTGACTTTCTTACCTTCGCTGCTCTAGTTAAATCGTTGAACTTCTTTCGGCACTGTCCCGCTGTCCTGGACACAATTGACATGTCACTCAGTCTGCAACATCAGCCATGCCTGCCTCCTCATCGCACGTGAGGGCTAGGATGTTGAGGAGCTGATCAGCTGCTGGTGCCTCCCTTCCACCTCATCCAAGAGGGCCTGAAAATTTTAATCAGCAATGCTGAAAGCCCTCTTCATGGCAGCCTTCTCCTGTCAATCAGTCATCTGTGAGGAGAGAAACGTTTGAGACAATTCAGACTCTCGACAGAGCAATTTAAATTAATTAATTAAAAGATCTGCAGGACAGAGACCTGTATGCTTCTTACCTTGCACTCCCCAGTCTCATGGAAGGAAAAAATGTTTTTATTTGACTTTCATAGTCCTCCACCCTCACAGCTTGAGCCCTATTGACTTTGTTCCAACTATATTTCAACCACGTATTGAGTGGATTTACGGCTACTTTTATGCTCGTGTGTATTCTGATTAGATTGTGAGGAAACATGGGCGCAATTTGACATCTGCAAAATGGTCGCAATTTTGGGCTCAATTTGCCAGTTGTGCCCACAAGCTAATAAGATACACCTGTTTGAAAGTCTGGTTTTAGCATACAATTTTGGTCCTATTTGCTGATTACCATAATTTGAACTTGCCTGGAGGTGCTAAAACAGACACCTGCAAGTTTAGCACTCAAGCGCTGATTAGACGCAATTTTCGTCAAGCAGTATACGTGGGCTCACACCCACTTCCACTGAAGGTCTGGAGTGTGCTAGCTGACTCGCAGCGCCAGGTTCCGGGATGACTCAGGGACTGAGTGAGAGGGTGCATAGGTTCTCACATGGCACTGGAGGTCTTGGTGGAGGAGGTCCAGAGGAGAGGGGAATGTCCTGTACCTGCAAGTGGAAAGGAGTTCACCTCACCCTCCTCTCCCTCTCTCCTGCAGCATCTGGTGCTGCTCTGCCTGGCCTCATGTCCTTCTCCCATTCCTCCTGTAAACCAAGAGGGAACCCTAGCATGATGCCCATGACCAAGCACTCCCTTTCTCCTGGTGACTCCTATAAGGTGTCTAAAAAGGTAGAGTAGCACAACACTCACTTTAGGTAAAGTCCTCAGAAAATTGCTGGAATAAATGTTGCTCGAGTGTTGAAGTCTCGAGAAAGTGTCCCAGAAGGTCTCCCAATATATCTTTTAAAAGTCCTCTTCAAACCTCCAGCAGCAAGTGAACAGTCAAAGGTGTGATACACCTTTAAGTAGTGCTCAAAATCCTCAGCAACAAATTGTTCACTCCCAATCAGCTGGTTGCTGTTAGGAGAGGACGGTAGGTCAAGGGCTATCCACCAAAATGCTATGCAGCCTCATTAATGTGAGCTAGCAGGTCATTTAAATGGCAATCAGCCCCTCAATGATCCTCCGGGTAGATGTTCCTAGTGCGTGCTTCAACTCCTTTATAAAGATGGTGTCTTGCGCTAAACGCAGGCTAAACTGGCATTTCAGCTCAAGACCCCCATCTTGGCCACCTCGGACCCATAAAGTGTAAGACGTTAGCTGGGGAAAAAGTTAGGCCTATTAAGGACCCAAAGGGAAATCTTCATGCAGAGACAGAGGACATGGTTAAAGCATTAAATGAGTACTTTGCATCTGTCTCCACAAAGGAAGCGGATGATATGAAGGTTACACTAAAGAGAGGGAAGTTATGGACAGGATAGTAATAGATAGAGAAGACGTACTCAAAAGATTAGCATTACTGAAAGTTGGTAAGTCACTTGGTCTGGTTGGAATGCATCCGAGCTTGCTGAAAGAAGCAAAGGTAGAAATAGTAGAGGCAATGGTCACATTCTTCCAAGAGTAGTGCTGTAGGACTGGAAGGTTGCTAATATTATACCACTATTCAAGAAAGGGGAGAGGGATAAACCAGGAAACTACAGGCCAGTCAGCCTAACATTGGTGGTGGGGAAGTTATTGGAAACCATTATGAGGGACAAAATAAACTTTCATTTGGAAAGGCATGGTGTAATCAAGCACAGCCTGCATAGATTTGTAAAAGGCAAATTGTGTCTGACTAACCTGATTGAATTCTTTGATGAGGTAACAAGTTGATCAAGGTAGTGCAGTAGATGTATATATGGACCTTCGGAAGGCATTCGACAAAGTGCCACACAGGAGGCTTGTTAAGAAGATGGAAGCCCATGGAATTAAGGGGAAAGTGGCGGTATGGGTATGCAATTGGCTCAGTGACAGGAAGCAGAGGGTGGTGGTGGATGGATGTTTTTCAGACTGGGAGGTGGTTTGCAGTAGTGTTCCCTAAGGGTCGTTTTTGGGTTCAGTATTCTTTGAATTTGAAATTGGTCAGGTGGGCAGAACAGTGGCAAATGGAATTCAATCCGGAGAAGTGTTAGGTAATGCATTTGGGGAGGGCTAACAAGGAAAGGGAATACACATTAATTGGTAGGACACTGAGTAGTGTAGAGGAACAAAGGGACCTTGGAGTGCATGTCCACAGATCCCTGAAGGTAGCAGGCCAGATGGATAAGGTGGTTAAGAAGGCATACGGAATGCTTGCCTTTATTAGCCGTGGCATAGAATACAAGAGCAAGGGGGTTATGCTTCAACTGTATAAAACACTAGTTAGGCCTCAGCTAGAGTACTGCGTGCAATTCTGGTCACCACATTGGTGGTTAGCACTGTTGCCTCACAGCGCCAGGGACCCGGGTTCGAATCCGGCCTCGGGCGACTGTCTGTGTGGAGTTTGCACATTTTCCCCGTGTTTGCGTGGGTTTCCTCCGGGTGCTCCGGTTTCCTCCCACAGTCCAAAGATGTGCGAGTTAGGTTGATTGGCTATGATAAAATTGACCCTTAGTGTTAGGGGGATTAAATACGTGGGGTTACGGGGATCGGGTGGGATATGTGTCTGTGCAGGCTCGATGGGCCGAAATGGCCTCTATCTGCACTGTGGGGTTTCTGTGATTCTGTGAAAGATGTGATTGCACTAGAGAGGGTACAGAGGAGATTTACAAGGATGTTGCCAGGAGTAGAGAATCTTAGCTATGAGGAAAGACTGGATAGGCTGGTCTGTTTTCCTTGGAACAGAGGAGGCTGAGGGAAGACCTTATTGAGGTGTATAAAATTATGAGGGGCCTAGATAAAGTGGATAGAAAGGACCTATTTCCCTTAGCAGAGGGGTTAAAAACCAGGGGGCACAGATTTAAAGTAATTGGTGGAAGGTTTAGAGGAGATTTGAGGGGATATTTCTTCACCCAGAGGGTTGTGGGGGTCTGGAACTCACTGCCTGAAAGGGTGGTAGAGGCAGAAACCGTAACCACATTTAAAAAGTATGTGGATGTGCACTTGGGATGCTGTAACTTGCTACGGACCAAGAGTTGGGAAGTGAGATTAGGCTGGATAGCTCTTTGTTGGCCGACGCGGACACGATGGGCCAAAATGGCCTCCTTCCGTGCTGTAACTTTCTATGAACTAGCCGTGCCTCTAGCCAAGCTGTCCCACTACAGCTACAACACTGGCATCTATCGGACAATGTGGAAAATTGCCCAGGTATATCCTGTCCACAAAAAGCAGGAAAAATCCAATCCGGCCAATTACCGCTCCATCAGTCTACTCTCAATCATCAGCAAAGTGATGGAAGGTATCATCAACAGTGCTATCAAGCAGCACTTACTTACCAATAACATGCTCACTGATGCCCAGTTTGGGTTCCGCCAAGACCACTTGGCTCACAACCTCATTACAGCCTTGGTCCAAACATGGACAAAGGAGCTGAATTCCAGAGGTGAGGTGAGAGTGACTGCCCTTGACATCAAGGCAGCATTTGACCGAGTGTGGCATCAAAGAGCCCTAGTAAAACTGAAGTCAATGGGAATCGGGGGGGAAAACTCTCCACTGGCTGGAGTCATACCTAATACAAAGGAAGATTGTTATGGTGGTTGAAGGTCAATTATCACAGCCCCAGGACATCGCTACCAGAGTTCCTCAGGGCAGTGTCCTAGGCCCAACCATCTTCAGCTGCTTCATCAATGACCTTCACTCCAACATAAGGTCAGAAATGGGGATGTTTGCTGATGACTGCACAGTGCTCAGCGCCATTCACAACTCCTCAGATAATGAAGCAGTCCATGCCCGCATGCAGCAAGACCTGGATGACATTCAGGCTTGGGCTGATAAGTGGCAAGTAACATTCGCGCTACACAAGTGCCAGGCAATAACTATCTCCAACAAGCGAGAGTCTAACCACTGCTCCTTGACATTCAACAGCATTACCATCGCCGAATCCCCCACCAACAACATCCTGGGGGGTCACCACGGACCAGAAACTTAACTGGACCAACCACATAAATAATGTGGCAACAAGAGCAGGTCAGAGGCTGGGTATTCTGCGGTGAGTGCCTCACCTGACTCCCCAAAGCCTTTCCTCCATCTACAAGGTGCAAGTAAGGAGTGTGATGGAATACTCTCCACTTGCCTGGATGAGTGCAGCTCCAACAACACTCGAAGCTTGACACCATCCAGGACAAAGCAGTCCGCTTGTTTGGCACCCCATCTACCACCTTAAACATTCTCTCCCTCCACCACCAGCGCATCGTGTCTGCAGTGTGTACCATCTACAAGATGCACTGCAGCAACTCGCCAAGGCTTCTTCAGCAGCACCTCACAAACCCGCTACCTCTTCTACCTAGAAGGACAAGGGCAGCAGGCGCATGGGAACAAGACCACCTCCAAATTCCCCTCCAAGTCGCACACCATCCTGACTTAGAAGTATATTGCTGATCCTTCATCGTCACTGGGTCAAATTCCTGGAACTCCCTACCTAACAGCACTGTTGGGAGTACCTTCATCACACGGACTGCAGTGGTTCAAGAAGGCGGCTCACCACCACCTTCTCAAGGGCAATTAGGGATGGGCAATAAATGCTGGCCTTGCCAGCAACACCCTCATCCCATAAACGAATAAAAAAAAATACCCAAATCCATTAAGGTGGTTAAAAAAGGCATATGGGTTACTTGGATTTATAAATAGAGGAATAGAATATAAAAGCAAAGAGATCGTGCCAGAACTTTATAAATAACTGGTTAGGTCTCAGCTGGAGTACTGTGAACAATTCTGGGCACCACACTTAAGGAAAGATGTAGAGGCTTTAGAAAGGGTACAGAGGAGGTTTATCAGGATGTTACCAGGGATGAGGGACTTCAGTTATGAGGAGAGGTTGGAAAAGTTAGGACTGTTCTCCTTGGAACAGAGAAGGTTAAGAGGTGACCTAATAGAGGTTTTCAGGATGATGAGAGGTTTTGAGAGAGTAGATGGAGAAAAACTATTCCCTCTGGTGAGTGGGTCAATAACTAGAGGCCATAGATTTAAAATCATTGGCAAAAGATCTGGAGGAGAGATGGAGAATTTTTTTCACACAGGGTTGTTAAGATCTGGAATGCTCTACCTGAAAGTGTGGTGGAAGCCAATTCCATAAATTTTAAAAGGGAGTTGGACAGGTACTTGAGGATGAGGAACGTACAGGGTTACGGACGAAAGGCGGCAGGGGGTGGTGTGTGGGACTAAGCATGATGGCTCTTTCAAAGAGCCAGCACAGACACACAGGGCTGAATGGCCTCCTGTGCTGTAGGTTTCTATGATTCTATGAATATATTTGCAAAATTGTTACATGTAACTTACTATTTTAATTATTTAGCATGCCTTATTAACAGAATACATGACACACTTTGTACAACCCATTCATTGCACTGGCCATTCCTCGCTCATGACTTCCAATTATGAATTATCGGGCCCCACTTGAAATATATTATCCCACATTTCAGTTTTATCTATCCTCCTAAAACATACGTGTCGGGGGCGGGCCGGACAGGGAAAGGGGGGGGCGGGTAGCTAAGATATAATCTGCAGCACTGCAACACAAAATGGATTAATTTGAAATTTCTGGCTACAGTATAATTACAAGTAACTGGGTGAGATTAGAACCTGCCTACTCATTAAATATTTCCAAAAATATCAAAAATCATCCTAAACCTCACGTGTTGGTGCGGTCTTCCTGTTTAATCCATTACTAACAGATTGCAATTCCTCGGCGCTGCCATGTCTTTTACATCAGAATCATGTGACAGATCCGGGCGCTCTCCACTGCCACAACTGAACTCAACCTGCTTTCTCTTTTCTTCCTGATTACAGCATTTTCGCGGTCACCGACTCGGTAGTAAGATTGGGATCCGACCGATATCTCAGTAATTCGGATTAAGGTTGGTTTATTTGTCCTTCCCCACCCCAACCCTCTTTTTAAAAAAAAAAACCCGAACTGATTCATGGTACGATTTTTATTAAATGTCCCCAATTCTCATACGAGGGCATCAAAGAGAAAGTGATGGGAGCGGATTGAAATCGCCTAAGAAATTGGCCAGCCTCTGTTCGCTGGGTGTCTGTAGGTATGTTCAGCTGCCTTGGTTTAGGTTGGGTCATGGGGGGGAAGAGACGGGCTGGAGTGTGATGACTGAACGCTCTGATCTTGTGAACATTGTAGGTCAGCATTTGCAGATTCAGATCTTTTCGGGCGGAGTCTCCACCGGTAATCTTTGGCCAAGTAGACTGAAAATGTCTTTAGAATTATTTATTCCAACGTCGTTTATTTGGTATTTGGCTGGAACGATTGTTTAGAAACAGGAGACGGTTGTAGAAGGTTTACAATAACGTGGGGCTGGCTCAATACAACAGCATTCAAAGTCTGATTCAATGAGGAAACGCTGCTTGTTTTACTGCTCATTATAAGTACACTGTTCCATTGCAAGATTTGATACATAGAATGGGGTTTAAGTATAATTGTATTCCCGATTAGATAGTGTTGTGTGAATACTTAAGTATAAAGATATAGAATTCGTGATTTGTTAATTTGAGAATAGCCGGAAGTGAAAAAATAAATGGTGTATTTTACACTACTGCTTTCCTGACCTGTTGGATATGCTGAAGCGTTACATCATGGATGTGATGCGTAATAATGCTTGAAAAATGCAGTGGAAGCGTAATAAGTGGAAATTGGTTATGAAGAAGCACAACATAATGGTAGCTGGTAGTGAAGTAAAATTTATTTTCAATCAAGTTGTATGTGTGTGTGTATTAATTTAAAGGGCAGACACATCACTTGCCCTTTTAGCGAGCACCTGTGGACCCGACCTCTTAACTACACATTTGACAGCACTCTATATTAAGAGGTGAGTTTTTTTTCGCATGTAAAAATGGTGCATTCCAAATATTTTTACCCTTAAAGTCAGAATCATTTATTGGGAGAAATCTAGCAAGAATAACTTTACTTATACCATTGACCATTTGCAATATAAATTTTCCTGATTTCCATCTCCAGAATGTAGTGTTTGAATTTCTATTGCCAAATGTGTAATCTAATCATAATCAATGTTTGGTGTTGAAATTATTCCATGGACAATAAAGGGTTAAACAATAGTTCTTTGCTATTGTTAATTTGGCTAGTCAACCTATATTTAAACTATACAGATCTAGAAGAAAGTTTCCTTCGTGATAATTTGTGTAGAATTGTTTAATACAGAGGGATGTGGTTATGATGATGCTGATAACTTCCATTGTGACAAAACCATTCCTTCTGTCTTGAGCTCTGAGATGTTAGTGGCGTGTGAGAGGCTAGAAGAGTGGCATTTAGCCTTGGCAGGAGTTCAGCACTAGTAAAAGTTCAGCCTTGAGGTGTACTATTGGACGTAGTTTTTCCCCTAAAATTAATACTCGTTTGAAGCGAATGAGAGGAATTTGATTCTTCTGAGAGTTTAGTGCTCTTGGGAGTTCTAGACTAACACTATCTACATTCTTAAAGTTAGACACAAAGGAATGACAGTGCAGGGAATCCTCATGATGTGCATGGAGTGATACGTGGGCCTCCACGGATCCTCAGCGTATCCAAGGGCAGCACATTTGGTGGGGGGAAAGCTGGGTGACACAGAAGAGCAGAGGAGTTTGGGGTTCAGCTTTACAAAAGGAGCACCTCAAGTGGATAAGGTGATAAAAATAGCTAATGGAATACTGAGCTGCATGACAAGAACTATAGAATATAAAAGTCCAAATGTAATGGTGAAATCTATATAAAATCTTACTAAAACCACAGTTGGAGTATTATGCACAGTTTTGGGCTTCACACTATAGGAAAGATCTTGAGTCAATAGAAAAGCTACAGTGCAGATTTACTGGGATGCTGCCTGGTATGAGGAAATACAAATATGAAGAATGACTTGGGAAAAATTCAGCCTGTTTTCATAAGAACAGAGAAGATTAAAGATTGATTTGTTAAAAAATTATGAAGGGATGGGACAGAATAGGTATAAATATTGTTTCCAGTGATTAAGAGTTCTAGAATGTGGGGACATGAATATAAGATTAAATGTAAGAGATTTACATAAGAACTTAAGAAATAGGAGCAGGAGTAGGCCAGTCGACGCTTCAAACCTGCTGTACCATTCAATAAGATCATGGCTGATCTTCGACCTCAACTCCACTTTCCTGCCCTATCCCCATATCCCTTGTTTCCCTTAATATCCAAAAATCTATTGATTTCTGTCTTGAGTATACTCAACAACTGAGCATCCACAGCCCTCTGGGGTAGAGAATTCCAAAGATTCATAACCTTTGTGTGATTAAAAATGTTTAATTGGGGGAAGGCCAATTTCAGTGGGTTCAGAACGGATCTGGCCCGGGTAAACTGGAATCAAAGATTGGCAGGCAAAACTATAATGGAGCAATGGGCTGCCTTTAAAGAGGAAATAGTTCAGGTACAGTTGAGGTACATTCCCACTCCGGGGAAAGGCAGGGCAACTAAAGGCAGGGCTCCCTGGGTGACGAGAGATAGAGAATATGAAGCAGCAGAAAAAGAGCGGGTATGACAGATGTCAGGTTGCAGATACATCTGAGAATCAGGTTATATACAGAAAAGTCCGAGGAGAAGTGAAAAAGAAAATAAGAGGGGCAAAGAGAGGATATGAAAATAGAATGGCAGCCAACGCAAAAGGTAATCCAAATGTCTTCTATAGGTATATTAAATAGTAAAAGGGTAGTAAGAGGAAGGGTGTGGCCGATTAAGGACCAAAAAGGGGACTTATGCATGAAGGCAGTGTGTGTGGCTGAGATACTAAACGAGTATTTTTCATCTGTCTTCACCAAGGAAGAGGATGCTGCCATAGACATAGTGAAGGAGGAGGTAGTGGAGATACTTGATAGGATAAAAATTGATAAAGAAGAGGTATTAAAAAGGCCGGCTGTACTTAAGGTAGATAAATCACCAAGAGCAGATGGGATGCATCCTAGGATGCTGACGGAATTGGGGAAGGAATTCGCGGAGGTACTGGCCATAATATTCCAATCCTCCTTAGATACGGGGGTGGTGCCAGAGGACTGGAGAATTGCAAATGTTACACCATTGTTCACAAAAGGGTGCTAAGATAAACCCAGCAACTACAGGCCAGTCAGTTTGACCTCTGTAGTGGGGAAGCTTTTAGAAACAGTAATCAGGGACAAAATTAACTTGGACATGTGTGGATTAATTAAGGAAAGCCAACACGGATTTGTTAAAGGCAAATCGTGTTTAACTAACTTGATTGAGTTCTTTGATGAGGTAACAGAGAGGGTTGATGAGGGTAATGCGGTTGATGTAGTGTACATGGATTTCCAAAAGGCGTTCGACAAAGTGCCACATAATAGGCTTGTCAGCAAAGTTGAAGCCCATGGAATAAAAGGGACAGTGGCAGCACGGATACAAAATTGGCTAAGTGACAGGAAACAGAGAGTAGTGGTGAACGGTTGTTCTTCGGACTGGAGGAAGGTATACAGTGGTGTTCCCCAGGGGTCGGTTCTAGGATCACAGCTTTTCTTGATGCATATTAATGACTTGGACGTGGATGTACAGGGCACAACTTCAAAATTTGCAGATGACACAAAACTTGGAAATATAGTGAACCGTGAGGAGGAGAGTGATAGACTTCAGGAAGACATAGACAGGCTGGTAAAATGGGCGGACACATGGCAGATGAAATTTAATGCAGAAAAGTGTGAAGTGATACAATTTGGTAGAAAGAATGAGGAGACGCAATATAAACTAAATGGTACAAACCTGAAGGGGGTGCACGAACAGACAGACCTGGGGGTATGTGTGCACAAATTGTTGAAGGTTGCAGGGCAGGCTGAGAAAGCAGTTAAAAAGGTTTATGGGATCTTGGGCTTCATAAATAGAGCTTTAGAGTCCAAAAGTTTGGAAATTATGATGAACCTGTATAAAATACTGGATCAGCCCCAACTAGAGTACTGTGTCCAGTTCTGGGCACCACACTTTAGGAAGGATGTGAAGGCCTTAGAGAAGGTGCAGAAAAGATTTACAAGAATGATTCCAGAAATGAGGGACTTCAGTTATGTCATTAGACTGGAGAAGCTGGGGTTGTTCTCCTTGGAGCAGAGAAGATTGAGAGGAGATTTGATAGAGGTGTTCAAAATCATGAGGTGTCTGGACAGAGTAGATAAGAGGGAATCTGTTCCCATTGGCAAAAGGGTAGAGAGCCAGAGGACACAGATTTAAGGTGTCTGGCAGAAGAACCAAAGGCGACGTATGAAAAAACTTTTTTACGCAGCGAGTGGTTAGGATCTGGAATGCACTGCCTGAAAGGGTGGTGGAGGCAGATTCAATCACGGCTTTCAAAAGGGAGTTGGATAAGTACCTGAAGGAGAGAAATAAGCAGGGCTACGGGGAACGGGCGGGGGAGTGGGACTAGCTAAAGTGCTCTTGCAGAGAGCCGGCACAGGCTCGACGGGCCGAATGGCCGCCTTCCATGTTGTAACCATTCTATGTTTCTATAAATTTCTCCTCATCTCAGACCTAAATGGCTGACCCCTTATTCTGAGACCATGGCCCCTATTTCTAGACTCCCCAGCCAGGGGAAATGTCCTCCCAGCTAATGTTCCCTCTTATTTTTTTTTGGGTGTGCAGCCCCGTCAAGGGGCTACGCGGGCCATTTAAAGTTTTGTGCATGCTTATAGGAAACATTGCCCCCTGCATCTACCCTGTCAAGCCCCTTAATAATTTTATATGTTTCAATGAGATCACCTCTCATTCTTCAAAACTGTATGGAATATAGGCCTAGTCTACTCAATCTCTCCTCGTAGGACCATCCCCTCATCCCAGAAACCAGTCTAGTGAACCTTCGTTGCACTCCCTCTAAGGCAAGTAGATCATTCCTTTGGTGAGGAGACCAAAGCTGTACACAGTACTCCCAAGTGTGGTCTCCCCAAGGCCCTGTATAATTGCTGTAAGACTTTCTTATTCTTGTACTCCAATACCTTTGTAAGAAAGGCTAACATACCATTTGCTTTCCTAATTGCTTATTTGCTTTCCTAATTGCTTGCTGTACCTGCATGCTAACTTTCTGTGATTTACATTAGGACAGAGAGCGGGAGATTTTTTTTTGCACAGAGGTTTATGGGGCTGTGGAATGTACCACCAGAGTTAATGATTGAACCAGAGACCATGTCAACATTTAAGAATAGGTTAGATAAATGGTTGAAGGAAATGAGAATAAAGATACATGGGAACAGGGTGGGCGCATGGGATTAGGACTAACGTTCTCCCTAAGCCGCGCAGTGGCCTGGAGGTCCCGTGCAGGCCGCTCACTGGCTTTTGCATGGAAGAAACTGCGCATGCACAAACATTTGAACAGGCCATGCAGCCAGTTAAAGGGACTGTGCATGAAAAAATAATAGAGGGAACATTGATTAGGACTACTACTCACATGGCCCAACCAATACGCTCAGATTGATTGGGCTAAATGGCCACTTTTTAAATTGGATTTATGTGCCATTTTATGTACAATTCTAATTCTGTACACTGTCAGAAAACAAGACTCTTGGAGCAGAGGATTCTGATATTCAAGCAGAAAGTGGCCACATTCTGCAGCATCAGAGATGATGAGGTTTCTGAATTATACCCTGCAGAACATGGTGACTGAGGAGGCAGTGCTCACACAGTTCAGGACGCAGGGATAGTGTAGAAAGAGAGGAGTGAGTGACCATCTGCAGGAGCATCAGAGGCAGACAGGGCTTGCCATTGCAAGGAAGCCCTGAGTTACTGGAATTTCCCAATAGAAACTTAATACTTGAGGTGGACAGTGACAGTGACTCAGAGGAGGATAACCTTGAGCAACAGAGCACACCCGTGGAACAAGGGACTAACAGGGCGTGAGATTCAGGTAGGCAACAAGAATAAGAAAGTGGTACTGGTGCGTGATTCTATATTTGCAGTTGTGACCAGGAGTCCCAAATGCTATGTTGCTTCCCTGGTGCCAGAGTGAAAAACATTATGGAATGGCTGGAAAAGAGACAGCAGCCAACATCATGGTACATGCTGTAACCATTGAAATAGAGCCAAGTGTATGTGAGGCCTTGCAGAGGGAGTTTAAGGAGGAAAAACAAAATCTTAAGGGTGGTAATCTCTGGATTGCTTCCAATGCCACGTGCTGGACAGGTTAAGGAGAGTAAGATTTGAAAGGTGAACATGTGGCTGCAGGGCTGGCACAGGACGGAAGGGTTCACATTTTTGTGGTATGGGCAGGCTATAAACGGAAGGGATAGCCTTCACCTGAATCGAAGTGGCACTGTTGTTTTGTGGAGAGGGTAAATAGAGCAGTGGGGGAGACATTTAAAACAGATGTGACGGGAAAGTGTAGGTCTGGAACTAGTGAGGTAGAGCAGGATTAATAAAACTATTGAAACTGAAGCAGAGGTTTAGCTGACAGTTCAGAAAGACATGGAAGAACAACAGGGCAATAATGGGTGCTTTTAAATATCCCAAGCTAAACGGGAATAACAGTAATGCATGTGGTCAAAGTGGGGACTGCATCAAGGACTGATTCCTAGGTTAATAGGCCAGCAAGGAAAGAAGCATTGCTTGAGCTAATTCTGGAAAATAAAGTGGGGTAAATACCCAACATAAAGAAGAATTGGGAAATAGTGACCATATCATAGGTTCCACCTAAGAATAAAAATGGGTAATGAAAAGTCAAAGACAAGGGCGCTGGATTAGAACAAGCAAAGTTCAGTGAGACAAAAGGTGTTCTACCCCCAAATTAACAGGGCGTAAAAGTTAGCAAAAAGGTCAGTGGCACGCACGCACGCACGCACGCACGCACGCACGCACACACATAGATATATATATATATATGGGGTTGAACCACTTGGCGATATGAAGGTAATGGGAGGAGAATCTGGAACAATTGTTAGAGATAAATGTAGAAAAAGAATTGTTCTGAAAAAAATTGGCATAAATCGCAAGTGAATGGGCCCTGATCCAATAGACACTATGCTTTTTTAAATTTGGTTTTGGGATGTGAACAACACTGGTAAGGCAGTATTTATAGTCCATGCCTAGTTACTCCAAGTGTGTGAAGAGTCAACCACATAGTATGAGACTAGAGTAACATGTAAGCCAAGCCAGGTAGGGGTAGCAGGTTCCTGTCCCTGAAGGGTATTAATGAGCAGTCAGGATTTTACTCAAGTCTGCACATTTCGTGGCTATTTTTCTGGTGCCAAGCTACAAACTACCAGATTTATTGAATTCAGTTTCACAACTTGCCATGGTGGCATTTGACCTGAGTTCTGAGGCTATCATACATGTGTTGAAAAGAAGTCGGGCACGAGGGCTGCAATTTTCC
The DNA here is from genome assembly GCF_052327205.1 of Somniosus microcephalus. NCBI lineage: Eukaryota > Metazoa > Chordata > Chondrichthyes > Squaliformes > Somniosidae > Somniosus > Somniosus microcephalus. The sequence goes on along the minus strand of NC_140987.1, from coordinate 178,325,752 downwards.
CAGCGGAGGCAGGTTGGAGTCGGGTTGAGTGGTTGGTGACTTCAGCCACTCCAAAATCACAATTTTAATTTAACTGGGCTTATTAAGCCCGCCGTGCGCGCTACCCGGCCCAATCAGTGGGTTTGGGTCTGCTGCTCGCCTCTGCTGATGTCTTCCATTCAGGAGCTTTTAAGGGGCCCATGTAGCCTTTGCATTTCATTTGGTTTATGCTGCTCCTGAAAACGGGTCCTCTGAAAATGACTGCTGCAAAATCTAAGGCTGCTCCTAGATTTGATGATGAGTCCCTCCATTCTCTGGTGGAGGGAGTAAGCGGGCGCAAGGATGTTCTGTTCCCTCTCAATGGCTGGAGGAAGCCTCCTCAGCAAACAAAGGCATCCTGGCTGCAAATTGCTGAGGAGGTAAGCGCCAGGTCCTTGTGCTCACGCATCTGGGTGCAGTGCTGAAAGCGGTTCAATGATCATCTACGCTCAGCAAAATTGAGTATCACATCACACTTACCTTCAATCTGCTTCCCATCTCCTCTCATCACCAGCACTCTGCATTGTCAACCTACTCCTGCACATCCCAACTTACCCTTACATTCCCTTGCACCCTTACCTATCCCTCTCTCTATATATAATCACTTCACCATTCGACTATGCACCACTCACTCTCACTGTTATGCAATGACAACAACTAACAACGCACAGGGAGGCACCTTCCTCTTGGCACCTCACTCCATCTTGGTCTTCCCTCTAAGCTTCAATGTTTGGATTCTTCACAGTCACTCCATCAATCTCGCTGAAACTCCACTTGTGTCCCTCATTGCAGGAAAAGAGAGCCCACAATAAGAGGGAGAGAGCGAGGACAGGAGGAGGCCCACCATCACTCGCAACTTTAACAAACGCTGAGAAGGCTGCTCTTGACATAGTCGGATGTGCAGAGGAGCTGGAAGTGGGGGACGGAGAGACGGGCGCACTAGAGCAAGCTGGTGACGGAATAGATTTGCAACCCTCTCATTTAGATTTCATGAGGGACTGATATGGCATCTGATGTTCATACAGATTGAGTTCTGATCATCTGCACAATAAGATGTTTCTGGTACCTAAATATCACATGTCTAACTCATGCCTTTACTCCCTCACAGAACCATCGAGAGCTCCCCTCCCCACTGTCCAGGAGGAAGAGCCGGACGACTCTTCAGAGGAACCTGGAGCCTCTGAGGGAGCAGCGTCACCAGAAATCAGCGCACCCAGCACCAACACAGATACGCACACTTCGGTGGGTCCTTCCTGACATAGAGTAGTGTTATCACCTGGTGTATCACAGCTCACAAGTGAGCATCAGCAGATGGTGGAGACAGCAACAGCACTGGAAAGTCCTTGCCGCAGGACGCTCTTAGCTCTGCTCAGCTACATGTAAATGTTGTGCCTCTGGGGCCATCCAGAAAGAGAGCGGTGCTGGAACTCCAGGAACAAGTGCAGGAGTCTCTGACAGGGTTTGCATCCACGGTAACTGCGAGTGTGCAGGGAATGGAGGAGTCCATCTCAAACATGAGCAATGCGGTGGTGCACTCAATGGTGAATGTAGGTGCCGCCATGGAAAGGATGGCAACCTCCATGGAGGACACAAATCGCCAGACTCAAATGAGCATGGTGACTTCTAGATAGATGGTCTGATATGGAGGATAGATGGGCATCTATTGAGGAGAGGAACCAGAGGTACGTGGACGTCCCCACTATGAGGACTGTCAGTACGGAGACGGGTCCTCATGGCCCCACTGATGTGCAGCAAGGTGCTCTCCAGCCACTTGCTAGCAGTGAAGTGCGGGTGACCCATGAGAGGGATGTTGGTGGTCGACAACCAGGAAGTGTGGGCTCCTCTCCAAGCATTCACACTACCATGCTACAGTGGAGCCTTCGGTCAGAGCCCCAGATTCCTCACCCAACTGAGATGGCCGTCTCAGCTCCTGCACAGCCGCAGGAGGAGCAGACTGTTGTGGAGCCCTCCCAAGCTCCCAAACCCAGAGGACGCCCGCCAAAGGCGTCAAAGCATAGAAATGAGCAAGGTGCCTCTACATCTGCTGAAGCCACAGGGGAAGAACCACATAGAAGCATGCATAAGAGAAAGTTAACACAAATAGTCACAAGGGTAATCACTTGGGTGTTTTCATCTGATACAACGGTTGTCATCGTTATTATTAATATATTAAAGAAAAGCGATGGCAAAGATTCAAAGAGTAGGTCTATGTGTGCTCCGAAATGGAAGTTGCACAGAGAGGGGTCAGGGTGCATTTCATCTGTAATGATGGTGGTGAAAGTGATAGAAAACCACAGTTTATTGTACAGATGCTGTATGGTATGTTAAGAAGGTACGTGCATCCCTTGCCTCACGGCCAGCAATATGTTCACATGCTGGTGGAATTGGCACATCCGCCCCCGCAAGGCGTCCCTCATCTGCCGCATCCTCCTCCTCCTCCTCTTCCGAGGCGGCTGTGCGCTGAGCCACTTGTTCCTCAGGCAGCACTAAGCCATGCTGCAGTGTGATGTTGTGCAGGGCACAGCAGACGACGATGATTCTGGAGACCCTGGCTGGTGAGTACTGTAGGGCTCCACCAGACCTGTCGAGACATCTGAATCGCATTTTGAGCAAGCCGATGGTTTGCTCAATGATGCTTCTGGTGGCAATGTGGCTCACATTGTACCGCTCCTCAGCTTTGTTTGATGGCCTCCTCAACAGTGTCATTAACCACTTTTTCAGGGGACAGCCCTTGTCTCCAAGTAGCCATCCGGAAAATTGTCTTGGTGGATTGAAGAGCTGAGGCACAGTAGACTGCCGCAGGATGAACGAATCATGGCAACTGCCAGGGAACTTGGCGCAAACATGCATAATGTTCTTCCTGTGGTTACACAGCAGCAGGACGTTAAGGGAGTGGAAGCCCTTGCAGTTGACACATACAAGTGTGTGTAGCCGACTGGGAGATGCTGCTGATGATCCCTGGAAGGACCCTGAAGCAAAGAAGTTGAGTGCGGTGGTGACTTTGACAGCCACTGGTAAGGAGTGTCCACACGCTCCTCTGGGCTCCAGGTGTTGGTGCAGCATTGCACAGATGTCAGTGACTACCTCTCATGAAAGCCTCAGCCTCCTTTGGCACTGCTGCTCCCTCATGTTGAGGAAGCTCATCCTTGGCCTGTAAACCCTGTGTTGGGGGTATCTCCTGCGGCACGGTGCAGCCCTGCGCTGATGCACTCTGCCCTGTGCAGCATCAGGTGAATGAGGAGAAGGTTGGCGCTCCTGTTGTTGTTGTGCCCGCTCTTCCTCTGATTCTGAGGACCAGGATGAGAGGGTATAAATGGTTCCCATCCCGCTGGTATATATCTCAATTGAGGAAGAGATGTTGTAAGCGCTCAGTCAATGTGACCAGAGGGTATTCCAAGGAGGTCACTGCATATGGATTTCAGCTTAAACACAAGCTCAATAGACCTGCAAAATGTGTAACAAAACCTCAAAGCACAAAGTTCTGTCATCTGAAAGTCAGCCATGTTGCACATCCATTTTTATGCTGCAGGAGCAGCTGTCAACATTCACCTACTTGCTGAACCCGGCACAATCAGCTGGCGTGTTTGTCGCACAACGGGCAACGTGCTGAAAATTTATTAAAATGGGAAGAGACAGTTAAAAAGGGATTATCTAGGCAGTTAACAAGCGGTTAACTGCCTTAAGAGCCTCTCCCGCCATTTGGTGTCAGGTCTGATCGGGACTCGCAGACCCAACACTTTGCAAAGTTGCGGGATGGCGGCAGGTTAGCAAACTGCCGTTAATCATTTGGATTTTTACTCCCGACCCGCCTCCAAACCCACCCTCTGAGCGCCGGCAAAATTACAGCTGAGGTAGTAGAGGCTCTAATCACAATATTCAATCCTCCTTAAATATGTAAATTACGCTATGGAACTGGAGAATCGCCAATGCAACACCCCTGTTCAAGAAGGGAGAGAAGAATAAACCAGGTAAGTCTAGACTAATCTATCTAATGTCAGTTGTGAGAATTAATAAGCATTTAGAAATGCATGAGTTAATCAAGGACAGGCAGGAAAGATTTTTAAACACAAGTAGTGTTTGACACATTTAAGCGTTTTTCAGGAAGTGACCAATTGGATAGATAAAGGGAATGCAGTAAATATAACATATACGGAATTTCAGAAGGCAATCAATAATGTATATCACAAAAAAATTCAGGCGTATGGTATAAAGGGAAATGTAGCACCAGGGATAGAAAATTGATAGATGAACAGGAAACAAAGAAGGTAAGTTGGTCAGATTGGAGAAGAGTTGGAAGTGGTGTACCCTAGGGGTTCACTTTTTTGTTCTTGGTAGAGACAAATGATTTGCACTTGGTTATAGGGAACACAGTCTCAACATGTGGTGATGACAATAGTTAGATGTTAAGCTAACAGTGAGGAGAGCTGTAAAAGATTTCGGGCAAATGTAGGCAGTTTAGTGCAATAGAAATACAGGTGGTAGATGCAATTCAATGTGGATACATTTTGAGCGAAAAACGGGATGGGAGTGTACACAAAAAGGAGAGCGACTGAAGGATGTGTGGATGAACAAAGAGCCAAGGGTTCAAATACATAATTCCCTGGAAGTGCAAGTGCAGGTAAATAAAGCTATATAAAAGGGCAAGTAGAATTTTGCATTTAGGAGAATAGAGTACAAAAAAGAAGAAAGAAAGACTTGCATTTATATAGCGCCTTTCACGACCACCGGACGTCTCAATGTGCTTTACAGCCAATGAAGTACTTTTTGAAGTGTAGTCACTGTTGTAATGTGAGAAACGCAGCAACCAATTATGCGCACTGCAAGATCCCACAAACAGCAATGTGATAATGACCAGAGTAAAATAAATAATAAATTTATACAAAACATTGGTTAGGCCGCAGTTGGAGTAGTGTGTGCAGTTTACTACTAGAATGATACCAGAACTGAGAAGTTATACCTATCGGGAAAAGATTGAATAGGCTGGGGTTCTCCAGAAAAGAGAAGAGGCCTTTAAGACTCGACAGAGGTCTTTAAGATTTTGAAAGGGTAAATGTAGAGAAGATGTTTCCACTTGCGAGCGAGACCAAAACTAGGGGCCATAATTACAAGATAGTCACTAATAAGTCCAATAGGGAATTCAGGAAAAAACTTCTTTACCCAGAGAGTGGTTAGAATCTCTTAACGGGCAGCACGGCCCATTCAAAATTTCGTGCATGCGTGAAATTTCCCATAGAAAATCCAGTAAGTGGACTGCGTGGGACCTCCAGCCAGCTGCACAGCTTAGCGGGAACCAATGTTCCCCTTAATTTTTTTTGAGTGCGAGGTTCCTTTAGCAGACTGCGCAGCCCATTCGAAGTTTTGCACATTTGAAAAGTCAGTCCTCGATTGTGTGGGACCAGCAGACAGCAGGAACGTTGCTCATTACCACAAGGAGTAGTTGAGGTGAATCGTATAGATGCTTTCAAGGGGAGATAGATAAGCACATGAGGGAGAAAGAAGTAGAAGGATATGTTGATGGGGTTTGATGATTGTAATACGTTGTAACCTTTTGAGGGAAAATTTGATAAATAGTTAAGGCAGAGGAGGATACAAGTCAGTGGAAAGGAAGCAGAGCAGTGGGATTAGTTTTGAATTTCCCTAGTAAACTAGTAGTACAGACACAGTGGACAGAATAGCCACCTTTTGCGCTGTAAATTGGCACAGAAAATTTGCTGGGGCGTGTCCCTGGCCTTTATGCTTCTTGCCTACCAGGAGGCAGGTTGACCATTTAAATATTATAATGAGGCTGGCGAGCTTCAGATTTAACCTGCATTTCAAATTTAACTGTGGCTGGTTGGGTTTCGCAGGCCTCTGGAAACCTGCCAACTAATGGAAGGCAAGCGTCTGTACCTAACACGCCCCCACGCGAGGCCCCTGATCGCTTTCTGCCCCCCCCCCCCCCCCCCCCCCCCGATCGTTCTCCAGGCCAGCCTCGATGTTCTCTCCCACCTCTCCGGCCCCCAGTGTTCTCCCTTTTCCCCCCACCCGATCCCTCCCTCCTCTCTGCGGCCTAGTGCCGCAGGCCTGCCAGCCAGCGTCTCCATCTGGCTGACTGCGGGTGGGAAACGGAGGTTTCAAATGCAAATCAGGCTCTACCATTAAATTTGGCAAGGCCTGCAGGAAACTCGTTCACCCAGGTGTCCCGACTGCTTCCGAGCACCCACCCCCCGCCATCGCCAACCCACCTCCCCATTAAAATTCCAGCCATTGAGTTTGTACGCCAGTGCTCACCCACCTGTTCAAATACTGCTCAGCCTTTTAAAGAGATTAAGTAGTAGTCAAGACTGCAAAGAGCTGAAGTTTACCAAGTTATTGATTAAACATTTATGGTCTTGCTAAGATGTACAGTCATGTCTTCAGAGCCCAATTTTTAACCTTGTGTAAATGCTGTACTTGTTTTGTGTTCGTATTGTATTAAGTGTTATGTTGTACTTTAGTCTGACAGCTGCCAGTTCAGAATGGAGGTGGACCTCAGTGGTATTTCCAGGGCAGCCATGCCTGTGCTCTCTGCATCTGCTGTCGAAGTGAACTCTCCAGGTAAAACGGAGCCAGAGAAACCTCGTAGCTCCAGCACCCCATGCTCTCCAGTCAAGCGGACTGTGTCTAGCTATCAGATTCTTCACATGGACACCAACTACTTAGTTGGCTTTACTACCGGTGGGGAACTTTTAAAGTTGGCTCAAAGGTGGTCAGGCAATGAGGCGGGTGCAGCAGAAGCTTTGCCAGGCCAGCATACCAAGCAGCAGGATGTAGGATTGACTCGAAGTTCCCGAGTCTACAGAACCAAGAATCGATACTATCAGCCGTATGAAATCCCAGCTGCAAATGGGAGAAGACGACGGCGAATGCCAAGTTCAGGGGAACGAGCCGTCAAGTCATTGTCCTTTGAACCCAACAGATGTCTACGTGGCCCTTTGCCAGTTTGCCTCATTAAGGGAAAGAGGGCTCAGTCAAAATCCTTAGATTACCTAAACCTAGATAAAATGAATATTAAGGAGCCAGCAGACACAGAAGTACTGCAGTACCAGCTACAACATCTCACACTTAGAGGGGAGCGTGTGTTCAGCAGAAATAAAACTTGAAAAGAAATGCATTGCTTTATTCAAGATGCACAAGGAACAACACTGAGCTTGTGGAAGTCAGTGGCATACTTGCCCGAATTTCATTGTGACTGATGGGAGTCGACAAACTGGACAATTTGACAGTAGATATTAAACTTCCTTGATGGAATATTGATTCTATACAAACTGTGCACCGGGCTACAAAACCAGTGCTCCTTCTGATAGGATTAATGTGGATTAGATAGTGTAGGTGGACTCTGTTGCATTCCAGAAAGATTAGAAACAATGTACTCCAATGTTACTGGTAAATGGTTAAAATGGACTTCACTTGCTGTTATGGCAGGTATAATATGAAAAGGCTGAAGTACTCCTAACTGTTGTTTTGTAGCAATAATGACCTATTGTCAAAAATCATCTTCAGTTTAACTTCATTTCTGCCTTTTATGATTTAGAGTTTAGTTGTGAGTAATAGCTGCATATACTACTTCTATTATTGAAAAGCATTTGAAATCTGATCTAATTAAATAAACACAGCTGTTCAGGTCCTATCCAATGAAAAAAGGTTCATTTTAAACTGACTATATTTTGCAGTTATATGAAGGTTCAAATTACTCTTGTCTGCAGTTTAAACTGATAAACATTTGATCTGTATCAGAAGGCAACTACTTGCAGAGCAGTGGTTCTTAATGTCCGTTTGCACTGGTGTACTGACATAAACTGTTCTTTGACTGGGAAACCTGGAGGGTCTTTTCAGAACAAAAGTATGAACTTTTGACTTCAATAAACTTTAGTAGAGCTAGCTATATTAACCCATCCCTATATTAATCCAGATGCTTCATGAACTTGTATTACTTTTTCAACATGGAAGAAGACAAATGCATACTTTTGTTCTGGGGGCAGGGGGACCTTCAAGTTTCCTTCTCAAAAGAATCTGTATCAGTACATTATGTGAATCAATGATTAAGGTAAACACTTTAGCTGTATGTTTTAGCTTTCTAATTTAACATTTATATTAATATAAATAATATTTATAGTCATTACATTAAAGATATCAGATGCAAGTTAAAAATGTAAATTTCTTACTACTTAATGTTTCTGAGTGTTGCTTTGAAATTGCTCCGCACAACCCAACTGACTTTGTGAGGGGAAGTGCTGAAGACAATGCAGAATTTCCCATGGTGTCCTTTGACACTAATCTACAATGCTGCAGCAAAAACGTCGGCAAAGCTGGCCGTATGATTAACTCTTTCCCACCCAACCATTTCACAATTTTCTGTTATTTTCCAACATACAGTACAATTTAAACATGGGGAAGGTTTCTCTCACCATAGCAAACTAACACTGGTCAAACTTTTAGAACATATTTCTGATCCATCTTCAGGACTACACTGTGGTGCCTATATTTTAAAACCTACTTATACTTAAATTAATAGTGCTTAGCTAAGAATCATTTTTTTTCTATGTACCAGTGAAGAAGGTGGAAGTTTATAAAATAGATGGGAAAAGGGAACTCTTCTGTATTTGGTAGAAACCTATTAGTAACTCTTCAGAAGTTACTGATATATTTTTAGAAACTGAATGTTCAGATTCAAGTAGTATTGTAGATGTAGGAAAATGCCACACTACTAAGTCACTAGGATTAACTGTTTCAATTTTTCCAATAGGAATTTAAGGCCTAGAAATTGACTATAGCCCCGTGTGGGGCGCCAACCTCGCCAGGGCGCTAAAAGTAGCGCCCCGGAAGCAGTTGCGGCCGCCCGCCGGAAATTCAGTTGGAGCGCCCCAAAGGGAAGTGCGGTGCTACTGGAGGCGCCCCGCATCCCTCTTGGGGCGCTGCAACTGAATATCACTGCACAACGTGCCGCAGCGGCACGGCGCGCTGCGGTACTGCAGGCCTTCCTCCCCTTCTTAAAGGGGAGGGGCCTTGTGCAGCGCGATCTGGGGCCCAGCTGGGCCCCCGAGGATCGCGAGTGCCGGCAAAAGAGCCCGGCACCGAGGAGAAGTGCCGGGCTCTTGGAACGCAGTCAGCAATCCGTGGGGGGGGGGGGGGGGGCGGCTCAGGAGGCCGGGGACGGCAGCGTGGAGTGGTGCTGGCAGGCGGCCAGCAATAAAAATGGCCGCCCCGCACCTCCTTTAATTAGCGCCTCTACTGCCGCAGGTAGGCCCCCCTGAACCGGTCGCACATAGCGTACAGCGTTAAATCAGGGGGCGCATCTAAATATCGCGATCGGGGCGCTGCGCACACCGATGACGTCATCGGTAGCGGCGCAGCGCTAACGGCTAGCGCCACTATTAGCATCCCGCTAAATTTAGCGGGAGGCGTGGCCAGTGGCTTCTGACCCACTTAGCGCCCTCTTAAGGCGCTAACGGGTGGCGCAGCCCACTGAATTTCTAGGCCGAAGTGTTTTGTGAAGAAAAGAGTATAGAAAATCCCTGAACTGAAATTGCATTAATACAACTTTTTTAATGTGCATATTATTGCTTTCATTCTTCAGTTCTTCAATACTAATATTTAAGTTTTTTTTGTGTTTATCTGACAACTTTGTTAGACTAGGTCAACAGTCCATTGAAGCCAGGAGGTGACTGTCCAGTTTAACTGACTGTCCATTACTCCTAGCTTGCATTGTTTAGCCAATTTTGCCAAAGTCCACCTTTTTGTGTTTGGTTTCTAAAGATGATTACCTGTCAACTCATGTAACTTCTTCACAGCCACCTGCCACAAATGGGCTGAGCTGTAATGATTTAGCAATAACATACAAAGCCTGCTACTGGGAGCTGAAATACGCCAGACAGTAGATGATTGACTGAACTACTCTGGATCCTTTAGTATCACAGATCACAGAAACCTCACAGTACAGATAGAGGCCATTTCGGCCCATCGAGCCTGCACCGACACATATCCCACCCTATCCCCGTAACCCCACGTATTTAATCCCCCTAACACTAAGGGTCAATTTTTTATCATAGCCAATCAACCTAACCTGCACATCTTTGGACTCTAATGTTTCCTTCAAAAATTCCAGGGTAGAATTCTAGGTGTGATTGTTTGAAACATAGGGCAGTAATTGTGGGAGCATGTTGTAGAAACTTCTGACCTGCTTTTGGTGCCCCAGGAAAATGTCTCCAATTTTTCAGGGTCAAATTGCTGGGACATTTGTCCTTGTTATTTCTTTCCAGCTGCACCATTTGCTACAAGTTCTAATACATAAAAAATGTTCATTACTAATGATTAACATTTACAACCAGTTACACTGTCATAATAAAATCCAAATAAATGGATGGTTGAAACAAATAATGAATATAAATAAGACATAGTCTGTAACAGCAGTACCTTTTCAAATTTGCCGGTTTTTGAATTGCTAACAAGATCTGCCAGTAACCTCAAAGGTTAATCTCATTCTATGTTCTATTAAATTTTAGTATTTGTTATTCTAAAGTAGGAATTCTTCTGAGCCTAAACAAAATTAAACCACAATAGCCACAGAGGATTAAAGTACTTTATTCCTTTCATAGTTTTCATTTAGTTTTCTTTAAATTAAATGCAGAGATCAATATAATTTCCTTTTGTTTCCAAGCCTCTGCCAGATTAGTAATAGCATGTGTAAGAATATTGCTTATGTTACCAGCACAGTTTTCTGAATTATTCTGGTTGATGGCAGAAATAAATTTTTGATTTCTTTTTGATTTCCACATCACTGATTATATTGTAAATATCTAATTGTATAGTCACTGGCAATATTATGAAGTAAGGAAGAGCTTATAGCTAAATACTATGGCATTATTACAGACAGTGACCTCTGAGACTGAATTATCTGCTCAAAGGTACCCACTAACACAACAAAGCTGCCTTTCTAAAATCACATTTTAATTAAACAAAAAATCCTGTGGAGAACACTTCACGGTTTTCAAAAATCTTTATGAAGACGACTCTTTTTATTTGCCTGCACTGTTAAGAGTATTGATAATGGGCAGTTGGAGACTAAATATTTTTACTTTTAATGAATCATTCAACATCAGTTCAGAAACATTAGAGACTGCATCTTTACTGATGTTGTCCAGTTCAATAACTGAGACAAGCTTGAACCTGTAGTGTGGCTTAGTTATTTTAAGCTCGTGCCCCACTATCTCCTAATCTAATAGTTTTTCATATCTTTTAATATTAAGTGAACAGAACAATATTAAACAAGGGTACAGTATTTGTCAATAATTAAGGCGATGACTTATTCATATAATAAAAACTGAGTCTTTTAATTGCTGAAATGATCCTAAAATTGACTGCTGGAATTTATTTGTATTTTTAAGATATTTATTGAAGGCTAAATTTATTGAATGTTGCTAAAACCATTCAGTTGAAGAACAAAGACATAGTTACATTGCAGCAGTTGGTGATAAATAAGAGGTACTAACAGCTACTGTAATCTTTTTGTAATACAATAAAACTGTGTTGACCCACAACTCAACTTCAAGCTCGGGATGTCAGCCTTCCCCCAACACTAGCACAAAGAGAGATGAGCAATGCAACAGTAAGAGTGCTTGTCCAGACTGTAGTCAGATTGCTAGCAAATGCCATTCACAAAAGAAACACCTCTGTGAAGTTTGAGCAGCATTTAGAGCTCTGACATATAGAACTGAATAACTAGCTTGATGTGGAGCTTAATTAATATATAACATGGTGCCTGGATTGTCCAACTACACTTCCTGAAGGTGCTACTGATGTGGCATTATCAGTGAGAGTGACTTCAGGAGCAGTTTGTCAACAAAGCGGGATGAGATCACTTTGAGCAGCCAGCTAGAACGTTGTAGTCCTGAAAGCCTTTTCAGGTGAGTTGTGAATGTTACTGTTAGAAATCCATAGCAATTGGAACCTGGTCATTCACATCACCAAGCACAGAAACCCACTGGTACAAAGTTACATACAGTGAGAATCCATGGCAACATCAGGACAGCTGTTAGATTGCTCAGCACATTTTACTCGAATAATTATAGATTCTGTAATTAAGCACTATATATAAACTAGGAATGCTGATTCTGGATGTAACTTTTTTTCCTGTCTGCTTTTGAGTGCATCAATATAAAGCTATAACACTACAATGTGCTGTATTAGTCGCATGTGTCTCTTAGTACAGTTAGACAATATTTAACCTTTGATCTATGAATGTTCTTGACAATTACAGCTGTATATGCATATTTTCCTCGCATTAACCTTTGCAAAGAAAAAACTGGGAAGTATTAAATGTAGGTGATGAGGCTGAGGTAACTTGTTTTTGTTTGTGTAAACCTAATCCTTTATGTTCTAATAAGCTGATTTCATGACCTGCTTTTTAATTTTCATGGCCTACTGAAACTAGTTTGTGTTGTAGTACATGGTTATAGCTTTACTCCCAAACAGATCTGTTTCTAAGGTTGACGACCACATGCCTTGCTGTAATCTAAGATTAAATTGTACAGCAGAACCTCGATTTAATGCACACCAAATTTGCCAAGAATTGAGTCTGAAACGTGTCTTCTGGAAACAGGATGCAACTACTGTTTGCAAATGTAAACATTCCCGGCTCCCCCACCCCCCATCATGGTTGTTTTGTTTGTAAAATGCTCATCATCAAGATTTCTACTTTTGTTATTATCCCATGTGAATATTTTGGTTACATTTGCAATAAACTAGTAAATAAAATAATGCTCAGTAAATTAAAATACGATAGAATTTCAATTCTCTTTTGCACATTTGTTGGTATTTTTTAATCTGGTTCTGGAATCCTCTTTCTGTTAATCCAAGAAACTACTATATAGAAATATAAGGGAATGAAAAAGTATTTTGTCCTCCAATTTATTTTCCGCTATTACTACCTGTTTACACTTATCCGAAGTGGCTTCAGTATGGACGTAGCAGGAGATTGAGCCTGGTGTCCCTTGAAGGCAGCACTTGCACCACATTCTGGCCTGCAACCCAGAGTTGTATGGAGGTGAGTTTCTCTACCAGGATACAACTGGAGTGGGGCAATTTACATAATATGTCTTGCTTTGGAGCTCTATCTGCACGGCTTTCACTCCAGAACTGTGCACAGGATTGTTAAGTGTACTGCATATCACCTCTGGTTAGAAGTGGGCATATTTGAAATGACCTTTTTATAGAGATTTCTCTGCATCCTCTGGGATATCTTTTATGAACAGGGAACCAGCAAGAGATTCTATCTGAACTGACCTGTAGTTACATAGTAGTGAGATTGAGCAATTTTGGCATTAATTAATGGGATAGGAACAATGTGCTTGATTGTTTATACATGTTACCAGCAGTTGCTGTTTACTGCAGTGATAACCCTCCTTCAGTGCAATTCAACTTGTTCACATTAAACCAGGAAGGGATTTGGATATTATTTATTGTGTTTTTTAAATATATAATTTTGTATCGCGTTTAATATATTATATACAATCTTAAGCAAATCATAGATGAACTGCATAACAAACCCTGCATATAACCAACAATAAAGGTCATTTCCAAAATAAGTTGAGCTTGCCTTGTGTCATCTGTCCATCTTTTAGGGAATTGTCACTGTTACTAATGAGAAGGCTGAATCCAAACCGTTGACAAGGCATTACACAAAATGACACAACGATTTCAGTCTGTATTTAAATGCAAGTCATGTCATTACACCAAATGCTTGACAAGCGAACAACAGAATAAATTTTTATTTTTTATTTTTTTAAAACATGAATTAATAGAGGACAAGTGCTATATTGACCTTTTTAAATTCATTTATGGGATGTGGGAGTCGCTGACGAGGCCAGCATTTATTGTCCATCCCTAATTGCCCTCGAAGGTGGTGGTGAGCCGCCCTCTTGAACTGCTGCAGTCCGTGTGGTGAAGGTACTCCCACAGTGCTGTTAGGGAGGGAATTCCAGGATTTTGACCCAGCAACGATGAAGGATCAGAGATACATTTCCAAGTCAGGATGGTGTGTGATTTGGAGGGGAACTTGGAGGTGGTGGTGTTCCCATGCGCCTGCTGCCCTTGTCCTTCTAGGTGGTAGAGGTCACGGGTTTGGGAGGTGCTGCCAAAGAAGTCTTGGCGAGTTGCTGCAGTGCATCTTGTAGATGGTAGACACTGCAGCCACGGTACGCCGGTGGTGGAGGGAGTGAATGTTTAAGGTGGTAGATGGGGTGCCAATCAAGTGGGCTGCTTTGTCCTGGATGGTGTTGAGCTTCTTGAGTGTTGTTGGAGCTGCACTCATCCAGGCAAGTGGAGAGTATTCCATCACACTCCTTACTTGTTCCTTGTAGATGGTGGAAAGGCTTTGGGGAGTCAGGAGGTGAGACACTCGCCGCAGAATACCCAGCCTCTGACCTGCTCTTGTTGCCACAGTATTTGTGGCTGGTCCCATTAAGTTTCTGGTCAATGCTGACCCCCCAGGATGTTGATGGTGGGGGATTTGGTAATGGTAATGCCGTTGAATGTCATGGGGAAGTGGTTAGACTCTCATTTGTTGGAGATAATCATTGCCTGGCACGAATGGTACCTGCCACATCAGCCCAAGCCTGAACGTTGTCCATGTCTTGTTGCATGCGGGCATGGACTGCTTCATTATCTGAGGAGTTATGAATGGCGCTGAACACTGTGCAGTCATCAGCGAACATCCCCGTTTCTGACCTTATGTTGGAGGGAAGGACATTGATGAAGCAGCTGAAGGTGGTTGGGCCCAGGACACTGCCCTGAGGAACTCCTGCAGCAATGTCCTGAGGCTGTGATAATTGACCTTCAATCACCACAGCCATCTTCCTTTGTGCTAGATATGACTCCAGTCAGTGGAGCATTTTCCCCCTGATTCCTATTGACCTCAGTTTTATTAGGGCTCTTTGATGCCACACTCTCAAATGCTGCCTTGATGTCAAGGGCAGTCACTCTCACCTCACCTCTGGAATCCAGTTCCTTTGTCCATGTTTGGACCAAGGCTGTAATGAGGTCGGGAGCCGAGTGGTCTTGGCGGAACCCAAACTGGGCATCAGTGAGCAGGTTATTGATGAGTAAGTGCCGCTTGATAGCACTGTCGATGATACCTTCCATCACTTTGCTGATGATTGAGTGTAGACTGATGGGGTGGTAATTGGCCGGGTTGGATTTGTCCTTTTTGTGGACAGGACATATCTGGGCAGTTTTCCACATTGTCGGATAGATGCCAGTGTTGTAGCTGTACTGAAACAGCTTGGCTAGAGGCGCAGCTAGTTCTGGAGCACAAGTCTTCAGCACGATAGCCGGGATGTTGTCGGAGCCCATAGCTTTTGCTGTATCCAGTGCGCTCAGCCATTTCTTGATATCACGTGGAGTGAATCGAATTGGCTGAAGACTGGCATCTGTGATGGTGGGGACCTCGGGAGTAGGCCGATATGGATCTTCCACTTGGCACTTCTGGCTGAAGATGTTTGCAAACGCTTCAGCCTTGTCTTTTGCACTCACGTACTGGGCTCCACCATCGTTGAGGATGGGGATATTCATGGAGCCTCCTCCTCCTGTTAGTTGTTTAATGGTCTACCACCATTCATGACTGGATGTGGCAGGACTGCAGAGCTTTGATCTGATCCATTGATTGTGAGATCGCTTAGCCCTGTCTATAGCATGCTGCTTCCACTTTTAGCATGCATGTTGTCCTGTGTTGCAGCTTCCCCAGATTGGCACCTCATTTTTAGGTACGCCTGGTGCTGCTCCTGGCATGCTCTTCTACACTCCTCATTGAACCAGGGTTGGTCCCCTGGCTTGATGGTAATGATAGTGAGGGATATGCCAGGACATGAGGTTACAGATTGTGGTGGAATACAATTCTGATGCTGATGGCCCACAATGCCTCATGGATACCCAGTTTTGAGCTGCTAGATCTGTTCTGAATCTATCCCATTTGGCACGGTGGTAGTGCCACACACCACGATGGAGGGTGTCCTCAGTGTGAAGACGGGACTTCGTCTCCACAATGACTGTGCGGTGGTCACTGCTACCAATACTGTCATGGACAGATGCATCTGCGACAGGTAGATTGGTGAGGATGAGGACAAGTAGGTTTTTCCCTCGTGTTGGTTCTCTCACCACCTGTAGCAGGCCCAGACTGGCAGTTATGTCCTTCAGGACTCGGTTATTGTGGTGCTACTGAGCCACTCTTGGTGATGGACATTGAAGTCCCCCACCCAGAGTACATTCTGTGCCCTTGCTACTCTCAGTGCTTCTTCCAAGTGGTGTTCAACATGGAGGAGTATTGACTCATCAGCTGAGGGAGGGCGATAGGTGATAACCAGCAGGAGGTTTCCTTGCCTGTGCTTGACCTGAAGCCATGAGACTTCATGGGGTTCGGAGTCAATGTTGAGGACTCCCAGGGCGCCTCCTTCCTGACTGTATACCACTGTGCCGCCACCCTTGTTGGGCCTGTCCTGCCGGTGGGACAGGACATACCCAGGGATGGTGATAGAGGAGTTTGGGACATTGGCTGAAAGTCATACTCACAAAATCATACCTATGTCAGACTGTTGCTTGACTAGTCTGTGGGACAGCTCTCCCAATTTTGGCACAAGTCCCCAGATGTTAGCGAGGAGGACTTTGCAGGGTCGACTGGGTGTGCCGTTGTTATGTCTGTAGCCGGTGCTGAGGTCGATGCCAGGTGGTCTGTCCGGTTTCATTCTTATTATTGTGTTTCGTAGCGGTTTGTTGCAACTGAGTGTCTTGCTACCTTTCAGAGGGCAGTGAAGAGTCAACCACATTGCTGTGGGTCTGGAGTCACATATAGGCCAGACCAGGTAAGGACAGCAGATTTCCTTCCCTAAAGGACATTAGTGAACCAGATGGGTTTTTATGACAATCCGATAGTTTCATGGTTACCATTACTGATACTAGCTTTTTATTCCAGATTTATTTTGTTTAATTAACTGAATTTAAATTCCCCAGCTGCTGTGGTGGGAGACCAGAGGCCTCTGCACTGAAGTTTCACAGTGAAGATCCTCTGTAGAGGTTATGCAGTATATTTGATATCCAAAATATGCAGTGCTGCAAATTGAATGGAGAAAGCTGATCTTGGAATTGGGGAAATCTAAGCAGGTTTTTAAACGTAAGTGACAGAATAGGTATTAGTAAAGATAATTACACAGTGCTTTGTGTCTGTACTTGATGAACAGCATAGCCAGAGATAATTTAATTTATAGGTTATATTGGGAAGTTCTATTCATTTGATTAATCACATTTTACTCCACAGTTTTGATGTGGAGAGTTTTACACACATTTTACCATGACAACATCAATAATTGAGCCAACAATTTATACAACAAGAACAGCTTGTAGTTATATAGCGCCTTTAACGCAGTAAAATGTCCCAAGGCGCTTCATAGGAGTGTTATGACAAAAATTTGACACCAAGCCACATAAGGAGAAATTAAGGCAGATGCTTGGTCAAAGAGGTAGGTTTTAAGGAGCGCCTTAAAGGTGGGCGAGATTTAGCGAGGGAATTCTAGAGCTTGGGGCCTAGGCAACTGAAGGCACTGCCACCAATGGTTGAGGTATAATCAGGGATGCTCAAGAGGGCAGAATTAGAGGAGCGCAGATATCTCGGTGGGGAGGAGGGGCGGGGTGTTGTGTGGCTGGAGTAGATTACAGAGATAGGGAGCGGCGAGGCCATGGAGGGATTTGAAAACAATGATGAGATTTTTGAAATTGCGTTGCTTAACCAGGAGCCAATGTAGGTCAGCGAGCACAGGGGTGATGGGTGAATGAGACGGTGTGAGTTAGTACACGGGCAGCCAAGTTTTGGCTGACCTTAAGTTTACGTAAGGTAGAACATGGGAGGCCAGCCAGGAGAGCACTGGAATAGTCAAGTCTAGAGGTAACAAAGGCATGGATGAGAGTTTCAGCAGCGGATGAGCTGAGGCAGGGGTGGAGACGGGCGATGTTACGGAGGTGGAAATAGGCGGTCTTAGTTATGCCACGGATGTGTGGTCGGAAACTATTTTCAGGGTCAAATATGACACCAAGATTGCAAACAGTGTGGTTTAGCTTCAGATAGATGCTAGGGACAGGGATGGAGTCAGTGGCTAGGGAAAGGAGTTTGTGGCAGGGACCAAAAACAATTCCTTCGGTTTTCCCAATATTTAATTGGAGAAAAGTTCTGCTCATCCTGAACTGGATGTCGGGCAAGCAGTCTTACAATTTAGAGACCGTGGAGGGGCCGAGAGAACTGGTGGTGAGGTAGAGCTGGGTGTCGTCGGCGTATTTATGGAAACTGATGCTGCGTTTTTGGATGGTGTCGCCAAGGACCAGCATGTAGATGAGAAATAGGAGAGGGTCAAGGATAGATCCTTGGGGTACACCAGAGGTAATGATACAGGAGCAGGAAGAGAAGCCATTACAGGTGATTCTCTGGCTATGATTAAATAGATAAGAATAGAGTAGGTTGAATAAGAGTAAGTGCAGTTGTAAGATTTGAGAGAGTTTTTTTCAGGGGTGGACACAGAAGGAAGTCGGGTTGTGGGGAGGGGGGGGGAGAAGGGATGTGGGTGGAGAATGATACGAGGAAGTAGTCAGAGATGGCCTTATCTGTGATTGACACAATGGGAGTAGCGAGGCCACGAGAGATGGCAAGGTCGAGGGGGTGGCCGTGAATAGGGGTTGGGGAGTTTACATGGAGGGAGAAATCAAGGGAGGATAGGAGGCTAGTGAACTCGGAGGAGAGAGAGCATGAATTGAGATAGAGTTTGAAAGTATCCTGATAACATACTGGGGAAAGAATAATTTCACCCGCCATGTACATACTGTATAATAACTCCCTTTTTGGCACATGGTATACATTCAAAATTGTGACACACCATGCATTTGCACCATGACCTATACTCCACAAATTGTCTTAAGATACACTTGTTATGAGCAGCTTCCAAACTGAATGGCGAAAAAAAAACATGACAACAGTGGAAAAAAATTAATCCAACCAGTGAAGTAGAAGATCTCTGTCATATCAAATAGAAGACATTTGAGCCAGCAAAGCCTTTTCGTCCACAAATCATCCAACAACTTTCACTGTGATGTGCTGCGAAGTCCCCTACCTTGGCGGGTCTAGTGGGGTCGGTGACGGGTCCTGGCCTCACTGCTGCCTCCAGCCTGCTGTCCAAAGTGATTTTACGTTGATTGGGCTTGTTAAGCCCGCCCAGCACGTTTGCCAGCTAATTGAAGGAAGCGGGCCTGATGCCATCACTTGATGACGAGTCTTCAGCCGGTTTCCTTAAAGGGACCATGTGCAAATTTACTTTGACAATTGTGCTGTCACTGTTCTACAGCATTGAGGTGTTGCAAACACTGACAAGCACTGCACAGAGGTGCACTGCTGCGCCCAGGCTCTCCATGACTCCCTCCATATGCTTATGGAGGGAGTCACCACATGCAGGGAGGTTTTCTTCCCTTCCAATGGGTGGAAGAGACCTCTTCAGGAGATCAACGCAGCCTGGTGTCCCGGAAAACAATGTGGTTGGGTGCTGATGCTCTCTCTCCTGTGCAGCATCAGGTGATTGCGGAGAATGATGTTGTTGGGGCTGATCGTGGTGGGGTTCTGAGGACCAAAGCGAACATAAGAACATAAGAAGTAGGAGCAGGAGTAGGCCATACGGCCCCTCGGGCCTGCTCCGCCATTCAGTAGGATCATGGCTGATCCAAATCTAGACTCACGTCCACTTCCCTGCCCTCTCCCCATAACCCCTAATTTCCTTATCTGCTAGGAAACTGTCTATCTCCATTTTAAATGTATTTAATGTTGCAGCTTCCGCAGCTCTCGGGTAGCAAATTCCATAGATTTACTACCCTCTGAGTGAAGAAGTTTCTCCTCATCTCAGTTTTGAAAGAGCAGCCCCTTATTCTTAGATTATGCCCCCTAGTTCTAGTCTCGCTCATCAGTGGAAACATCCTCACCGCATCCACCTGATCAAGCCCCCTCACAATCTTATGTTTCGATAAGATCGCCTCTCATTCTTCTGAACTCCAATGAGTAGAGTCCCAACCTACTCAACCTTTCCTCATACGTCAACCCCCTCATCTTCGGAATCAACCGAGTGAACCTTCTCTGAACTGCCTCGAGAGCAAGTATATCTTTTCTTAAATATGGAAACCAAAACTGCACGCAGTATTCCAGGTGTGGCCTCACCAATACCCTGTATAACTGCAGCAAGACTTCCCTGTTTTTATACTCCGTCCCCTTTGCAATAAAAGCCAAGATTCCATTGGCCTTCCTGATCACCTGCTGCACCTGCATACTAACTTTTTGTGTTTCATGCACCAGGACCCCCAGATCCCTTTGTACTGTAGCACTTTGCAGTTTCTCTCCATTTAGATAATAACTTGCTCTTTGATTTTTTCTGCCAAAGTGCATAACCTCACACTTTCCAACATTATATTCCATCTGCCAAATCTCTGCCCACTCACTTAGCCTGTCTATGTCCTTTTGCAGGTTTTTTATGTCCTCACTCACTGCTTTCCCTCCCATCTTTGTATCGTCGGCAAACTTGGATATGTTGCACTCGGTCCCTTCCTCCAAATCGTTAATATAGATTGTAAAGAGTTGGGGTCCCAGCACTGACCCCTGCGGAACACCACTAGTTACTGATTGCCAGCCCGAGAATGAACCATTTATCCCAACTCTTTGTTTTCTGTTAGATAGCCAATCTTCCACCCATGCCAGTATATTACCCCCAATCCCGTGATTTCTTATCTTGATCAGTAATCTTTTGTGTGGAACCTTGTCAAATGCCTTTTGGAAGTACAAATACACTACATCCACTGGTTCCCTTTTATCCACCCTGTATGTTACATCCTCAAAGAATTCGAGCAAATTTGTCAAACATGACTTCCCCTTCATAAAACCATGCTGACTCTGTCCTATTAAATTATGTTTATCCAAATGCTCTGTTACTGTTTCCTTAATAATGGACTCCAACATTTTGCCAACCACAGATGTTAGGTTAACTGGTCTATAGTTTCCAGCTTTTTGTCTACTTCCCTTCTTAAATAAGGGTGTTACATTAGCAGTTTTCCAATCGGCCGGGACCTTTCCTGAGTCCAGGGAGTTCTGGAAAATAATCACCAATGCATCCACAATCCCTACCGTCACTTCTCTCAAGACCCTAGGATGTAGGCCAACAGGTCCCGGGGATTTATCCGCCTTAAGTCCCATTATTTTACTGCGTACCATCTCCTTAGTGATTTTCATCATGTTTAGCTCCTCCTCCCACCCCCCCCCCATTGCCCCCTGTTTGTCCAGTGTTGGGATATTTTTAGTGTCCTCTACTGTAAAGACTGATACAAAATATTTGTTCAGCGTCTTTGCCATCTCCATGTTCCCCACCACTAA
This sequence comes from Somniosus microcephalus, assembly GCF_052327205.1. Classification (NCBI taxonomy): domain Eukaryota; kingdom Metazoa; phylum Chordata; class Chondrichthyes; order Squaliformes; family Somniosidae; genus Somniosus; species Somniosus microcephalus. The sequence goes on along the minus strand of NC_140987.1, from coordinate 178,304,286 downwards.
TTTCCTGGTCCCATCCTCTAAGGGACCAACATTCACTTTAGCCACCCTTTTTCTTTTTATATAGCTGTAGAAACTCTTGCTATCTGTTTTTATATTTTTTGCCAGTTTACTTTCATAATCTATCTTCCCTTTCTTAATTAATCTTTTAGTTATTGTTTGCTGGCTTTTAAATGCTTCCCAATCTTCTATCCTCCCACCAGATTTGGCTACTTTATATGCCCTTGTTTTCAGTCGGATACTATCCTTTATTACTTTACTAAGCCACGGATGGCTGTCTTTTCTTTTATTCCCCTTTTTCCTCAGTGGAATATATTTATCTTGAAAGATGTGAAATGTCTCCTTGAATGTAGACCACTGCTCTTGTACCGTCTTACACTTTAATCTGTTTTCCCAGTCCACTTTAGTCAATTCAACTCTCATACCTTCATAGTCTCCTTTATTTAAGCTCAGTACGCTGGTTTGAGATCCAACTCTCTCATCCTCAAACTGAATTTGGAATTCAACCATATTATGGTCACTCATTCCAAGGGGATCCTTTACTAGGACATTTTTTATTAATCCTGTCTCATTACACAGGACCAGATCTAAGATTGCCTGCCCCCTGGTTGGTTCAGTTACATACTGCTCAAGGAACCCATCCCTAATACACTCTATGAACTCTTCTTCAAGGCTGCCATGCCCAATTTGATTAGTCCAGTCAATATGAAAGTTAAAATCCCCCATGATTATAGCTGTTCCCTTATTACAAGCCCCAACTATTTCCTGATTTATACTCCGACCAATAGAGTTGCAACTGTTAGGAGGCCTATAGACTACGCCCACTAGTGACTTTTTCCCCTTATTATTCCTTATCTCCACCCAAACTATTTCACTATCCTGATCCTTTGACCCAATATCATTTCTGACTATTGCAGTGATTCCATCCTTGATTAACATAGCAACCCCACCTCCCTCTCCTTCCTGTCTGTCCTTCCTAATTGTCAAATACCCTTGTATGTTTAGTTCCCAGTCATGATTATCTTGCAGACATGTTTCCGTAATGGCCACCAGATCATACCCATGTGTAGTTATTTGTACCGTCAACTCGTCAATTTTGTTACGAATGCTGCGTGCATTCAGATAAAGAACTTTCAAATATGTTTTCTGACAATTTATTCCTGCTTTTACCCCTTTTACTACTTTACCTTTATCATTATACATTCTGTCCCTTCCTGGCACGCTCTGGTTTTTAATTCCCCCACTGCTACCTTGCTCTATTGCCTTCTCCGCTGTCATTTTTATTTTTCGCTCACTTAAAACCTCCCCCCCACTAATTAGTTTAAAGCCCTCCCTACAGCCCTAGTTATTTGATTCGCCAGGACTCTAGTCCCAGCACTGGCCAAGTGAAGTCCGTCCCAACGGAACAGCTCTCTCCTGTCCCAGTACTGATGCCAGTGTCCCAGGAAGCAAAACCCATTTCTCCCACACCAGTCTTTGAGCCACGCATTTAACTCTCTAATTTTATTTACCCTAGCCAAATTTGCACGTGGCTCAGGTAGTAATCCAGAGATTATTACCCTTGTGGTTCTGCTTTTTAATTTGGCCCCTAGCTGCTCAAACTCCCTCAGCAGAACCTCCTTCCTTGTCCTATCTATGTCGTTGGTACCAACATGGACCACGACAACTGGATCCTCCCCCTCCCACTCCAAGTTTCTCTAAAGCCCAGAGGAGATGTCCTTAACCCTGGCACCGGGCAGGCAACACAGCCTTCGGGACTCTTGCTCTCGGCTGCAAAGAACTCTATCTATCCCCCTAACGATATTATATCTATCCCCCTAACGATACTATCCCCTACCACTACAACATTTCTTTTATCTCCCCCCACTTGAATGGCCCCCCGCTCCACGGTGCTGTGGCCGGGTTGCTCATCCTCCCCGCAGTCCCCGTTCCCATCCTCACAGGGAGTAAGGGCCTCAAACCTGTTGGACAAGAGCAAGGGCTGCAGCTCCTCCAACACTACCTCCTGGATCCCCGTACCTGCCTCACTTCTAGTCACACCATCCTGACCCAGGCCACGGACTACATCTGAATTAATTAATCTAATTGGTGAGACTACCTCCTGATACACAGAGTCCAGGTAACTCTCCCCCTCCCTGATGTGTCTCAGTGTTTGAAGCTCGGACTCCAGCTCTTCAACACGGAGCCGGAATTCCTCGAGCAGCCAACACTTACTGTAAATGTGATCACCGTGAGCATCAATGGTGTCCACCAGCTCCCACATATTGCAGCAGTAACACATCACCTGACCTCCCATTCTATGTAATTGATTAAATTTATTAATATTATTCTTAAATACACACTGCCCCGATTCTAGATGATGAATATCGCACCTTAGAAACTATAAACCACAGAGTTTAAGCTTAAAAAAGAGAGAAATACTCACCAACCAACCACTTACCTGCTTTCTGGTGACGTCACACTTGGATTACTTTTTACCTCTCTCCTTCCCTCTGAGTTCCAAGATTGGAGATTGGTACACCTTACCTGGGTCTCGCGAGCCTTTATACAGCCGCTCAGCCCGCGATTCCCGCCGACTCTCGCACTGAGGCCTTACCTGGGTCTCGGGAGCCTTTATACAGCCGCTCAGCCCGCGATTCCCACCGATTCTCACACTGAGGCTTTACCTGGGTCTCGGGAGCCTTTATACAGCCGCTCAGCCCGCGATTCCCGCCGACTCTCGCACTGAGGCCTTACCTGGGTCTCGGGTGCCTTTATACAGCCGCTCAGCCCGCGATTCCCGCCGACTCTCGCAGTGAGGCCTTACCTGGGTCTCGGGAGCCTTTATACAGCCGCTCAGCCCGCGATTCCCGCTGATTCTCGCACTGAGGCCTTACCTGGGTCTCGGGAGCCTTTATACAGCCACTCAGCCCGCGATTCCCGACGATTCTCGCACTGATAGTTTCAAGGGCGCGAGATAGTTTCAAGGGCACCGATGCTGATGTAATAGATGGTAGGTGAACTTGAGATGACAGAAGCGACCTGTCAATGATGCTAGAGGTTGTTCCAATGAGGTGACACTGGATAGACAGTTTACTCCAAACACTTGCAATCTGCATAATCTGTCTTCCAAATGCAGTAAGCAACAGCTTCTGAGCTTGGAAAGTAACAGCTATGAGATGGGAGCTTTTATAGCACATTTGCAGCTGTCAAGTAATGAGATGATTCTATGGTCATACAACTCCCGACCTGCTTATCTGACGTGATCCCCGAGCAGCAAAATTTTGTGAAATTTCTTGCTGAGCAACAAAATTAATCGAGCAAAACTTCAGAATATTACTCATATTTTACAACCCACACCATTCAGCTCCACAGATGACTCACTCATCAGACCAGTAGCAGAAGAGTGTTCCATAAAGCCTTTCACCATCTGTATCTATCTTTATCCTTGTAACTTTGAGTACCATCTGAACCAGATATTCATATGGTTCCTTTTAAAGGCATTGCTTCACGTAATAATATATTCTGTTAAAGTCCAGAATATACACTCACTGCAAGAAGAATTCTTTTCATCCGCAGTCTCATTTAAGGTTTATTATATTTGTACTTGTATTCTTTAGTTCTGTGATGACCGTATAAATTAAATAACCTGCTCGCATCTGCATTTTCCACACCTCATTATTTTAAAAACTTGAAACATGTTCCCTCTCAATCTACTTTTCTCTTGTGTAAAAACATTCAGTTTCTCTTCAAAGCTTAAAGTTTGTTACATTTTAACGGCTTCATTGAACATTTTTCTCATGTTCAGCACCAAAGATTATTTCAGTAAACAAGCCACCTGCCCACTTGCCAAACACCACAGTGCATCTCATATGCCTAATATCTGGTGGTGAAACAGAAACCCTTCTTGCTATAATTGGCTTGCTGAATTGGCACTAGCCCATCTTTTGGATGAGATGCCAAACCTGAGGTTCCATGTCCCTGTTCTAGTGGATGAAAAAGATCCTGTGGCACTAATCAAAGAGCAATGCTGCTGGCATCTTGGTCAACATTTATCACTCCTCCAACACCACCAAGAACATAGAAGATAGAAGCAAGAGTAGGCCATTCGGCCCCTCGAGCCTACTCCGCCATTCAATGAGATCATGGCTGATCATCCAAATTCAGTACCCTGTCCCTGCCTTCTCCCCATATCCCTTGATCCCTTTAGCCTTAAGAAATATATCCAACTCCTTCTTGAATATATTTAATGAATTGGCCTCCACTGCCTTCTGTGGTAGAGAATTCCACAGGTTCACCACTCTCTGGGTGAAGAAATTCCTCCTCATCTCTGTCCTAAATGGCTTACCCCTTATCCTTAGACTGTGACCCCTGGTTCTGGACTCCCCGGCCATCGGGAATATCCTTCCTGCATCCAGTCTGTCCAGTCCTGTTAGAATTTTATAAGTTTCAATGAGATCCCCTCTCATTCTTCTAAACTCCAGCGAGGACAAGCCCAATCGACTCAATCTCTCCTCATACGTCATTCCTGCCATCCCAGGTATCAGTCTGGTGAATCTTCACTGCACTCCCTCCAAGGCAAGAACATCCTTCCTCAGATAAGATGACCAAAACTGCACACAATACTCAAGTTGTGATCTCACCAAGGCCCTGTACAACTGCAGCAAGACATCCTTGTTCTTGTACTCGAACCCTCTCACTACGAAGGCCAACATATCATTTGCCGCCATAACCACCTGCTGCACCTGCATGCTTACCTTCAGCAACTGGTGCACAAGGACACCCAGGTCTCGTTGCACTTCCCTTTCTCCCAATCTATTGCTGTTCAGATAATAATCTGCCTTCCTGTTTTTGCCACCAAAGTGGATAACCTCGCATTTATCCACATTATATTGCATCTGCCATGCTTCTGCCCAATCACCCAACCTGTCCAAATCATACTGGAGCTTCTCGGCATCCTCCTCACAGCACATACGCCCACCCAGCTTTGTGTCGTCTGCAAACTTGGAGATATTACATCTAGTCCCCTCGTCTAGATATTTTTATATATTGTGAATAGCTGGGGTCCTAGGACCGATCCCTGCGGTACCCCACTAGTCACTGCCTGCCACTCGGAAAAAGAGTCATTTATTCCAACTCTTTGCTTCCTGTCTGCCAACCAGTTCTTTATCCAAGTCAGTACCTTGCCCCCAATCCCATGTGCCTTAACTTTACATGCTAATCTCTTATGCGGGACCTTATCAAAAGCCTTCTGAAAGTCCAAATACACCTCATGCACTGGTTCTGCCTTATCTATTCTACCAGTTACATCCTCAAAAAATTCCAGTAGATTAGTCAAGCACGATTTACCTTTTGTAAATCCATGTTGACTTTGTCCGATCCTGTCACTGTTTTCCAAGTGCTCTGCTATTACATCTTTTATGATGGACTCTAGCATTTTCCCCACTACCGATGTCAGGCTTACCGGTCTATAATTCCCCGTTTTCTCTCTGCCACCTTTTTTGAATAGTGGGGCAACATTAGCTACCCTCCAATTCATGGGAACTGTTCCAGAGTCTCTGGAATTTTGGAAGATGACCAGCAATGCATCTACTATTTCTAGGGCCACTTCCTTAAGTACCCTAGGATGTAGATTATCAGTCCCTGGGGATTTATCGGCCTTCAATCCTGTCAATTTCCCTAACACCATTTCCTTCCAAATACTGATTTCTTTCAGTTCCTCCCTCTCATTAGACCCTATATTCCCCGACATCTCTGGGAGGTTATTTGTGTCCTCCTTTGTGAAGACAGAACCAAAGTATGTATTTAATTGGTTCGCCATTTCTTTGTTCCCCATTATAAATTCCCCTGATTCGGACTGCAAGGGACCTACGCTTGACTTCACCAATCCTTTTCTCTTCACATATCTATAAATGCTTTTACAGTCAGTTTTTATGTTCCCTGTAAGCTTACTCTCATACTCTATTTTCCCCCTCTTAATTAATCCCTTTGTCCTCCTTTGCTGAATCCTAAACTGCTCCCAATCCTCAGGTTTACTGCTTTTTCTGGCCAATTTATATGTCTTCCCCTTGGATCTTATGCTATCCCTAATTTCCCTTGTTAGCCATGGTTGAGTCATCTTTTTTGATTTATTTTTATGCCAAACAGGGATGAACAAATTCTGTAGTTCATCCATGCGATCTTTGAATGTTTGCCATTGCCTATCCACCGTCAACCCTTTGAGTAACATTCCCCAATCAATCCTACCCAACTCGCGCCTCATACCATCGTAGTTTCCTTTATTTAAATTCAGGACCCTAGTCTCTGAGTCAACTACTTCACTCTCCATCTTAATGAAGAATTTTATCATATTATGATTGCTCCGACCCAAGGGGCCTCGCACAACAAGATTGCTAATTAATCCTTTCTCATTACATAATACCCAGTCTAAGATGGCCTGATCTCTAGTTGGTTCCTCGACATATTTGTCCAGGAAACCATCTCGTATACACTCCAGGAATTCCTCCTCCACAGTATTGTTACTAATTTAGTTAGCCCAATCTATATGTAGATTAAAGTCACCCATGATAACTGCTGTGCCATTATTGCATGCGTCTCTAATTTCCCGTTTTATGCCATCCCCAACCTCCGCATTATTGTTTGGAGATCTGTATACCACTCCCACTAACGTTTTCTGCCCCTTGGTATTTCTCAGTTCTACCCATACAGATTCCACATCATCAGAGCTAATATCATTCCTTTCAATTGTGTTAATCTGCTCTTTAACCAGCAATGCTACCCCACCTCCTTTTCCTTTTTGCCTATCTTTCCTGAATATTGAATACCCCTGGATGTTGAGTTCCCAGCCTTGGTCACCCTGGAGCCATGTTTCCGTAATCCCAATCATATCATATCCGTTTACCTCTATTTGCGCAGCTAATTCATCCACCTTATTACGAATGCTCCTCGCATTAAGACACAAGGCCTTCAGGCTTGTTTTTTTAACACTCTTACACCTTTTAGAATTATTATTTACTGTGGCCATGTTTGATTTAAACCCTTGATTTCTCTGACTGCCACCTTTGTTTTTCTCCTTCCTTTCTTTTGCTTCTATTCTTGTTTCCCTTTCCTCTGTCTCCTTGCTCAGGTTCCCAACCCCCTGCCATTTTAGTTTAAACACTCCCCCAGAGCACTAGCAAACACTCCCCCTCGGACATCGGTCCCGGTCCTGCCCAGGTGAAAACCGTCTGGTCTGTACTGGTCCCACCTCCCCCAGAACCGGTTCCAATGTCCCAGGACGCTCAGAGCGTTGGCAGGAGAAATCTCGGAGTGGTGGAGCAACTATAAAAGGCCCAAGAGGCTCAGGTAGGCCTCAGAGCATCAGCGGCGGCAGCAGGAGAAATCTTTTAGCAGCGGAGCGACTATAAAAGGCCCAGGAGGCTTAGGTAGGCCTCAGAGCATCAGTGGCGGTGGTGGGAGAAATCTCGGAGCGGCGGAGCGACTATAAAAGGAGGCTCAGGTAGGCCTACCAATCTCCAATCTCAGAGGGAGAGAAGTAAACAGTAATCGAAGTGTGACATCTCCAGAAAGCAGGTAAGTGATTGGTTGGTGAGTATTTCTCTCTTTATAAACTTCAACACTGGTTTATAGTTTCTAAAGTCTCTGTGGTATAGCGGGGACTGTTTATAAACCAGGGCCCTTAAATATACTATTTAACTGTAGTGTAATTGGTGGGATTGATATTATTTAATTAAATTGCAACTAATTAAAGGGTAAGTCATGGCAGGACAGCCCGGTGCCATGGTATGCTCCACCTGCGCTATGTGGGAACTCAGGGACATTTCCTGTGTCCCTGACAACTATGTGTGCAGGAAGTGTGTCCAGCTGCAGCTACTGGCAGACTGCATTGCGGCGCTGGAGCTGCGATTGGATTCATACTGGCCCATTCGCGAGGCTGAGGACATCGTGAGTAGCACGTTTGATCAGTTGGTCACACCGTAGGCAAAGGTTGGACAGGCAGAAAGGGAATGGGTGACAACAGACATAGTACTAGGCACAGGCAGGTAGTGCAGTGGTCCCCTGCAGACATCCCCCTCTCAAACAGATACACCACTTTGAGTACTGCTGGGGGGGATGGCTTACCAGAGGAAGGCAGCAGCAGCCAACATCCTGGCACCAGGGGTGGCTCTGCTGCACAGGACGGGAGGAAAAAGAGGGGTAGAGCTATAGTAATGGGGGATTCTATTGTAAAGGGAATAGATAGGCGTTTCTGCGGCCGCAAACAGGACTCCAGGATAGTGTGTTGCCTCCCTGGTGCAAGGGTCAAGGATGTCTCAGAGCGGCTGCAGAACATCTTGGAAGGGGAGGGTGAACAGCCAGTTGTCGTGGTGCATATAGGTACCAACGATATAGGTAAAAAGCGGGATGAGGTCCTAAAAGCGGAATATAGGGAGTTAGGAGGTAAATTTAAAAAATAGGACCTCAAAGGATTGCTACCAGTGCCACGTGCTAGTCAGAGTAGAAATAGAAGGATATTTCAGATGAATATGTGGCTAGAGGAATGGTGCAAGGGGGAGGGATTCAAATTCCTGGGACATTGGAACCGGTTTTGGGGGAGGTGGGACCAGTTCAAACCGGACGGTTTGCACCTGGGCAGGGCCGGGATGAATGTCCTGGGGGGGAGTGTTTGCTAGCACTCTGGGGGAGGGTTTAAACTAAAATGGCAGGGGGTTGGGAACCTGAGCAAGGGGACAGAGGAAAGGGAAACAAGGATAAAAGCAAAAGATAGGAAGGAGAAAAAGAAAAGTGGCAGTCAGAGAAATCAACAGCTTAAATCAAACATGGCCACAGTAAATAATAATTCTAATAGGTGTAAGTGTTAAAAAAACAAGCCTGAAGGCTTTGTGTCTTAGTGCGAGGAGCATTTGCAATAAGGTGGATGAATTAGCTGCGCAAATAGAGGTAAACGAATATGATTTGATTGGGATTACGGAAACATGGCTCCAGGGTGGCCAAGGCTGGGAACTCAACATCCAGGGGTATTCAATATTCAGGAAAGATAGGCAAAAAGGAAAGGGAGGTGGGGTAGCATTGCTGGTTAAAGAAGGGATTAACACAATTGTAAGGAAGGATATTAGCTCTGATGATGTGGAATCTGTATGGGTAGAACTGAGAAATACCAAGGGGCAGAAAACGTTAGTGGAGTGGTACATAGACCTCCAAACAGTAATGCGGAGTTTGGGGATGGCATTAAAAGGGAAATTAGAGAAGCGTGCAATAAGGGCACAGCAGTCATCTTGGGTGACTTTAATCTACATATAGATTGGGCTAACCAAATTAGTAACAATACTGTGGAGGAGGAATTCCTGGAGTGTTTAAGGGATGGTTACCTGGACCAATATGTCGAGGAACCAACCAGAGATCAGGCCATCTTAGACTGGGTGTTATGTAACGAGAAAGGATTAATTAGCAATCTTGTACGAGGCCCCTTGAGTCGGAGCGATCATAATATGATCGAATTCTTCATTAAGATGGAGAATGAAGTAGTTGACTCAGAGACTAGGGTCCTAAATTTAAATAAAGGAAACTACGATGGTCTGAGGTGCGAGTTGGGTAGGATTGATTGGGGAATGTCACTCAAAGGGTTGACGGTGGATAGGCAATGGCAAACATTCAAAGACCGCATGGATGAACTACAGAATTTGTTCATCCCAGTTTGGCATAAATTTTTTTTTAAAAAGGTGACTCAACCATGGCTAACAAGGGAAATTAGGGATAGCATAAGATCCAAGGAGAGGACATATAAATTGACCAGAAAAAGCAGTAAACCTGAGGATTGGGAGCAGTTTAGGATTCAACAAAGGAGGACAAAGGGATTAATTAAGAAAGGGACAATAGAATATGAGAGTAAGCTTTCAGGGAACATAAAAACTGACTGTAAAAGCTTTTATAGATATGTGAAGAGAAAAAGATTGGTGAAGTCAAGCGTAGGTCCCTTGCAGTCCGAATCAGGGGAATTTATAATGGGGAACAAAGAAATGGCAGGCCAATTAAATACATATTTTGGTTCTGTCTTCATAATGGAGGACACAACTAACCTCCCAGAAATGTCAGGGAACATAGGGTCTGATGAAAGGGAGGAACTGAAAGAAATCAGTATTTGTAGGGAAATGGTGTTAGGGAAATTGATGGGATTGAAGGCCGATAAATCCCCAGGGCCTGATACTCTACATCCTAGGGTGCTTAAGGAAGTGGCCCTAGAAATAGTTGATGCTTTGCTGATCATCTTCCAGCATTCGATGGAATCTGGAACAGTACCCATGGATTGGAGGGTAGCTAATGTTACCCCACTATTCAAAAAAGGTGGTAGAGAGAAAACGGGGAATTATAGACCGGTAAGCCTGACATTGGTAGTGGGGAAAATGCTAGAGCCCATTATAAAAGATGCAATAGCAGAGCACTTGGAAAACAGTGACAGGATCAGACAAAGTCAACATGGATTTACAAAAGGTAAATCGTGCTTGACTAATCTACTGGACTTTTTTGCGGATGTAACTGGTAAAATAGATAAGGGAGAACCAGTGGATGTGGTGTATTTGGACTTTCAGAAGGCTTTCGATAAGGTCCCGCATAAGAGATTAGCGTGTAAAGTTAAGGCACATGGGATTGGGGGCAAGGTATTGACTTGGATAGAGAACTGGTTGGCAGACAGAAAGCAAAGAGTTGGAATAAACGGGTCTTTTTCTGAGTGGCAGGCAGTGACTAGTGGGGTACCGCAGGGATCGATCCTTGGGCCCCAGCTATTCACAATATATATTAATGATCTAGACAAGGGAACTAGATGTAATATCTCCAAATTTGCCGACGACACAAAGCTAGGTGGGGGTGTGTGCTGTGAGGAGGATGCCGAGAAACCCCAGGATGATTTGGACAGGTTGGGTGATTGGGCAAAAGCATGGCAGATGCAATATAATGTGGATAAATGCGAGGTTATCCACTTTGGTGGCATAAACAGGAAGGCAGATTATTATCTGAATGGCAATAGATTGGAAGAAGGGGAAGTGCAACGAGACCTGGGTGTCCTTGTGCACCAGTCGCTGAAGGTAAGCATGCAGGTGCAGCAGGCGGTTAAGAAGGCAAATGGCATGTTGGCCTTCGTAGTGAGAGGGTTTGAGTACAGGAACAAGGATGTCTTGCTGCAGTTATACAGGGCCTTGGTGAGACCACATCTTGAGTATTGTGTGCAGTTTTGGTCGCCTTATCTGAGGAAGGATGTTCTTGCCATGGAAGGAGTTCAGCGAAGATTCACCAGGCTGATACCTGGGATGGCAGGAATGACATATGAGGAGAGATTGGGTCGATTGGGCTTGTACTCGCTGGAGTTTAGAAGAATGAGAAGGGATCTCATTGGAACTTATAAAATTCTGACAGGACTGGACAGACTAGATGCAGGATGTTCCCGATAGTCAGGGAGTCCAGAACCAGGGGTCACAGTCTAAGGATAAGGGGTAGGCCATTTAGGACAGAAATGAGGAGGAATTTCTTCACCCAGAGAGTGGTGAACCTGTGGAATTCTCTACCACAGAAGGCAGTAGAGGCCAATACATTAAATATATTCCAGAAGGAGTTGGATATATTTCTTAAGGCTAAAGGGATCAAGGGGTATGGGGAGAAAGCAGGGACAGGGTACTGAATTTGAATGATCAGCCATGGTCGCATTGAATGGCGGAGTAGGCTCGAGGGACCGAATGGCCTACTCCTGCTCCTATCTTCTGTGTTTCTATATTCAGCTTTTAAGACCTCATCCCATTTTTTACCTATAACGTTGGTACCTATATGCACCACGACAACTGGCTGTTCACCCTCTCCTCCCAAAATGTTCTGCAGCCGTTCTGAGACATCCTTGACCCTTGCACTAGGGAGGCAACATACCATCCTAGAGTCTCGTTTGCGGCCGCAGAAATGCCTATCTATTCCCCTTACAATAGAATCCCCTATTACTATAGCTCTCTCACTCTTTTACATCCCGTCCTGTGCAGCAGAACCACCCATGGTGCCAGGAAGTTGGCTGTTGCCGCCTTCCTCTGATAAGCCATCTCCCTCACCAATATCCAAAGCGGTATATCTGTTTGAGAGGGGGATAGCCACAGGGGACCCCTACACTACCTGCCTGCGCCTACTACTCTGCCTGGTGGTTGTACAGGGCCTTGGTGAGACTGCACCTTGAGTATTGTGTGCAGTTTTGGTCGCCTTATCTGAGGAAGGATGTTCTTACCATGGAAGGAGTGCAGCGAAGATTCACCAGGCTGATACCTGGGATGGCAGGAATGAAGTATGAGGAGAGATTCTGTCGATTGGGCTTATACTCACTGGAGTTTAGAAGATTGAGAGGGGATCTCATCGAAACCTATAAAATTCTGTCAGGCCTGGACAGACTAGATGCAGGAAGGATGTTCCCGATGGCCAGGGAGTCCAGAACCAGGGGTCATAGTCTAAGGATAAGGGGTAAGCCATTTAGGAATGAGATGAGGAGGAATTTCTTCACCCAGATTGTGGTGAACCTATGGAATTCTCTGCCACAGAGGGCGGTGGAGGCCAGTTCATTAAATATATTCAAGAAGGAGTTGGATATATTTCTTAAGGCTAAAGGGATCAAGGGATATGGGGAGAAGGCAGGGACAGGGTACTGAATTTGGATGATCAGCCATGATCTCATTGAATGGCGGAGCAGGCTCGAGGGGCCGAATGGCCTACTCCTGCTCCTATCTTCTATGTTTCTATGGTCACCCATTCTCTTCCTACCCGTGCAGCCTTTACCTGTGGTGTGACCAACTCCCTAAACGTGTTATCCACGACCTCCTCAGCATCGCGAATGCTCCAGTATGTATCCACTCGCAGCTCCAGCGCCACAATGCAGTCTGTCAGTAGCTGCAGCTGGATACACTTCCCACACACATGGTCATCAGGGACGCAGGAAGTGTCCCTGATTTCCCACATAGCGCAGGAGGAGCATACCACAGGGCCGAGCTCTCCTGCCTGACTTACCCTTCAATTAATTGAAATTAAATTAAATCAAATCAATCCCACCAATTACACTACAATTATATGATATATACTTAAGGGGCCTGGTTTACCAGCAGTCCCTGCTACACCACAGACACCCTATGAACTATAAACCACAAAATTTAAGTTTGGAAAAAAGGAGAAAGAGAGAAATACTCACTGTTAGATCCGTGATTCTGAGTGTATGATGTTTTTCAATAACCACACGGATGCTGTAACTTAACAATCAACAGGTATTTACTGGAGTAGGGTAGTCTCAAGACTGGGGGTACAGAGGCATGCGCAAGGCTTATATACAGGTGTGGTCACTGCCAGTACTACAGTATACAGGAGCTGTAAAAGTAGTTCTTTCTTAAAGGTACATACACTACAATTCCTCCCCTTTTAGATTAGTAGTACCCATAATATTCAAATAACAATTAACACTTTAACATGTACATTAAACAACAATAGTCCATTTATAGATTCAGCCTTTGGGCGGCTTCCTGATCCTTTTGGGATAGCGCCTTTCCTGAGGTTCTTGTTCTTGGTGTGGAGGCGATTCTGGCCCCTTTTCATCGGTTAGTTACTCCCTAAGAAGGAAAGGACGGAATTGTCGGCGAACGTATACATGAATGGTCACGGAGCCAGACGACAATATAAGAAAGCGAAGGTACAGTGACTGTTACTTGCTTTGTTCATTCTATTGAGAAGCTAAATAAGAGCTGCGGGTAAAATGGCCGAGGCCTTACGGAGCCAGGAGCTTCCCCCAGCCAGAAGGATTGCTGGCCAAAAGAGGGAAATAAAGCTCACCCCAAAGGCAATGGAAGAGAAGTTACATAGAAGCATAGGTGCAAGGAAGGCTAAGTTAGCTCAGATAACTGGAAAAATGAAGATAATTGATTGTCTCATGGAAGATAATGCTAATATTAAGAAAGCTGAAGACATAATGCATTACGATTTCTCCAAGCTGCATGAAGAATTTAATGTACTCAATGAAGATGTATTAGCACCTTTGTCTGAAGAAGAGGGAAAAGCCGATCAGCACAACTGGTTTGATCTTAAATCATCCAGCATTAAGGACTATGTCAAGGCCACAGAACAGTGGATGTTAAGGATTCGTCAAGATGCTGATACAGCAGAGAAAGATAAAGTTGACGATGAAGTCGGACCAGATGATAGCATTTCAGAGACTTCAGCCAGACTGAGCAAAAATCGAAAAGAAGGTAGCTCTGTTTCTGGACGCAGGTCAGTCGCTTCTACCACATGCTCGTCGTGACGCATGAGAGAGGAGGTTGAACGGGCGGCGTTGATGGCGCGCGCAGCATCTTTAGCGGAGAAGCAAGCTCTTGAACGGGAAGAGGCCCAACTGCAGGCCCAAGAGGCCCAACTGCAGGCCCAACTGCAGGCCCAACAGGCCCAAGTGCAGGCAAAGAAAGAACAGCTGGAGATAAAAACAGCTATTGCGGTCTCAGATGCCAGGTTGAGTGTGTATGAAGATTACGAAGGCTCACGGGACGGCGTGAGTGAATACTGCCAGTCAATGTTGTCACATAGAGTTGGATCCAGGGCACCTTCAAGAGTTACAAGAGAGTCCGAAGGCCATCTCCTGGCATTACAGCGTGGAAGAGTGGCCTCTCCACTAACAGGAGCATGTGATGCTACCCCAGACGTCAGACGGTCTAGACTAGACCCTGCTGATGACCACCAGAGGCCTGAAGACACAGGGAGAAGCCTATACCGAGTGATGCAACGTCAGAACGAAATTACAGAGATGCTTGTAAAACAACAGAATCTGTTTCGACTCCCTCAAAGAGACATACCAGTGTTCCAAGGCGACCCACTCAAGTATAAGCCCTTCATCAGATCCTTCGAACAAGCCATTGACTCCAAAACAGAGAGCAGCAGTGATAAGTTGTACTACCTGGGACAGTACACCAGTGGTAAACCACAAGACCTGGTCAGAAGCTGTGAACACATGAGACCGGACCGGGGATACATAGAAGCCAGGAAGTTGCTGCAGGAGCACTATGGTAACGAGCTGAAGATAGCCACCGCATATATTGAAAAGGCTACCAAGTGGCCACAGATCAGATCGGAGGACGGAGAGGCATTGAACGCATATGTTCTTTTCCTCATAGGATGTCGCAACACCATGGAGGATGTTGAATTCATGGAAGAGATGGACAATCCTATGACTATGCGAATCATCATCTCTAAGCTTCCTTACAGGATGAGAGAACAATGGAGAAGAACAGCCTTTGAGATAATGGAGAGACAGAAAAGTAGAGCCAGGTTTGCAGACTTAGTGAATTTCATAGACAAACAGGCTAAAATTGCTAGGGACCCATTGTTTGGAAACTAAGAAGCGCCACTACATTAGTCAAAAACTGTATTGCTCCAGCCCTCACACCTATCAATTCATCCAATGAAAAGCGATGAGTTAAGACAGTAACTATAGGTTTTTATTGGCTAAATAACAGAGCCCACCCTCGTGGGTGATCGGATCCAACAAGGAGGAATACCAGCCAGTCGACCACCTTTATACCTGGGCAAGTGGGTGGAGCCATGGGCGGAGTCAGCAGTGGTCAGCCCAGGTATAACAGCATGACAAGAGGCGACCTCGTGTAGTGATACAACAGTGTAAACAGTGATAACCATAGTGTAACGATATAACAGTGATAACCATAGTGTAATGATAGTGAACGATAAAAGTGGTTTACCACATTCACCCCTTGTTTAGATTTGAGTCCGGCGGGGTGAAGTGTACTACCAGTTCGGGTATGTCAGTCTGTCCGGAGGCCTCGTAAGCCTTTCCGATCGTCGCAGCAGCGGCGGCGGTGATGCAGTATCCGATGTTAATGCTGGTGTCTGCGTGGTCGGCGAAGGCTCGTGGGGTTCCGGCATGCCGTCTACCTGGGCTGGATTTGGGGGGGTGGTGGGGGGTAACGGTGGTGTCTCACGGATGCCCGAGGGTGCGAGGTCTCGTAAGGAGACTGTGTCCTCCCGCCCGTCTGGTTATGCCACATAGGCGTACTGGGGGTTGGCGTGCAGGAGGTCCACCCTCTCGACCAGGGGGTCCGTTTTATGGGCCCTCGCGTGCTTTCGCAGCAAGACGGGCCCCGGAGGGGTCAGCCAAGTTGGTAGCGTGGTTCCCGTAGTCGACTTCCTGGGGAAAACAAACATTCGTTCATGGGGGGTGGCGTTAATGGCAGTGCAAAGCAGTGACCGGATGGAATGCAGCGCTGCCGGGAGGACTTCCTGCCAGCGAGAGGTTGGGAGGCCCTTGGACTTTAAGGCTAAGAGAACGGCCTTCCAGACAGTCGCGTTCTCTCTTTCCACCTGGCCGTTCCCTCGGGGGTTGTAGCTGGTGGTCCTGCTTGCAGCAATACCTCTCGCTAGTAGGAACTGGCGGAGTTCCTCGCTCATGAAGGAGGAGCCCCGGTCGCTATGTATATAGTTCGGGAACCTGAACACGGCGAAGAGGTCGTTCAGGCATTTGATGACCGTGGTACTGGTCATGTCTGGGCAGGGGAAGGCAAAGGGGAAACGGGAGTACTCGTCAATGATGTTGAGGAAGTACACATTACGGTCAGAGGACGGGAGGGGCCCCTTAAAATCGATGCTCAAGCGCTCGAAGGGGCGGGTGGCCTTGATCAGGCTTGCTCTGTCTGGCCTAAAGAAATGCGGTTTGCATTCGGCACAGGTTTGGCAGTTCCTGGTCATGGTCCTGACCTCCTCGATGGAGTAGGGCAGGTTGCGGGCCTTAATGAAGTGGTAAAGTCTGGTGACTCCGGGGTGGCAGAGGTCGTTGTGGAGGGTCTGCAGTCTATCAATTTGCGCGTTGGCGCATGTACTTCGTGATAGAGCATCTGGGGGTTCGTTCAGTTTACCAGGCCGGTACAAGATCTCATAATTATAGGTGGAGAGCTCGATTCTCCACCTCAAGATCTTGTTGTTCTTGATTTTGCCCCTCAGCTTGTTATTAAAAATAAAAGCGACCGAACGCTGGTCGGTGAGGAGGGTAAATCGTTTGCCTGCCAGGTAATGGCTCCAGCGTCGTACAGCCTCCACGATTGCCTGGGCCTCCTTCTCGACCGAGGAGTGTCGGATCTCAGGGCCCTGGAGGGTCCTTGAGAAGAAGGCCACCGGTCTCCCCTCCTGGTTAAGGGTTGCGGCTAGGGCGAAGTCGGATGCATCGCTCTCCACTTGGAAAGGGATAGACTCATCCACCGTGTGCATTGTGGCCTTAGCAATGTCTCCCTTAATGAGGGAGAAGGCTGCGCACGCTTCTGCCGTCAGGGGGAAGGAGGCGGACTTCATGAGGGGTCTGGCTTTGTCCGCATAATTCGGCACCCATTGGGCATAGTAGGCGAAGAGCCCCAGGGTCCTCTTCAGCGCCTTTGGACAGTGGGGGAGGGGAAGCTCCATGAGGGGGCGCATTCTTTCGGGGTCGGGGCCGATGACTCCGTTCTCTACTACGCAGCCGAGGATGGCAAGGCGCGAGGTGTTAAACACACATTTCTCCTTATTGTAGGTGAGGTTCAGCCGTTGGGCCGTACGGAGGAATCTCTCCAGATTAACATCATGGTCCTGCCGGTCGCGGCCGCAGATGGTGACGTTATCTAGATAGGGGAACGTGGCTTGCAGCCCGTTCTGGTCAACCATCCGGTCCATCTCCCTTTGGAAGACCGAAACCCCGTTAGTGACGCCGAAGGGAACCCTAAGGAAGTGGTAGAGGCGGCCATTCGCCTCGAAGGCGGTATACTGGCGGTCCTCAGGGCGGATAGGGAGTTGGTGGTAGGCCGACTTAAGGTCGATGGTAGAGAATATTCGGTACTGTGCAATCTGATTGACCATATCAGATATGCGGGGAAGGGGGTATGCGTCCAGCTGGGTGTACCGGTTTATGGTTTGGCTGTAGTCGATGACTAGGCGGTTTTTATCGCCGGTCTTAACGACTACGACCTGGGCACGCCAGGGGCTGTTGCTCCTCTCGATGATGCCCTCCTTCAGGAGACACTGCACCTCAGAGCTAATAAAAGCTCTGTCCCCGGCGCTGTACCGCCTGCTCTTGGTAGCGACGGGTTTACAGTCGCGGGTGAGGTTGGCGAACAGGGAGGGGGGCGGAACCCTGAGGGTGGATAGGCCGCAGGTGGTACGCGGTGGGCGGTTTAAAGGCTGTTCGTTGTCGACTGTGAGTGGGGGGAGGGGTCCACCGTATGCCAAAGTGACACTTTGAAGGTGGGATTGGAAATCCAGCCCTAGTAGGACGGCAGCGCAGAGTTGGGGCAGGACGAGAAGTTCAAAATTTTTATACTCCGTGCCCCTAACCGACAGGGTCACAACACAGTATCTGCTGATGTCTGTTGAATGGGACCTCGACGCCATCGAGATCCGGTTGTGCGTTGGCTGGACAGTGAGGGAGTAGTGGCTCACCGTGTCTGGATGGATGAAACTCTCCGTGCTTCCGCTGTCGAACAGGCAGGTCGTGGCGTGGCCGTTTACTTTGATGTCCATCATGGACTTGGACAGGTGATGCGGGCGAGCTTGGTCCAGTGTGACGGAGGCTAGTGTATGGTTGAGCGAGCTGCTGTAGTCTGCGGGTGAGGCTGCGGTCGGGTCTGGAGACAAGGTGGCGGTCGAGTGTGGTGAACAAAATGGCGGTGCCCACGACGTTGCATAAAATGGCGGAGAAGACGGCCGCCCCCACAACTCACATGAGGCACTGCCGGTGTCGGTGGCCTTGATCAAAGATGGCCGCCCCCACGACTCACACGAGGGGATACTGGCATCTGTGGCCTTGATGAAAGATGGCCGCCCCCACAACTCGCATGAGGCACTGCTGGCGTCTGTGGCTTTCCCCCTGCAGGCCTTCGCGAAGTGGCCTTTCTTGTGGCAGTCGGAGCAGGTCGCGTTTCTTGCAGGGCAGCGCGCCCTCGGGTGCTTCGCCTGGCCACAGAAAAAGCAGCCAGCGGCCCGATCGCGGGGCTCCGATGTCGCAGCCGGTACCAGGAGTGGCGGTCCCGATCGGGTCCGGGACGCCGACGCTGAGGTAGGTCCCAGAGGCGGCGGTGCGAGGGGTATTGCAGTCGGGGTCGGGCCCGAGTCCCAGGGTCGCGCAGCACAGTACCTGGAATACGCCTCGAGGTCCCGATGGGCCACTTCCAGAGAGCGAGCGAGGGCTGCAGCTGTGTTCAGGTCGATGTCCTTTGATTCGAGCAGTCTTTGCCGTGAGTAGTCGGACCGAAGGCCTTTCACGAAGGCATCGCGGATATTCTCTTCAGTATTTTCTGCAGCCGTTACAGCTTTAAAGTCACAGTCCCTGCCGAGTGTTTGTAGCGCCCGTAAAAATTCATCTACAGACTCTCCTGGCTGTTGCGGGCGGGATCTTAGGAGATGTCTGGCATACATAGAGCAGTACCGGAGCCCGGTAAATTCTTTCAGCAGGTTGAGGGCGGCCTCGTATGTAGTAAGGTCCTGGATGAGTGCAAATACTTTAGGGCTCACTTGGGCGGTCAGAACTCTTAGTTTGGATCTCTGAGGCACGCCGGATTCTCCCAGGTAGGATTCGAAACAGCTCAGCCAGTGTTTGAAGTCGAGGGCTGAGTTTGCTGCCTGTGGGTTTAGATCCAGGTACGGCGGTCGGAGGGCTCGCAGCCAGGCCGGCTGCTGTGGCTGTTGTAGCTGGGCGTCTGACTGGTCGTTTGGCTGCTCCGTTGAAGACATTTCAAAATTTAGCCAATAAAATTGATATACCTATCAATTCATCCAATGAAAAGCGACGAGTTAAGACAGTAACTATAGGTTTTTATTGGCTAAATAACAGAGCCCACCCTCGTGGGTGATCGGATCCAACAAGGAGGAATACCAGCCAGTCGACCACCTTTATACCTGGGCAAGTAGGTGGAGCCATGGGCGGAGTCAGCAGTGGTCAGCCCAGGTATAACAGCGTGACAAGAGGCGACCTCGTGTAGTGATACAACAGTGTAAACAGGGATAACCATAGTGTAACGATATAACAGTGATAACCATAGTGTAACGATAGTGAACGATAAAAGTGGTTTACCACACTGGAGTAGGGTAGTCTCAAGACTGGGGGTACAGAGGCATGCGCAAGGCTTATATACAGGTGTGGTCACTGCCAGTACTACAGTATACAGGAGCTGTAAAAGTAGTTCTTTCTTAAAGGTACATACACTACAATTCCTCCCCTTTTAGATTAGTAGTACCCATAATATTCAAATAACAATTAACACTTTAACATGTACATTAAACAACAATAGTCCATTTATAGATTCAGTCTTTGGGGCGGCTTCCTGATCCTTTCAGGATAGCGCCTTTCCTGAGGTTCTTGTTCTTGGTGCGGAGGCGATTCTGGCCCCTTTTCATCGGTTAGTTCATCGGTTTCCACTGCTACTGGTTCTGAGGTAGATGCTACCGGTATGTCGGGTTCATCCCCAGGTACTCGAGACATGGGGTTGACTCGTTCCTGTGACGCTAAGATCTGATCGACGTGGCGTCTCACAATGTTCTCCCCGACATCCACTGTGTACATTAACGGCCCCTGCCTTGTGCATATCGTTCCGGGTTGCCATTTCTCTGTTCGGTAGTCACGGGCCAAGACTGGTTGCCCTACATTGAAGCTCCTTGTCGGCTTCTCATTGATGTGCTGGAATTGTTTATCCTCAACATTTCTTCGCACATTTGGTCTGAGCAAGTCCAGACGAGATCTCAACCTTCGGTTAAAGAACATCATGGCTGGGGTCTGGTTGGTAACTGCATTTGTTGCGTTTCGGTAGGCTAATAAGAAATTGTCCACCTTATGCTGTAGTGGAATTTCATCGTCGCACATGGCCTTTATCGCCTTCTTAAAGGTTTGTACGAACCTCTCAGCCAATCCATTTGTGGCTGGAAGATACGGGGCGGATGTGTAATGCCTTACCCCATTCCTTCTCATAAATTTTCGAAACTCTTCAGACACAAACTGTGGTCCATTATCAGAGCAAATCTGCTCTGGCAAGCCGTTTCTGGCAAATATGGTCCGTAGGACTGCAATCGTTTTCTCTGTAGTGGTTGAGGACATTTTTATCACCTCAGGCCACTTCGAATGAGCATCCACTGCTATTAAGAACATTGAGTCCATGAATGGACCAGCGAAATCAAGATGCACCCATTGCCATGGAGAGGAGGGCCACTCCCATGGGCGTAGAGGGGCATGTGGTGGTGCATTTTGGACCTTCTGGCATCCTGAGCAGCTCTTGGTTAGGTCTTCGATTTGTTGATCGATTCCCGGCCACCACACATAAGCCCTAGCAAGGCTTTTCATTTTCACTCCCCCCAGATGACCTTCATGTAGCTCATTTAGCACTCTCTCCCTTAACTTGGGTGGAATCACCACTCTGGATCCACACATCACTGTCCCCTGGCATACTGACAGCTGTTCTCTTCTGGATGAGAATGCTGGCAACAGTGAGTCGCCATGTGTTGGCCATCCCCTCACCATCAAATCATATACCCGAGACAGCATCGGATCATTGCGGGTCTCCTTCTGTATATCTGCGTTCGTTACTGGCAATCGTTCAATTATTGACGAATAAAATATCTCGATAAGGTCCACTGCTGCTGCTTCCTCCACAGTAGGCAGTGGCAGGCATGATAGCCCATCAGCGTTTCCATGCTGTTTCGTGCCTTTATATTCTATTTCATATTGATTCGCCCCTAGAAACAGGGACCATCTTTGTAACCGTTGTGCAGTCATCACTGGAACGCCCTTCTTAGGATTAAAGATGGAGACAAGTGGTTGGTGGTCAGTCAGCAAGGTGAACTTCTGCCCATGTAGATAGTGGTTGAATTTTTTTACTCCCCATACTAGGCTGAGGGCCTCCCTGTCAATCTGGGCATAGTTGCGCTCGGCTGAGGTTAGTGACCGAGACGCAAAGGCTACTGGCCTCTCCAACCCGTCTGGGAATTTGTGCGACAGCACCGCTCCAATACCATAGGGTGATGCATCACATGCCAAACGAATTGGTAGTGCTGGGTGGAAATGGGCCAACACCTCTTTTGATGTGATCAATTCTTTACACTTCTGGAAAGCTCGTCTACGTTCGTCATTCCACTTCCATGGTACCCCTGTTTGCAGTAGGGTGTTCAGTGGGTGTAATACCGTGGACAAATTTGGTAAGAACTTGTGGTCATAGTTTACCAGCCTGAGGAATGACCTCAGTTGTGACACATTTTCCGGTGCTGGAGCCTTGACTACTGCCTCAATCTTTTCAGGGCACTTATGTAACCCCTCTTCATCGATGATGTGGCCACAATATGAGATCTGTTTCTGGAAAAACTCGCACTTGTGGCGATTAGCTCGTAGCCCATACTCCTTTAATCTGGTGAGCACCTTCTCCAAGTTGGCGAGGTGATCACTCTCATTTTCACCCGTGACCAGGATGTCGTCCAAATAACACTGGGTCCCTGGAATCCCTTGCAGGACTTGATCCATTGCCCTTTGCCAAATAGCCGGAGCCGATGCTACCCCGAACACCAGCCGGTTGTATTGATAGAGACCTTTATGAGTGTTAATTGTAAGGTATTGTTTCGAGGCTTCTTCTACCTCCATTTGCAAGTACGCCTGGGCTAGATCAATTTTGGTGAAGCGTTTACCTCCAGATAGCGAGGCGAAAATATCCTCAATTCGTGGAAGCGGATATTGTACCGTGTGAAAGACTGGGTTCACTGTCACCTTAAAATCCCCACAGATGCGGACCTTCTTTGGTTCCCCAGGCATATTACTCAACGACCTCTTCATTACAGGAACGATGGGTGTAGCCCACTCACTCCTGTCTACTTTGGACAGTACTCCTGAACGTTCCAACCCTTCCAGCTCTGCTTCGACAGCTGGTCTGATTGCATAAGGCACTGGTCTGGCCTTAAGAAACTTTGGGCTTGCATTTTCCTCTATTTTAATCATTGCTGTTATGCCTTTTAGTGTTCCGAGTCCCTCCTGGAACACTTCTTTTGCGTCAGTTAGCATTTTTGACAGTCGTCCAGGTGTGACTTCATCATCTTTTTTGGCCTCAACCTTCAGTGCCTGTATGGAATGCCAATCTAATTGTATCTTCCGGATCCATTCACGTCCTAGCAGTGGTGGTCCTGCATCTGGCAATACATATATGTCCATTTTAGGTATTTCCTGGCCTTTATATATCACTTTCACCCTTATTTTTCCTTTGGGGTAGACTTTTTGCCCCGTGTACGTCTTCAAGACAATCTCTGTAGCTTTCAAGGGTATATGTGAAAATAGCCGCTTGTAGTCCCTTTGGTTTATGACTGTTAGGGCTGATCCTGTGTCCAATTCCATTTTCACTTGGACTCCGTCTATCTTGAGTGTAACCCAGATAGTCTGGTGATCCTCCATTTCGGTTACCTTATGTAGTTTCAGACAACCCAGCTCCTTGCTTCCGGAGTCTGTGTCACTTTTCTGTTCATCTGAACTACTGTCCATCACCTTGTGTACCTTTTTGTACTTCTCCTGTGGAGATTTCTTACTGTTGGCTTTCTTCCCATACCTGCAGACTCTTGCTATGTGTCCTGCTTTTCCACACTGTCTGCACACTTGGTCCTTGAACCAACAATCCTTCTGGTCATGTGTTGTTCTGCCGCAGTGATAGCACTTCTCTGTTCCATAGGACATTTCATTGGTGCCATATTCTTGCGGTCTCCGTTGTATCTCTGCAGTGCCCCTTGCGGCTGCTTTGTGCGATACTGCCATACTGAAAGCCTTGTCCAGCGTAAGATCCTTTTCTGATAGAAGCCGTTTCTGGGTTCCTTCACTTTGCAGCCCACACACAAACTTGTCCCTTAACGTATCTGCTAGTCCTGCTCCAAACTGGCAGTGTTTCGATAGCTTGCGCAGTTCCATTAGGTGCTCAGTATTGCTTTCGTGTTTGTGTTGGTTCCTTTTATGGAACGTAATCGTTCTGCTATCAGCAGCGGTGTGGGGTTTAAGTGGTCCTGTAGGATTTCTACTATGCTTTCAAAATTCTTGTTCACAGGCTTCTCTGGGGTTATTAGATTTTGCAGTAACCCATAAGTTTTTGCACCCATGGAATTTAACAAAACCAGTGCTTTCCTAGCATCTGGCACTTCATTTGCCCTACAGTACACTTCAATACGTTCCACATATGTCGCCCAATCTTCGACTTCATTGTCGAACGTAGAGATACTGCCACTCTTCGGCATCCCTGGGTGTGATTTAACTGTCAAAAATGGCGGCTCCCGCGCTTCCCCTTCTTCTCCGCTGGCACAAAATGGCGTCTCCTGTGCTTTCCTTCCTGCCCGCGCTCGCCCTACTTCTCCGCTGCGGCTTCTAAAAATGGCGTCTCCCGCACTCTTCCTTCTTCTCCGCGGCTCAATGGCATCTCCCGCGCTCTCCCTTCTTCTCCCCGTGGACACTGTTCAGCCCTTGAGCCCTGGCTGTGCTCTGAGCATTTTTTTTTTTTTCTGTGCGCCTTTCCCGTGTCCGTCGCTCGGTCCTGAACCCGACTGCTGCCTTACCCTCTCTCTCTCCATTTTGTTTTTCCTCGACGCCGCTTGGTTTTCAACCCCCGGCTGCGCCATGTGCGCTTCACCCTCTGTCTTGCCCCGTCGACGCTGCTCGGCTTCCTCTCCGCCGTCGGTCGGCTCCAGCCGCCGCTGTCCGGAAAGGGTCTGCGCTGTACCTGTCGTCAGTCTATTGCTGATCCTCGTGGCTGGGGAACCAAGCCGGGCTCTCCACAGCCTCCCCTGCGATGTACACTCTCTGCCGGACGACTGGGCGGTTGCTCGTGGTCGACGCCCGTGTTTCTGGCCGCGACTTTCTTCCACCGCCCTCCGGAGCGAATCCTCGAAGGGAAATGCAGAGTTGCAGGTAGATTCGAATCGACACTCGTCGCCACTGTTAGATCCGTGATTCTGAGAGTATGATGTTTTTCAATAACCACACGGATGCTGTAACTTAACAATCAACAGGTATTTACTGGAGTAGGGTAGTCTCAAGACTGGGGGTACAGAGGCATGCGCAAGGCTTATATACAGGTGTGGTCACTGCTGGTACTACAGTATACAGGAGCTGTAAAAGTAGTTCTTTCTTAAAGGTACATACACTACACTCACCAACCAGTCACTTACTTGCTTTCTGGTGATGTCACACTTCGATTACTTTTTACTTCTCTCTCTCCCTCCCTCTGAGCTCGGAGATTGGTAAGCCTACCTGTGCCTCGCCACCTCTTAAATCACCGCCGCTGCCTCGCTCCACTCAGGTCCGCCGCCGCCACAAAACTGATCAACTGGTCATTTATCTCATTGGTTGTTATGGGACCTTGCTGTGTGCAAATTGGCTGACATGTTTGCCTGTATAACTGTGACTATACTTGACTGCGAAGCACTTGGGAAGATCCTGAGGAAGTGAAGAGCACAATATATAAGAAAGTCTAAAATAACAACAGAAAATACTGGAAAAACTCAGCAGGGCAGGCAACATCCGTGGAGAGAAATTAGAGTCGACGTTTCGGGTGAACCCTTTTTCAAAACTGGAAAGTAAATGAAATAGATCGAAGGCAGGGCTGCGATAGAACAAAAGAAGTAAAGAGACATTAAGAGGTATTCAAAACCAGACGAGATGCTAATAGGACAAGTGGAGACAAAAGACGGCTGAGATTAGGTGTGAAGTGTACTGGCAGGATGAGACAGAGCTGCCATGTGGGAGAGAGAAAAAAAAAGGAAAGCGGGGGGTGGTGGAAGGGAAGACCCAAAACAAAGGGGTGGAAAAAAATATAAGTAAAAATGTAATAGGGGCCGAGGTTATGATCTGAAATTATTGAACTCGATATTGAGTCCGGAAGGCTGCAAAGTGCCTAATCGGAAGATGAGGTGCTGTTCCTCGAGTTTACGTTGAGCTTCCGTGGGACAATGCAAGAGGCCAAGGACGGTGAGGTCCGAGTGGGAATGGAGTGGTAGTTAGAGTAGTTAGACTCTTAACAGACAGATCCAGGGGTGCAGATACCTTGATCTTGAAGGTGAGTGTGTAGGTGAAAAAGCTATAAAAAGTTGAACGAGATTCTGAGTTTTATACATGGGGCATTGAATATGAAAGAAAAGAAGTGATGCTAAAAGTTGAATAAGACATTGGTTAGGTCACAGTTGCACGCATGTAGGCCACATGGCGACCAGGTAATGCTAAGCGAAACAGGTCCGGTGCCTCACTTACATATCCAGGGGCCCGCCTACCACCTGTTTCAGGCAGGTGCCGTGGATGCCTGTGAAGCTGCCTTCACTAATATGGTGGCACCTGTACCCCAGATGCAGATCAGGTGCGGGATGTTGTACCTTCAAATTTTCTTTTAAGTTGCAGAAACGTTATTTTTTAAAAATGGAGTAATTGCCTTAATAAATATAATAAAATTGTGTAAATATATTACTTGCTGCAGGTTGAGCTCTCTTGCTAAGATGAGGATTGTTGTCAGAGTTGCGCTCATCTTCTCTGAGTGAACGGAGGTGTTCCGCAAAGCGATTACACTGCCAGTACACTTCACACCTAATCTGAGCCGTCTTTTGTCTCCACTTGTCCTACTACCATCTCGTCTGGTTTTGAATACCTCTTAATGTCTCTTTACTTCTTTTGTTCTATCGCAGCCCTGCCTTCGATCTATTTCATTTCCTTTCCAGTTTTGAAAAAGGGTTTCGACCCAAAATGTCAACTCTAATTTCTCTCCACGGATGTTGCCTGGCCTGCTGAGTTTTTCCAGCATTTTCTGTTGTTATTTCGGATTTCCAGCATCTGCAGTATTTTGCTATCATATAAGAAAGTCTTTATAGTCTTTGAATAGCAGAAGAATAACATAATACGGGCATAAACTACAAATTAGGTTAACAAATCAGTAGTTGAAAATCAATACAGCAGATATCACTTGTTTATAGAATTTTTAACTTTTACCTCTTTGGATGTATAAAAATAAAAAGAAAGACTTGCATTTATATAGCACCTTTCACGACCACCGGACGTCTCAAAGCTCTTTACAACCAATAAATTACTCTTGAAGTGTAGTCACTGTTGTAATGTGGGACACGCAGCAGCCAATTTGTGCACAACAAGGTCCCACAAACAGCAATGTGATAATGACCAGATAATCTGTTTTTTGTTATGTTAGTTGAGGGATAAATATTGGCCATGACACCGGGGATAACTCCCCTGCTTTTCTTCGAAATAGTGCCATGGGATCTTTTACGTCCACCTGAGAGGGTAGATGGGGCCTCGGTTTAGCGTCTCAACCAAAAGACAGCACCTCCAACAGTGCAGCACTCCCTCAGCACTGCACTGGAGTGTCAGCCTAGCTTTATATGCTCAAGTTCTGGGAGTGAGACTTGAACCCACAACCTTCTGACTCAGAGGCGAGTGTGCTACCAACTGAGCCACAGCTGACAAAAATAATAAAATACAACACTTCACTAACTCTCTTTGTAATACTGAACTTAGATCATATACATGAGGTTTCATCTGGCCACCATGGAGCTCTAGCCTCCACCTTAGTGGATTCAGTAAAGATGGGAACACATTGCCTGAGCTATTCCTCTGATACCCTTTGAAGTTCAACCTTAGTCACAGGAAAACAAAAGGTGTCTTCTACAATTGAATACAGTTCATCAAATTAAACATCAAGTAGGTAATAAGCACAATATAATTTGCATATATTACAAAGCTCTTCACAAACTTATTCAGGACAAAACAAGGAGCCTATGTTAGCTGGTTTCTACTTGCTAAACATATTTGCATATAAAAAGCACATTGTCTTTGAGCATTTCTTCCACAATCGCAATTTCCAGAGATCCGTAAGAAATGTGGATTCTACCCCCAAGCTTAGCCTGCAGTAGAATAAATATATTTTAAAATAAAGAGACTTTCTTATGATTTAGAATATTTAGAATCCCTGTCACATCCTAGACCCTAGAACCACCCTTGTTACTCATATCCATGCTTTTGTCATCTCTAGACTTGATTTCTCCAACATCCTTATTACTGACCTTTCATTCTCCTCCTTCCATGTTAAACCAGATTATTTACAACCTCAGCATCCTATTCAACCCTAAACTGAACTTCTGACTCTACATCCTCTCCCTCACAAAGACCGCCTCCTTCCACCTTCTACCATTGCCTGCCTCCAGTCCTATCCCATCCCATCTGCCACTGAAATCCTCATCCATGCTTTAGTCACCTCCAAAACCAGTTATTAAAACACTCTCCTCGCTGGCCTCACATCCTCTTCCCTCTGTAGCCTTCAGCTCATTCAAAACATTGTGCCATTATCCTATTACCCCATTGAGACTCATTCGACCATCATTCATGCCCTTGTTAATATATATTGACTGCTGGTTCCCATTTTCCTCTTTAAAACCCTCCGTGGCCTCCCCTTCCTTTCTTTATAAACTCCTCCAGCACTATAATTTCCCATAGCTCTTTGTCCTCTGACTCCAACCTCTTGTACATCCTCCTCTCTTCGCCCCACCATTGGCATCTGTGCTTTCACCACCTAGGCCGCACACTCTGGAATTTCCTCTGTAAACCCTTGCCTCTCCATCCCCCTTTCCTCCTTAAAAGCCACCTCTTTAACCATGCTTTTGCCACTCCTCCTGATATCTTTCATCGATTTGACGCTCATTTTTTTTCTTTACGTCTGAGTGAAGTGCCTTGGGACATTTCTCAATGTAAAAGGCACTATGTAAATGCAAATATCAGATTTGTATGAAAATTCTGTCAATACCAAAGTTCACTTAAACATTAAACATGACAATAAAACAAAGCAATTTCAGAAAGAAAGAATGCTTTCCTTAAAATTTCAGAGCTCTGCAAATCCATACTTCTGTTATGTTTAAGTAATTTAAAAAATGATTGAACTCTGTTGTATATGATGCAAAGTGATTATATCATTTCCTGGTAATCAGCCATTAATTAATTTGTCAAACTTCCAGTCATTGTCTCAAGATCAAAATCCTTTTATTATAGACATTATCACCCATCAATGACAGGGCAGTACACTGGCTATCCTTTTGGTAAGAAATAAGAACCGAAGCTCAATGCATCACTGTAATTCTCATAGTATAATATCATCTTAGAATTCACCTGTTAAATGTTCAAGTATCACACTCATGCTTCATGATACTCCTTAGCATCTAGTAGGCATGATCATTTTTTTCTGTTTCTCTCCTCTTTTCTCATTAGCCATCACTCAGCTGGCCACATTTGTTTAACATGGCAGATTCACAATGGAACATATTTAATTTTTTTATGAGATAGCTCTTCGAGTCATCTGGAAGGAAGGTTTTATTTTTAGCTGTCCACGACTTGAGAATTCAGTAAGAAACAACATAAAGGTGTATTGTTATGTACAAATTGAAATGGATTTTACTGCCACCAATTTGTAAGAGAAAATTCTTCATTGTTTTGTTACAATTAATGTATTCTCTTAGCTCTAGCTGTGTGCTGTCTTTAAAAATTATTACAGTTCCAACTTAAATGAAATGAATATTATTTTACACTTGTTATCAAAGTCTGTTTTTGTTATGTAGTGTGAATATTACACGAAACCACACTGTTGAGCAACATAAGAGAAATTGTTCTAATATATGAGTTCTGACATAAGATCATCGACCTGAAACGTTAACTCTGTTTCTTGCACCACAGTTGCTGCCTGACCTGCTGAGTAGTTCCAGCACTTTCTGTTTTTATTTAAGAGAAATAGTATTTTTGTGAACAGTCTGTTTAAACCTGATATTCTTTACAGTATCTACAAGACCGGCTGATTGTCAGGCTCCTTGTTATGTGATGGATGGTACTGTCATCAATGAATTAAAAGGGAGATATAGCCCAAGCAGAGGAACCTTTGTGTCACCCAATGGAGGATAAGCTGGTTAATGCCAGTCAATGGGAATTAAAACCTTAGATTTTCAAGAGGAACAATTTAAAAAGGTTTTACTGATCTTTTTTACATAATTGAAATTTGCACTTTTTTAATGTCTTTTTCTCCATCTCTTTAAGACCCACTCCCAGGCGTTTGGCCATTGCAGTTTTTTTGTCTAGACACAAAAGGTGTACGAGAGGGCTGATTTGCTCTCCTGCCTTTCCACCCCCTGCCGATCGTAAGCCCTGACCTCTGCTTGACACCTCACCTTGACAGTACAGCTGAGACTGGAAACGCACCATTCAGGGAATTGTGGATGCAAACTCATAATCCCCCATTTCATGTACCATCATTGACCAACTTATACAATCTTAAGGTGGATGCACTTTGTCAGACATATATTTATTATCTGTTAGAAATATATTTTATTATGTTAGAAATGTTATGTTTTTATTGCTGTTTTATTGTATCTGTATGCCAAAGTAACTTACATAATGTACTCCTACTATATTAGATTGTCATTAAAAAATAGATTCTTAATACTTAAAATGTTTGAAAAGATAATTTTCCATAAATTGGGTCGAACATAGTCTTACCCAGTGCCGCTATGTTCAGTGTCCTGTCCTGCTCAGTTCTTTAGGTTTTCTGCAATTGATGCAGAATCATTTACTTATCAATGTTATTGACTTGTCTTCAATTTCCCATTTAATTGCAAGTAATATCTCCTGTATGCCATTTTGAGCTGAGAACAGCCCTGTTGTAACCAATTCTTTTCCTGCTAACCTCACCACAAACCACTGCTGTTTATATATGAAAATCTGACCATTTGTTTGTATCTATTTCTGTCCATCCATCGTTGTTTAATGTATCAGGATTCCATTGTATTTGTTACATTTCTGCCAGTATGAAGTCTATGATAAGCCGACCCTTTGCTTCTTTTACAATTGAAAGAAACAATTAAGAGGATGAGGTGAAAGGATAAAGACTGAACTGTGAACATTTAACTCTACCATTAAATCTGAGCTTCTTCCTAAACATATCAGACCTGAGCTACATATTTGTTATCAGATCCTTGCTCAAAATAGCCCAGTTGCTCAGTGTTGACGTTTTTCTTATTTCATCAGTAATATGATCCGGCTATAATCAAGCCATGTATTTGTTTAGAAACTATTTCAGTTTAATTGTTATAACAAGAAACTTACTTTTTTTTAAACAAAAAAGCTATCCATCAGAACCCAAACAAATGCTTATTGAAAGTGACAAAACAAGGTCCAAAATCATTAAAATACTGTGGAATCAATAGTGTTTAATAGATTTGACTGTAATTGTGATGGTGAATAACTATTCTCATCCTTGTTTTCAAATCCCTCCCTGGCCTCGCCCCTCCCTATCTCTGTAATCTCCTTCAGCCCCACAACCCCCCAAAATATCTGCACTCCTCAAATTCTACCCTCTTCAGCTGCTTAGGCCCTTGAATTACCTCCCTAAACCTCTCCACCTCGCTACATCGCTTTCCTCCTTTAAGACGCTCCTTAAAACCTGCCTCTTGGACCAAGCTTTTGGTCACCTGCCCTAATTTCTTCTTATGTGGCTCGTGTCAAATTTTTTGTCTTAGAATACTCCTGTGAAGCACCTTGGAATGTTTTACTACGTTAAGTTGTTGTTGTTGGTGGACTGTGTCTGCAATGCCACTCTTCTCATTGTAATAGTCATCTGCTGTCAGTGAATATATTAAGTGTGAACATTCACCCCTTTCTTTTTACAGATGCAGACTGACCTGCTGCATAAGTTCCAGCTGTTTATGTTTATATTTCACAATCAAATGCATCCTTGTCCCTCAGTTTAACATCAATCTCTGGTGTACCACACATTCTCGGGAATAAACTGACAACGCTAAACATTGATGTATTTGTTCAAGCGGTAGTAAAGTTTAAAAAGATTGCCCCTCCAGAGCAGAGAGAGGCCTTATCGATATATGTTAAACATTAATCATTTCAGTTTTCCAAACAAGCCATTCCCATCCTCTGGACACTGTCAGCAGCAGTTGCTGATGGTCTCTGAAAGGGCAATGTCAAAAAGCTTTTAGCCAGAGACTTTTTCTGTCAGATCCAAGAATCTTCACTCTCATTACTCTCTTTAACTGAACTGCAGTCTTTCCGTAAGCTGCCCTACCTGTGGGAAATGACTTCAGCTACTGTGAGCAGTCAGACCTGCTGGACAGTAAACAACAGCTGAACCCACTGGCACCGTTGACTTGAAGGCAGTTCCTTCCACAGCAAGGATAACATGAACTAATGTGAACCAATTATATTTACTTTTGCAGTGGTTGGCAATTTCACTGATCCTTGTTGTGATCCCACTTGTCATAAGAGGCATGAATTGGGTTAAGATCTCCAACTACTGTGCAGAGAAGTTGATTAATCTGTTTTATGCCCTTATAGTACGGGCCTCCAGGTAATACACATTTGGGTAATAGTGAAGAAGCAAATCATCTTGGCGTTATGGCATTAAGTCTGATTAGTCAAGAAACAAACATTGACGTTCCATTCAATTAATATTTTTATTAATGTTCCAAAATCCAAGAAAATCATCATATAGATCAACACGGGGAGAAAGCAAAATAAAGGTGAAAAAGGTACAAAAAAAATCATCTTATGTGCAAACTGAAACATAAACAATCAAATACAATCACGGTGCAATCATCTTTCGATCCTATCTTCACAAGAAACACTTGGTTGTCACACTTTTTTTGGAACCTATTAATTTAATCACTGCTTGTATCCTCACCTCCCAGCAATACATCTACTTAAAATCATCTCTCACACTGCCAACCATGTGCAGTTATGTGGGCAGACTTTGCACTTTGTCCAAAAGACTTCTCTGTAGCCTTTCAACCTCCAATTACTTACTTATCTGTTGGTTGATATTTGGTGACTCTCTCCTCTCCCCATACTGTAGCACATTGTGCTTGGCCAATATTAGCACCAAGGACAGAAACTGGTACTCCCCTTCTTGGATTTCATTTCTAATATCAACGTCTTCATATAGGAGCATAAAAGATGCTTCCTAAAAGAGTGAATAGTCCTTCCTGAAACTCAGATTGCTGGGCAGCCTCAGGGAGTATGGACACACTACTACTCTTCTGAATACTTCTTCAAAGGAATGCTAAGAATAAACCTCTACATGACTTTATCCTCCAAATATTCATCTGAAAGCTATACATGTGTCGATAATTTTCAAAAATACGTCAATACATTAAAAAAAAATCTCTCTTTGATGGCGACTGCTTCATTAGTATGTTTGCAAGGCTAGCAGCTGAAAGGAGTTTTGTTATAACAACAGAAAATGCTGGAAAAACTCAGCAGGAGTTTTGTTACTTTGTCTTGATTCCTCGCACCTCCCCCTTTGTAAACAATGAGCAATGCTGGGAACATTGGCTAGAAATTCGGTATCGCCCCAGTTGGGGCGCTAAATTTTAAAAAGTTGTAGAATTTGCGCCAGGCACTTATCCTTTTGACCTGCCACTAAATTGATTGTTAGCGCTCCAAGAAAGAAATGGAGCGTTAAATCAAGCGCTAATCACCTAACTTAGGGCGCTACCCGCAGAGCGATAACCAATTTCAGGTGCACTCCAATCAGGACTCATCATTCACATAGAAACATAGGAAAATAGCAGCAGTAGGCCATTCGGCCCTTTGAGCCTGCTCCGCCATTCAATATGATCATGGCTGATCCTCTATCTCAATACCATATTCCCGCTCTCTCCCTATACCCTTTGATGTCTTTTGCGTCTAGAAATCTATCTATCTCTTTCTTAAATATATTCAGTGACTTGGCCTCCACAGCCTTCTGTGGTAGAGAATTCCACAGGCTCACCACCCTCTGTGTGAAGAAATTTCTCCTCATCTCAGTCCTAAATGTCCTACCCTGTATCCTGAGACTGTGACCCCTCGTTCTAGACCCCCCAATCAGGGGAAACATCCTCCCTGCATCCGGAGGGCGAGTTCTGTTGCACATGACTCAGATGAGGAGCTCGATTGGGAGGCATTCACAAGAAGGGCGATGGGCATGCACACCGAGATGATAGGTGCAATGGCAAGGGTGCTCGAGAGCCTCTTGGCAATGGTAAGGAGTGTGGAGGAGTCCGCCTCCAACATTGCACAGAGCTCTTCGCACACCATGGAGGCCATCATTTCCAGTCTGCAAAGGATGGTGGACTCCCTGAGAGACTGTGGGAACCCAGACCTCGTGCCGCATGTGATGTGGCAGCATCCATTACAACACAGGCGGAAGCCATGCAACGTCTCAGTGCTGTAATGCAGTCAATGGTTGCTGCCATCGAGTCTCGGACTGCTCTCATGCAGTCTCAGCTTGATGCAGTGCAAGCTCTGACTGCTGCCATCATCGCTGGGTCCACCACAGTCCACTGGGGAGCTCACGGTGTCACAGCAGGCCAGCAATCTGTGCTCCAGTAGATTGGTAGTGATGCTGAGGTGCTGCCCCGGGGCAGTGGCAGTGGGTTAGTCAAGCAGGAACCTGCTGTCCTATCTCAGGATGACAGCATTCCTGCTCCCACCACTGGCACTCTGCCATTGCCCTTGTCGCTGCCTGTCATCCAGCCAGGCCAGACTGCCGCCACCCAGCCTGAGGTGGTGCAGTCTACAGCCGGGCCTTCCAGGCTCAGAGCTGCTCGAAGGTGTCCTGCAAGGCCATCTGTAGTCCCTGGCACCGACATTCAGCAGCCTTCCACCAGCCCTGCTGCAGCGAGTGGGGACAGACTAGGAGTGGTAGATTAGGGAAAGGAATTGTAAAGAGGGGAAGTAAGGGTTTGCACAAGGGTGATTAGTTAATATTGTTGTTGTATCTATATGTTTACAGAATGTTGATAAATTTATTAATGGAATTTTGCAGAATTTGTGCTGTCTCTCATTTCACCTTTACGCTGTGATATGGCATGCAAAATGGATGGAATGATGGGGATGTGGTGAGCATCCGGGATGTGGGGTAGAATTTATTGGAACCACAGTCTGATGAGGTGGTCACGGACTGCCCTTCCAGAAGGCCGATTGAGTGGCTTCCTCCTCCCTCGCTGCTGTTCCTCCACCTCCTCCTTGTCCCCCTCCTCTCCCTCTTCCTCCTCCTGAGATGGTCCCACAGGGCCCTCATGATGGCCAAGTTGTAGAGCATGCAGCAGACCACCATGAAATGGGACACCCGCTCCGGCGAGTACTGGAGGGCTCCTCCCGAGCGGTCAAGGCAACGGAACCGCTGCTTGAGAACTCCAATAGCTTACTTGGTGATATTCCTGGTGGCGGCATAGCTGTCATTATATGAGTGCTGGGCAGGCGTGCTGGGGTTGCGGAGGGGAATCATGAGCCAGGTGGAGATCAGACAGCCCTTGTTTCCACCAGCCAGCCACTATTCAAAAAAGGTGGTAGAGAGAAAACGGGGAATTGTAGACCGGTAAGCCTGACATCGGTAGTGGGGAAAATGCTAGAGTCCATTATAAAATATGTAATAGCAGAGCACTTGGAAAACAGTGACAGGATCGGACAAAGTCAACATGGATTTACAAAAGGTAAATCGTGCTTGACTAATCTACTGGAATTTTTTGAGGATGTAACTGGTAAAATAGATAAGGGAGAACCAGTGGATGTAGTGTATTTGGACTTTCAGAAAGCTTTTGATAAGGTCCCACATAAGAGATTAGTGTGTAAAGTTAAGGCACATGGGATTGGGGGCAAGGTACTGTGATAAATCCATGTAGTGAGACAAGGACTCGAAGAGGCGATATCGTAGAATTAGCACAAGTACTTTATTAACAAACAGAGTAACAAACATCATGCCTGCATCCTGGCATTTCACCTTTGCTGCCTTGACAGGAAGCAAACCTCTGACCTTAGCAGCAGCATTGGCTACAGCACCACCTGGTGGATAACCTTAATCATAACATCCCAGATTACTATATCCCTCTCCCCTTAAGATTTCAGTATGAATTTCTTAACAAACAACCATTCCTGAGGGTCACATAAGGAGTCTCCATTCATCATGTTCCATACTTGATGAAGCTAACAGTTCAGTATCAATCTCTCTGGTGGCTTGCGAGTCCTTTGTGAACGTCTAACAGTAAAGTCCCTGCTTGTTTGTGGTGAAGCCACCAGCTGCTCCTGAGCAGTGCTCAGAGTATCTGACTCTGCAACAATGGTTTCCTCTTGATGAATAGGTTCCTGTGGAATTGGCTCTGTCCCTGCTGGTGGCACCACAGATGCACTTGGATAACTGGGGGCAACCCTGCCTTCAGTCATTGCACCTGGAACCTTCATTTCAATTTCCCCTTGTCTGGGAAGTATCTGATCTACATGTCTGCGTACTACCCTACCATCTCCCAACATGGCCTTTTATGATACTGGACCTGTCATTGAGTCCATGAAGCCAGGAATCCACTTTGGTCCATAACTGAAATTCCTGGTAAGGACCGCATCTCCTTCCCCAAAACTTCGGCTCTTTGTTCTTTTGTCATGGTTCTCTTTTTGTTTGTTTTGTCTGTTTTCCATTTTCCTTTTTAGGTCTGGGTGCACAAGGTCAAGAGTGGAGCGTAGTCTACGACCTAATAACATCTCAGCAGGAGAGAGTCCTGTGGTGGATTCAGGTGTTATTCTGTAGCTGAAAAGAACCTGTGACACCTTGGCTGCTAAACTCCCTTCTGCACTTTTTTTCATCATCTCCTTAAATGTTTGTACGGCTCTCTCCGCAAGTCCATTCAAGGACGGATGATATGGAGCTGAGGTCACCTGCACTATGCCATTTTTTCTCAAGAACTCTTTTGTCTCTGTACTCACAAAACAAGTGGCATTGTCACTCACCACGATCTCCGGTAGCCCTTGATTACTGAAGCTGCGATGCAGGCAGTCTATAGTAGTAGTGGCGGAAGCAGAATTTACAGGGTAAACATCCATCCATTTGGAATGTGTATCAATGATTATGAGGAACATCTTCCCCATGAATGGACCCGCATAATCTAAGTGCAATCTTCTCCATGGTTTATCCGGCCACTCCCAGGGGTGGAGAGGAGCCGCTGCTGGTGCCTTCCGGTGTTCCTGACAAGTGCTGCATGTCTTGACTAGATTTTCTATCTCCTCATCTAGCTTTGGCCACCACAAGTAACTCCTAGCCAAGGCTTTCATACGCGAGACCCCAGGATGACACTGATGTAGTTGCTGTAGGATAGACTGTCGTGCTGGCTGTGGAATAATCACTTATGCTCCCCACAACACGCAACCATCCTGCACACTCAGCTCTGTTTTCCTGACACTGTAGGGTGTGAAGTCAGCTCCTTCCGGATGCTGTGGCCATCCCCTCACCACATATTCTCGAACTCTAGACAGTACTGGATCTTTACCTGTCCATGTTCTTACTTGCTCTGCAGTCACAAGTGCCGTGTCAGTGTCCTCCAACATCAAAACTCTGTCCTCTGGAGCTGCACGGATAGGTGTGCCTGGCAGTGGAAGACGGCTCAAGGCATCTGCGTTCCCATGGTACTTGCCTGCCTTGTAGATGATGACATACTCATATGTCCTCAACGTCACTGCCCACCTCTGGATCCGGGGTGACACCATCTGTGGAACTGCTTTCATTTCATTGAAAAGAGAGAGAAGAGGTTTATGATCGGTGCATATGGTGAACTTCCTGCCATATATGTACTTCTGGAACCTCTGTAACCCAAACATTACTGCTAACCCCTCTTTGTCTAACTGGGAATAGTTTTTTTCCGCTGGTGGTAGAGTTCGGGACATAAACCCTATTGGTCTTTCAGTTCCATCTTCCATGCAGTGTGAAAGAACTGCCCCCACCCCGTAAGGTGAAGCGTCACAAGAGAGAATGATGTCTTTCTCTGCATTGTAGTGAACCAGCACATCCGACGACAGCATCAGTTTCTTGGACTGTTCAAATGAAATCCCCTGCTCCTCTCCCCACTGCCACTGTGTCTCCTTGCGCAGTAGTTTGTGAAGAGGTGCTAACACAGTTGACAAGTTTGGTAAAAACCTGTTATAATAGTTCAGCAGTCCCAGGTAAGCTTTTAACTCAGTCACATTTGTAGGAGCAGGGGCGTCCTGCAGTGCTTGCACCATCTCCTTGAGTGGATGGAGCCCGGTGGCGTCCACTCTGTGTCCCAGGAACACTGCCTCATTCCCCAGGAAAGTGCATTTACTCCTCTTGAGCCGGAACCCTGCCCTCTCCAATCTCTGTAGTACCTCTCTCAGAGTGCTCAGATGCTCCTGGTCGGTTCTTCCCATCGCCAGAATGTCATCCAGATAGATGGAAACATGTGGAATCCCTTGCAGTACACCTTCGATTGTCCTCTGGAAGATAGCTGGACTAGATGAGACACCAAACAGTAAGTGGTTATATGTAAACAAGCCCTTGTGTGTATTTATGGTGACATACTTCTTTGATTCATCATCCAGTGTAATCTGCAAGTAGGCATGACTCATATCCAACTTTGTGAATTTCTTTCCTCCAGCCAGGTTTGCAAAGAGATCCTCTGTTTTGGGAATCGGATACTGCTCTAGTTTGGACACCCGATTGACTGTCAATATATAGTCTCCACAGAGTCTTACCGAATTGTCCGGTTTTAAAACAGGTACTATGGGAGCTGCCCATTCCGAACATTTCACTGGCTCCAGTATGCTCTCTCTCAATAGACGGTCAAGCTTAGCCTCTACCTTTGGCTTCATGACATAAGGCACAGGTCGTTTAAAAAACCTTGGTGGTGCCTCCTTGTCTACATAAATCTTAGCTGGGGGGCCATTAAATGTGCCAAGTTCCTCCTTGAACACATTCTCATGTTCACTCAACACTTCTTGCAAAGTCAACTGGTTGCCTGCATCTATTTGATGTACTGCTCCCCAGTCTAATTTAAGTTCTTTTATCCAGCCCCGACCTAACAGGTTTGGTCCAGTACCCGATACTATAACTACAGGTAGCTGTTCCACTGTGTCCCTGTGTTGCACAGTTACATTAGCTGTACCTAATGTCGCTACTCGTTCACCTGTATATGTTTTAAGATGCAGGGAGCAAGGCTTTAACTCTGGAACTTTTGCACAGTTCCACAATCTTGAGTACTCTGCCTTGTTCATTATGGACACACCGCACCCTGTATCCACTTCAAAATTCACCTTAGAGTCATTTACTGTCAGTTGCAATGTGATAGGAGCCACTTTTGGAATGTTCTCTAACATGCTATACATTATGAACATGTCCTCTTCTTCCTCCGCTTCCCTGCTGATGTGGTGTGCTCCATGTTTTTTCACTTCTCTCCCTTGGTTTTGCTGTCCTCCCCCTTTTGGTTTGGATTCCTCCACAGGTGATTTCGCCCTGCAAGCTCGTTTTATGTGTCCTTGTTTCCCACACTTGTAGCACTTTTCCTTAAGAAACCAGCATTCACTCGCCAGGTGATCGCCCTTGCATCTATAACATGCCTTCACATGCTCACGTTGTGGTTTCTGATGCATGTTCAACTTGTGCACAACAACCTGACCTGCAACTTGCGTAGCATTAGCCCTGTCTGAACCCTGTATTTCTTTTACATCTCGGTTCGCTGTCTCTATGGCTTGAGCAAGTTCCAATGCTTTTTCATAAGTAAGCCCAGTCTCGGATAATAATCTACGCTGCATTCGGTTGTCCATAATTCCGCAAACCAGCCTATCTCGCAGCATTTCCTTCAGGTTGTTCCCATAATTGCAATCTTGTGCTAATTTATGCAACACCGCTACATAGTCCATTACGCTCTCTTCCTCTTTCCTGTTCCTTGAATTAAACTTGAATCGCTGTAAAATCGCACTAGGCTTAGGGTTGAAATGTTCTTTTAGCAAGGCCACTAATTCAACAAATGATTTGTCTCCAGGCTTTTCAGGACTGAGCAGATTCCTCATCAAACTGTAGGTCTGGCTTCCCACTGAACTAAGCAGAATGGCTTTCCTTTTTCCCGCATCATTTATTTCATTTGCTTCAAAAAAATAACCCAACAATTCACAGTATTCTTCCCAGGTTTGTGCTTGAATATCAAAGGCGGAAACCGTTCCTACCGTGGCAGCCATGCTCTCTTTCAACTGGTAGCTAACCGTAGCTCGTAATTATGTTGTTTAAATGTCCTGGCAGACTTCTCTTCTTTAATCAGGGCCTTTTTAGTTACCTCATCGCCAAATGTGATAAATCCATGTAGTGAGACAAGGACTCGAAGAGGCGATATCGTAGAATTAGCACGAGTACTTTATTAACAAACAGAGTAACAAACTTCATGCCTGCATCCTGGCATTTCACCTTTGCTGCCTTGACAGGAAGCAAACCTCTGACCTTGACAGGAAGCAAACCTCTGACCTTAGCAGCAGCATTGGCTACAGCACCACCTGGTGAATAACCTTACTCATAACATCCCAGATTACTATAGGTATTGACTTGGATAGAGAACTGGTTGGCAGACAGAAAGCAAAGAGTTGGAATAAGCGGGTCTTTTTCCGAGTGGCAAGCAGTGACTAGTGGGGTACCGCAGGGATCGGTCCTTGGGCCCCAGCTATTCACAATATATATTAATGATCTAGACAAGGGAACTAGATGTAATATCTCCAAATTTGCAGATGACACAAAGCTGGGTGGGGGTGTGTGCTGTGAGGAGGATGCCGAGAAACTCCAGGATGATTTGGACAGGTTGGGTGATTGGGCAAAAGCATGGCAGATGCAATATAACGTGGATAAATGCGAGGTTATCCACTTTGGTGGCAAAAACAGGAAGGCAGATTATTATCTGAATGGCAATAGATTGTGAGAGGGGGAAGTGCAACGAGACCTGGGTGTCCTTGTGCATCAGTTGCTGAAGGTAAGCATGCAGGTGCAGCAGGTGGTTAAGAAGGCAAGTGGCATGTTGGCCTTTGTAGCGAGAGGGTTTGAGTACAGGAACAAGGATGTCTTGCTGCAGTTGTACAGGGCCTTGGTGAGACCACATCTTGAGTATTGTGTGCAGTTTTGCTCTCCTTATCTGAGGAAGGATGTTCTTGCCATGGAAGGAGTTCAGCGAAGATTCACAAGGCTGATACCTGGGATGGCAGGAATGATGTATGAGGAGAGATTGGGTCGATTGGGCTTGTACTCGCTGGAGTTTAGAAGATTGAGAGGGGATCTCATTGAAACTTATAAAATTCTGACAGGATTGGACAGACTAGATGCAGGAAGGATGTTCCCGATGGTCGGGGAGTCCAGAACCAGGGGTCACAGTCTAAGGATAAGGGGTAGGCCATTTAGGACAGAAATTAGGAGGAATTTCTTCACCCAGAGAGTGGTGAACCTGTGGAATTCTCTACCACAGAAGGCAGTAGAGGCCAATACATTAAATATATTCAAGAAGGAGTTGGATATATTTCTTAAGGCTAAAGGGATCAAGGGGTATGGGGAGAAAGCAAGGACCGGGTACTGAATTTGGATGATCAGCCATGATCGCATTGAATGGCAGAGTAGGCTCGAGGGGCCAAATGGCCTACTCCTGCTCCTATCTTCTATGTTTATGTTTCTATGTGAGCTTGATGCGATGGCTGAAAGTGTGCTGCGACACCAGTCTGGCACAGGATGAAGGCATCGTAGCTGCTGCCAGGAGAGCGGGCACTGACAGTGAGGATTTGCTATCTGTGGTCGCACACCAACTGGACATTAAGTGAGTGGTAGCCTTTGCAGTTGTGGAAGAACTCAGGATTGTTACGGGGTGCCCACAAAGCCACGTGGGTGCAGTCAATGGTGCCCTGCACCATGGGGAATCCCGCTATCCTGGCACAGCCACATGCACGCTCGTCCTGTTTCTCTCTGGTGACGGGGAAGGAAATGTAGTCCCTTCTCTTTCTGTAGAGAGCATCTGTGATCCCCCCGGATGCAGTGATGGACGGCAAACTATGAGATGTTAGATATGTCTCCTGCTGCAGACTGGAAGGATCAGCTGACGTAGAAATTGAGGGCAACGTTGAGCTTGACTGCCACTGAGAGAGCCATGGTCGTCGTGGTCTGAGGCTGGAGGTCTGGCTGCAGGAGGTGGCAGAGCTCTGTGACCACCTCCTTGGTGAAGCAGGGCCTTCTAAGACACTGCTCCTCAGTTAAATTTATGTAGGAGAAGTGCTCCCGGAATACCCTGGGAGGGTAAAGCCTCCTGTGGAGAGCCCTGTTGGCCCTGCTCCCTCTGGCCACATTTTCCAATGTTTGTCTCTGCCTCCGCTGTTGATGCTGGAGGGTGAGGTTGAGTGCCAGTACAGCCCCCATTAACGTAACTAAGTGTAGGACTTCAAAATCTTAGCAGAATGAAAGTGACAAATTTTTATCAGGCAGAACACTCCTGAAAGTAAGAAACGTTTTAACTCACTGAAAATGGCTGTTTCACTGTGTGAAACTGAGAAGGCAGCATTGACTGGCGACTAAAATGAAACCGGATGTTGATTCCCTTTAAATACCGCTCCTCCACCGGCCATCCGACTGCATAACGCCTCCTCTTCCTGCTGGTGTTCAGTCCAGGTGCTAAGGCAGGGGGCGACAGTGAATTTTGCATCTGGACCATTAACTGGGTGTTCCAAACACATTGACGTCATGATCTGGCAGCTGCTAAAGGCCTAGGCGGTAAATGTTAGCACCAGCGGTAAATCCCGGGTGAATTTCACATGCGCTGTTGGATTCGTCGCGCTCCGCCGCAAACCCGTTAGCGCCCCCCCAGGCACTAACGGGAGGCGCTAATATACCGAATTTCTTCCCCTATGTTACTGTGCTTAGCTTTAGACAAGGTTGAATGTCCCAGCCACAAGGTCAAGTGATTCATTGTGTCTTTGGTAGACATTTTTATTTTACTTATTGGCCCAGAAATTTGGGTCGGGGGCTTCCCGCGGGTGTAAGACCCCGACCTGCACTTACCTTGCGTGCCGGCCGTTGAGCTGTGGGCCCCCATGGAATTCCGATCCGGGGCCTGGTCCAGCTGCCGGCGCACAGTGCTTGTGTATCCCAGGGGCGCAGTTAGTTCAATGCGGCCCCTGGGATTACGTGGGCCACGGAGAGCCAATCGGAGCAGGGAATGCTCCATTCAGAAGTCTGACAGGAAGACCTGTCAAAAGTTAGAAATACTATGGCCCCAAAATAGCACTAAATCTTCAAATAAATTTTTTTAAATCACATTTTTTAAATAAACTATAAATTACATGAAATAACTATTTTAAACAATAATTTAAATTTTTGAAAAAAATTATTTTATTTTCTAACGGGGCTAAAAATAAACTTACCTTGCTTTAAAGTATTTAAAAATAATAAACCTGTGGAAAGAAATGTTTTAATTTTAATTAATTCACCACTTACCTTGTAAAAAGCAGGCCTTGCGACTGCTTTTTACATGTCTAACTTCTGGAGACTTAACCTCCCGGGAAAACCTGCAAAAAAAAAATGAAGTTTGATGCGCACGCGCAGCCTCTCCTGCACACACGTTCGACCTCTGAACCCCTTCGTTCAGGGGAACGGAAGTGCCGGTTTCCCGCGCATGCAGGAAACTGGCACTTCCATTGGGCCTACGGGTGAGTACCCCATGTGTACTCACCCGTGGAGACCCGAATTTCTGGGCCATTGTTTTTAATCAAATATATGATTGGATAATGGCCTCCCATTGAGAGGGCCTGTCCTGGGTTTGAAACTCAACATTGACTATCAGTTAACCTTCATGGTGCTTTTACATTTCAAAACAAATGATCATAGTCCTAATGTTTCACACATTCTTCTACTCTCTCTGGGTAGGTTTTGCCAGTTTTTATCCAGGCTGCGAGATGGAGTGTTGCAAAGTGCTGGAGTATTAAAAATTTTTGCAGTGGAGGGGAGGGAGAAGAGATGGAGAAACTCCCACAGTGTGGCAGTGTGATAAATTATTTCGTGTAAGTTGTTTGTCTATTGTTTATCCCCCGCTACAAATGCATAGAAAGAATGACAATAATTTTCACAACACAGATAAAACTGCTAATCCTTGAAAT
The DNA here is from genome assembly GCF_052327205.1 of Somniosus microcephalus. Taxonomy (NCBI): domain Eukaryota; kingdom Metazoa; phylum Chordata; class Chondrichthyes; order Squaliformes; family Somniosidae; genus Somniosus; species Somniosus microcephalus. The sequence continues at coordinate 178,260,335 of NC_140987.1, read as the reverse complement.
AATAAGTGAGCTTTTTTCCTGCAACACTGTGTGAGATTCTGAGTGTTCGTTTAGCATTTTATACAATATATCCAATTGATGCAGACTCACAAACACTAATAGCAAAGCAATCAGTTCTATACAGGAACTGGAGAAGGCCTTCAGCCCTTGAGCCTATTCCACCATTCAATTAGATCATGGCTGATCTGTATCTTAACTCCATCTACTCACCTTGGTTTCGTAATCTTTAATACCCTTGCCTAACAAAAATCTATCAATTTCAGTTTTGAAAATTTCAATTGACTTGGCCTCAACAGCTTTTTGGGGGAAGAATTCCAGATTTCCACTACCCTTTGTGTGAAGAAATGCCTTCTTCATTTGCATTTATTTGTGGAAGACTGCAGTTGAGCAGGAATTCCTCTTCACATCCGTGTCTCCTCTGGAGGATTGGTCATGAAGTCATGGATGGCTTGGTGTAAGGGCAATCATTTACGTATAGATGCTTTTAATGCCATGATCCAGCTGGAGGGAGAAACTCAAATATTAGTTTTCTTACAGTTTTAATTCTGCAGTATCCATTAAGTCTAAGCAGCAGACTGTTAAATGATGTGGCTTCTTTAGAAAAATCGGATTTACTGTAAGGGTCAGATGTATATTACTGGGAATACCTGACCACTGCTGGCAGTATCATTCATTTGTGCATTTGTGAAACATCAAAGTTCACACAACTAATCAAATGACCTCATGAAGGGTCATTGTAAAGCAGTGGTGCTTTTCATAAATCTTTTAATGGTCTGAAAAACACCTGTCAGAGGATACAAAGCCACTGTTAAAAGACATAGGCCGCGATTTTCCCTCCCTCGTGGTGGGCGACGTCAGTGGCGGGTCCCGGCCCCGCTCCTGTCTCCATCCCAGCCTCCGACGTGATTTTCCCCTGATTGGGCTTGTTCAGCCCACCCTGCGGAGTTCCCGGCCAATTGAAGGAAGCGGGTCTGATGATGTCATTTGATGATGCGTCATCAGCCGGTTTCCTTAAAGGGACCATGCGCAAATTTAATTTGACATTTGTGCTGTCAATGTTCTACAGCATTGAGGTGCTGCAAACACTGACAAGCACTGCACAGAGGTGCACAGCTGCATCCAGGCTCTCCCAGGACTCCCTCCATATGCTTATGGAGGGGGTCACAGCATGTAGGGAGGTCCTCTTCCCTTCCAGTGGGCGGTAGAGACCTCTCCAGGAGACCAACGCAGCCTGGTTGCACATTGCACAGGAGGACACAAGCAGGGGTATCGTCAGGAGGACCAGGCTGCAGTGGCACAAACCTTTCAATGATCTCAGTAGATCACGAAACGTTACTGCAAAGCCACAATCAACCTCATCCTGCTGTGCCTCTCATCACACCCCCATCACTCTGCCTTCCCTCCCCTACTCCTGCACATCCTTACTTACACCAACTTACCTTGCACCTCCACCCATCCCTCTCTATCTACATTATCACTTCCCCATCTCACTAGCCACCACTCACACTCACCCTAGTCCAATCATACCAACTAACAGCACACAAGGGTAGGCACTTGTGTGTTTTAGCCAATGTTCATGTGACGTTTCTGTTAATGTGCTGTCAAACATTGAAATCTTTGTTTTCAACTCTTTACATTCTTGGACAGATTTGTGTGTACCTTTAGAAGTGGATTAGTGAGTTGCAGTGAATAGTGAGACATAACAGTACCCCTGCAATGGTGATGAGTGTGAAAGGAATGGCTTGGGCATTGTAAGGGGTTTTCTCTCCGAGGTCGCAGAGGTTTCTCTCGCCAGAGGCCTCTCTCTCTCTTTTGCACAGTAAAACCTTGAGTGGTTCAACCCACTCACCCCTTAGGTTCTAGACATTGGACTTAGGTGCAGGAACTACAATGCAGAGAATACTCTTATAGACCAAGTTTAATGAAACGAAATGAAATTTTATTGCATAAGGAAAAACAAATCAAATGCAAGCAAATAAGAGGGTACATGGGAGGGAAAAACAAATCATAATACATTACTGACTAAAATAGATACAGGCATATTATACTTTACAAAAGTCATCATGAAATGGGGAAACACACGGAACATCGAGGGACAACAACTCATATTAATTATACCCAGAATGCCCATCCCCTTAAACCTATCTAGATCCGATTATGAAGGGCCAGAAACATGCTCACCAATCCAGTTGGAAAAGTATAAAGTTTTGAAACAGGTCTGCGTTTTGATCCCCTCAGGCATCCTGTTTCCTCGTGGTCAGTGGAGCCACAGCGGGCTGTGCCACACCTCTCTCTCTCTCTCTCTCTCGGTGAAGGTCACAGACAGGCTGGACACTGACAGGCCTGGATGTCGGTGGAAATCATCTGCTTGACCACAGTTGGAAGCCTCTAGCCTGCTTTCATATAGGTTTCTTCGGTAGTTTTTCTACCCTCCCGTTTCGTCAATGGCCCGGGGTTGGTCGATGATCTCCCGATGTTTTACCCCGGGGCAGGATGCCGACTCGAACCGTCTTCTTCTCCGAACTCCAGCTGCTATCGAAGGTAACGGCTATTACCGGAGGTCCTACGAAGATGATGAAGAAAAGAAACCTCTCTCTTCCCAATATCTAAGATGGAGCTTCTTCTCTCGCTACCCCCGGTGTCTCCAATTATACTTCTCAGAAGAAGTCTCTATCTCCCGCCCAATCAATGTTAGTCTTTGTTTAACTTTTGCCGGGCTTATGGCACAGCGGGGTAGTTATTATATTTAAACTGTTTTCGGGATGGCCGGTGATGACCATCTCTGGTCTGGAATGACATGGTAATGTTTTAATGTCTTCTTGATGTCTTTAACGGGTCCTTGATGCGTTCTTTATGAATATGGAACTGTTTACCCAGACAAAGGGGAACATTTAGATGGCCTTTATCTACAGGCCGATCTGACTGGATCTGCATCCAATCTTTATGTATGTGTATGCGTCTGGTTTCATTCTCTCAGAAACAGCTTCCAGAACTTACTATGGGTTGAATCCACAAAGGCTGTCTGGGGACTGCAGGAACCATTTTAAAGTGTCCCAATAAGTCAGTCACGGGGTCTGGTGGCCATTTTGTGTGTCCCTTTTCAGGGCTTCTTTTAAAACAGTCTTTTAAAAAATCACAGCCTCTTCTGCCAGAGGGCCCTTATAATACAATATTAATTTTGCAAATTCTACAGTCTCCCCTGATGATACTATAACTTGCTTGAAGTATCATAACTCTGGGTGAGCAAAATTTTCTGACTTGCCATAATTAAACCATCCCCTGTGATTACCTATCTATGACCCCACGACACATGTATTTCCCATTTCAGAAAACCTACAGTGTACATTAAGCATCTATAGATGGCAACACATTGGATTTAAAATCTGACACACTTATTTCCAGGCGTGGAGGGAGGCCTAATACCCCTACACCACCTGGTCCATACACATTATCATTTATTAACAACAACTCGCTTAACGAGTTTCAATAATAAAAATAAAGTACACACACAAAAATTACACATGGCCAAACATTAAACAAAAGGGACAGAGAGAAACTTTAACTTTATACACAGCAGCAAAAATCTAAACGGGTGTCTCTTCTTCTACCCGCACATAATGCTCTCTCCATTCTCCTCTGTTCTCGTACTTCTGCGAAAGTCTGACCTTTTTACAGTGTACAAACAGTAAATAAACCACAATAAAAACCTGACATACTACAAGGATGTGAGAGGCTATCCTAATCCAAGAAGGGACTTCTATATTAGTGAACAAATCCCACCACGGTGGGGTTACTATATCCAATATGCTTGCCCCTATCTCTAAAGTCTTCTGCTCCAGTGTGTAAAAATGTTTCTGTGAAATGACAACGGCTTTTAATATCTTGGTGAGGTGTTCGGGGAGAGGGGGAATGATATATCCAAAATGTGCAACGAATCGTTGCAGATCGGTGAAATTCTCTTTAACAGTGATGTGAACAGTGGAAGGTTCAGGAATGGGGACAATTCGCTCTTGGGCCACTTGAACTTCTGCCTTGGGCTTGAAGCAGAAACTGCTGTCACTCACCGGACACCAGCCGTGCTGTCCATGTTGGTAGTGGGGCGCTGCAGTGGTGACACAGTATGTCCCACCTCCTATATATGCCACCTGTGGAGGCACATGGCCTTGTGCCATTGCCTCCATGGTGCAATTTATAGGCTTCGCGCCAGCAGTTCTGAACCCGCACCGTGGTTTCGAATAGGCATTCAAGTGCTGGGACACAGGATGATGTGTGCTCCCCAGCTCTGGCACCCTGAGAGGTCGGTACCCATCATTGCGTGCTCCCAATGAATGACGTAAGGTGGGACCGCTGTATAGCGAATGTGTGCACCCCCTGAATGACTCCAATGTTCTCCACCCTGTATACCGGGGCGGGTTTAGCTATCTTTCCCATCACCGGCATTCTTACCACTATACCCATAATGGTGTGATTAGACCACCCACAGTTCACTGGGACTAGGTAGGCTTCTGAAGCTAGTCTGAGCTGGCATGGACTTAATGCATTCTCAAAAGGGTGGAGGGCTGCGAGGTGCTTGTTGCTGATCCAGGAGGGGACTAAACATTGTTTTAAATCCTCCAGATTACTGCGGCCCTTGCCCAGTAACCACGCCCTGTACAGCACGCAAGCTTCGTTCTGCGCAGCCTGATCGGACGCATTCCGATCCTCCCTGATGAGAGCATTTACCGTTTTCGCGTGTTTCTCCAGCTCAGCTATAATTTCTTTTAAGTGTAGTGTCATGGGCTGGTCCTCATGTAACTCAGAACCCACTACCTTATTCTCATCCGTCAGTATCTTTCGTAACTGTGTTTTTAAACCATTAATCTGGGTCTGCAGCTCCACGTCATCCAGAGTGTTGATGGCGGAAATCCCTGTGTTAAAAGCTGTGAAAATATCATTTACTGCACCCCTTCTTTGTCTCCCTATCCTGTCCAAGACCTCATGTGGTGTGGTGTACAATTCGGCTCTGTCTACATCAGCAAAGTCGAATTCGTAAAACTGCCTGAACATGTTTGTTAACAGGACCTGGTACAATTGCTCCGTTTCCTTGGGGCACCACTCTGGCAATCGCACCTCGGTGAGGTTTAAAATCACCGAGGCCACCGTGTAGTGCACCCCTTGGTACAGCACCTGACCTGTGGGTACTAATACCAATCCGTTCCCGGGCCCCTTGGTAGTGGTGGGGCACCCTTCCTTGCGGGCTTTGGCTACCGGAATCATGGACAGGGGCTTGCAGGGGCGGGTGATGAGCTCAGTGGCGTTTACTGGGATCTGAGAGTATGGGACTCCGCACGCCCGTGTGCTGACGTCCCACCTCATCCCTTTCCCAGCATCTTGCCACTGCCTTTGGAAAAAATGGAGACGCCTGTGGGGCAGGCGCGTTCTGAACCCCACATACAGATGTAGATCCCCTCATCTGGTTCCCACCATTTGTCCCAACAGACACTCAACCCCCCTTGAGTCCCCGTAATAGTCTGATGGGTATTGTTACCCAGTCTCTCCTACTCGACCGTGGAGTTCTTCATGGTCTTACTCAGCTTCCGAAGCCACCACCAGCGGTCTAAAGGAACATGTCCATTACAAACCAGGCATATCTTCTTCCCGACGGTGACGCTGACTCTGGGTGCGATGACCCTCACTCGGGGGCACATCAAAGAAGTCTCTCGGTACGCAAACCCGGACTGGCTGGAGTATTCCGTAGAGTTCGACCCCAGCCATCCTGGCCACCTCCCTTCGTGGAAATAGGTGGCTATCTCCTCAACGACCCGCGTGCCCAACCCATCGGTTGCGATGGGGGCTGTGTTCCCCGAGCACCCGTAGATCATGGAGTCCTTGGTGCGGCCCCGATAGGCCCAGCTACACCCGATCACCGCGAACGCGACGAGAATTCCTCTCATCATCTCTTTGGTCCCTGTAACAAATTAAACGATACAGCCAGGCTCCCGAGAGATTCTGGCCCAGGTGAAGGCATGATCGGGTCTTTCGACCTCGATCTCAAATAACACACACACTGGACAGATCCCAAAACTACTTATAACACTAATCACTTTAATATTTACACACCTTAAACTTAATTAAACTTAAACTTAACTTATGGACAGCGCCGCCCGTCTCCAGGCGGCTTACCTAATCCCTGATTGGACTGCAGCTTGCCGCTCCTTGTGGCGGGGCTGCACTGACCTGTGGCTTGGGTTCCCCGCAGCCTTTTGCTGTCAATTGCGGACTGCGTTTTGCCAGGGATTTCCCAAGTCTGCGTTTACTGAAGGTGGGGGAATCGGGCCAAGGTTTTACCGGCTGAGGCATTTGAGCCGACCTGCGAAGAGGTACTTTGGGCGTGGCTCCCTTAGCGAGTGGACCTTCGGTTGGGACTTTAGCCCTCACAGCCCGTGGCACCTCCACGGCTGCCGGCTTCGGCTCCCTTCCCTCAGGCTCCGCCCCTTTGGGATTTGGGTCTGTGGCAGATGACTCCTCCTCACCTGTCCCTACAGGTGGAGGATCTCCACCCCCAATTTCTACCGCACCTAAGTTTGAGTCGAGGGCGGGACCTCCGTCCTCCGAGTCCAACTCCTCCAGAATCGTGTCGAGGGCGGGGCCTTGCTGTTCGGGCTCCCCCCCGATGGCGTTCGGATCAGGAGGAGGGCCTTGGTCTTCAGGCTCCTCCTCGTCCGAGTCCCAGGCCAGTGGGGAAACCTCCCAGGTGGGCGGGGCAGTTTCTCCCTCCAGGCAGGCTGCGGTTCCAGCCTGTGTGGTCTGTGACTTATTGCACGCCTCAGGCTGAGGATTTCAGACCTGGCCTCAGTTGTTGGCTCTTTTGCACCCGGCTTAAACAGTTTGCACCGCTTGATGTGAAACCACTTATTGCGTCGGGGTACCTTCACTACGCGACTGTCGGGGACTGGTTGATCTTGCACCGATTCCTGTCTATCCTGGTCCATGTCTCTCTCACCAACGCGGAGGGTCAGACCCGAGAATTTTACTTTCCGCTGGCCGACCCGTGCTTTCGTTGGGTTGGCCTTGGCATCCTCTATCCCTTTCACACTCGTACCCGTTCCCCAGAGACAGTGATTTCTCAGGTCCACGAGGATCCCGTGGGCTACCAAGAAATCAGACCCAATGGCTCCCGTTCCACCCCCCACCTCCCACTTCATTAGTGTACACTTCCACGTGGTGCGGAGTGGTCCTAAATTAATGGAGAGGGGAATGGAATGTGCGCCAGCCTGTTCTTCGCCCGTGAAGCCCGACAGAAGGTATGGAACCCTGGTGGACAGAGGCGAGGCGGTGGGGTTATCTGTGTGGATAACGGTGCACGATGCCCCCGTATCCAACAAATAGATCCCTTTCACCTCCTCCACCTCCATCTCCACGAGGGGTCGCCTCCATACATCATATCGCAGTGCACACAAGTAAACGGGCTGCGCCGGCTCTAGTCATTTGGGCACAGGGGTCGGGGTTTCAGGAACGACAAGACCAGTGGTGACGGCTATCTTCCCCTGCGCGATCATAAGGGACCGCATTGTCTCTAAAATTGATTCTATCGCAGCGGGCTCCACAGCCGCACCAGCTCCCTTAGCTGGGACAGGAGCTGCGGCTTGGTTTGGGCTGGTGCTGGGGCGGCTGTCGGGGTTGGGTTTGGGCTGCGGGAGATTTCCCTTTATTATCCTTCCATGGATTTTTACAGTCCTTGCGCCAATGTCCATCCTTCCCACACCCGTAGCAATTGAGCTTGGCTTGGGCAGGGCGATTCCCCTCCTGACGCCACTCCTTCTTGCTTGGGGCTGCGGGTTTTGCCTCATGCACTTTTCCCTTAGAGGGAGGTGTCTCCTGCCCTCTACAATTCTTGTATGCCACGGTGAGCTGGCGGAGCACCGTTTCCTCCGTGACACCGGGACCTTGGGGGTCAAACCAGGACCTGGCTAAGGCCTGTGTCTGTGGCAAGCTGTTAGCAACCAAGCAACGGAGCCAATGAACCCGCTGTTCGGCGCTCATTCCAACCCGTTCAGGCATGCCCGGACAACTGCGTCGATACACTGGCCACAGCCTTTCTGCGAAAACCCGCGGGGGTTCTCCAGCTAGCTGCACAGTCCCTTCCACCCGTTGGAACGGATTACCGTCGTCCACTCCCATAACTTCCAAGATCTCATCCCTGAGATCCGTATACCCTTTTCGCCCCCTCTTACTCTCGTCTGAGAGGCATTGAAGGATTGTGCTATCCAGGAGGGCATCTTTGCCTGTTCAAGATCATCACAATCATTGGTGGCGGCTGTCTCCTCTATCTTCCTGAAATGAACTGAGGGATCTCCCTTTACTGTGAGTCTTGGGAGGTGGTTCACCATGGATCTTAGTTGTGGGGCAGCGTAGGGCACCACGACCTGGTTCACGTGGGGTCCGTCTGCGGCGTTGGGACCGAACCTCTGGTGCCGAGCAGGACACATTGGTGCCGGCTCCGGCTGTGCTACCAGGGGTTGTTCCTCCTCCTGTACCATCTCGGCTACCCTTTCTTCCACCACTCCTTTCTTGGGCCAAGCCTCACTATAGCTTGGCAGGGCTGAGGGTTCAGTGGCTGGTGCCACAACTACTTCGCAAGGAATCGGGTGTTTGGATTCCTGCAAAAAGTCAATCTGACTTGCTTTTGGGCTTACGAGGCATACCATGCCTTTTGCCTTAACCAGGGCCGTTCTCAGGTCCTCTATGGTCTTTTGGCAGGGGCCATGGTCTGCGCTCTCAAACCCATGTTCAAGGGATAGCTTGTAAGCTGCCTTGACTTCCACTACTCTCTCCTCCTGCGCTCTTAGCTGCTGTGCGAGGCGGGTGTTTTTCTCCCGTATTCTCGCTTCATGGATCTTTGCCTCAGTAACCTGGCATTCCAGATACTCTATTCTAGCCTGATGTTGACTGGCTACAACTTGGCGTTCCTGATTCAGCGCGTGAAGTGCTGTGATGAGTTTTTCCCCACCCATGGCCTTTTCCTCTATCTCTGCTGCCTGGGCAGTGATCTTGGCTGCCTGTGCTGCAACGACCCAGTCCAAGATCTGGACCTGTTTCTTGTAGCACATCAGCCACACTGCCTTTTCCACTGACTTCTTATGCTCTTTGCTCTCTGTCCACCTGATGGCTGCGTCTACCGGACGCTGCTCCAGTAAGAGATCGGAAATCCACTGCTTAGTGAGATTTACCTTACCAAAGACATAATCCGCTATTCTCTCATCCATTGCATTTCGACCATTCAAACCTGGGTCTAATACATTGCAATCCTGCTGCCAGTGTCCTGCCGCGGTCGCCATTTTCTGTAAGGGGTTTTCTCTCCGAGGTCGCAGAGGTTTCTCTCGCCAGAGGCCCCTCTCTCTCTTTTGCACAGTAAAACCTTGAGTGGTTCAACCCACTCACCCCTTAGGTTCTAGACATTGGACTTAGGTGCAGGAACTACAATGCAGAGAATACTCTTATAGACCAAGTTTAATGAAACAAAATGAAATTTTATTGCATAAGGAAAAACAAATCAAATGCAAGCAAATAAGAGGGTACATGGGAGGGAAAAACAAATCATAATACATTACTGACTAAAATAGATACAGGCATATTATACTTTACAAAAGTCATCATGAAATGGGGAAACACACGGAACATCGAGGGACAACAACTCATATTAATTATACCCAAAATGCCCATCCCCTTAAACCTATCTAGATCTGATTATGAAGGGCCAGAAACATGCTCACCAATCCAGTTGGAAAAGTATAGAGTTTTGAAACAGGTCTGCGTTTTGATCCCCTCAGGCATCCTGTTTCCTCGTGGTCAGTGGAGCCACAGTGGGCTGCGCCACACCTCTCTCTCTCTCTCTCTCTCTCTCTCTCTCTCTCTCTCTCTCTCTCTCTCTCTCTCTCTCTCTCTCTCTCTCTCTCTCTCGAGGTGAAGGTCACAGACAGGCTGGACACTGACGGGCCTGGATGTCGGCGGAGATCATCTGCTTGACCACAGTTGGAAGCCTCTAGCCTGCTTTCATATAGGTTTCTTCAGTAGTTTTTCTACCCTCCCGTTTCGTCAACGGCCCGGGGTTGGTCGATGATCTCCCGATGTTTTACCCCGGGGCGGGATGCCGACTCGAACCATCTTCTTCTCCGAACTCCAGCTGCTATCGAAGGTAACGGCTATTACCGGAGGTCCTACGAAGATGATGAAGAAAAGGAACCTCTCTCTTCCCAATATCTAAGATGGAGCTTCTTCTCTCGCTACCCCCGGTGTCTCCAATTATACTGCTCAGAAGAAGTCTCTATCTCCCGCCAAATCAATGTTAGTCTTTGTTTAACTTTTGGCGGGCTTATGGCACAGCGGGGTAGTTATTATATTTAAACTGTTTTCGGGATGGCCGGTGATGGCTATCTCTAGTCTGGAATGACCTGGTAATGTTTTAATGTCTTCTTGGTGTCTTTAACGGGTCCTTGATGCGTTCTTTATGAATATGGAACTGTTCCCCTTTGTCTGGGTAAACATTTAGATGGCCTTTATCTACAGGCCGATCTGACTGGATCTGCATCCAATCTTTATGTATGTGTATGCGTCTGGTTTCGTTCTCTCAGAAACGGCTTCCAGAACTTACTATGGGTTGAATCCACAAAGGCTGTCTGGGGACTGCAGGAACCATTTTAAAGTGTCCCAATAAGTCAGTCACGGGGTCTGGCAGCCATTTTGTGTGTCCCTTTTCTGGGCTTCTTTTAAAACAGTCTTTAAAAAAAATCATGGCCTCTTCTGCCAGAGGACCCTTATAATACAATATTAATTTTGCGAATTCTACAGGCATTGTAGGGATACTTTATGTTGTTGGTGTGAGGTGGTGCCAACCTGGCACATCATGTGGCAGCCAAGGTGTGCAGCATCAAGTGAAGTAAATGTGGCATGGTGAGGCCATCCCTGGCGTCCCGGGCAGCAATATGATCGGGTGCTGATGTCCTCTGTCCTGTGCAGCATCAGGTGATTGTGGAGAAGGTTGGTGTTGTTGTTGGTGTTGCTGGTGTGCCTGGTGATGCTGGTGTTGGGGCTGACTGTGGTCAGATTCTGAGGACCAAGTTGAGAGAGTATAAAGTGTGCCCATGCTGATGGAATAGATGGCAGGTGAAGTAGAGATGACAGAAGCGATCTGTCAATGGTGAGTGAGCTAATGAGATCAGACTGGATGGAGACTTGTGTAAAGATTTGCAGCATCCTGAATCTGTAGTGGAAATGCAGTTTAGAGAAGCTAGTGGTTACGGGAACATTTTTCAATCAGCTGGGGGCTTTGACTTGACAGTTGAAGCTGTCAACTCATCAGCTGATTCAATGGTAAGTGACCTCCCACCTCAGCTTCACAGACAAGGTCTAGGCACTGCGGGAAACCCGTCGGAGACCTGTCAATTTCAAAAAGCTGGGAATAAAAGCATTGTTAAGTAGCTGTAAACACTAATGATTTGAATTTGGTCCTCCGCCGCTGCCTGTCGGGTCTGCTCAGCGCTGGCAGACTTGACATCGGGAAATGCAGGTGTGTGCATTTTGACAGTGGGTTCCTGACCCGCTGTCAATCATTTAAAATTTCACAGCTGACCCGCCACCCATCCTGTCCGCTGAGCGCCGGCATAATCGCGGCCATAGTCTAACTTAACTAAGTTGCACTATAGCAGGTTTGTACATGAGGTGCACTCTACTTACCGCTTGTTGTCAGCTGCATTGTCTGCACACAGGTAAAAGGTTTTAAATTCTTCAGAAGGTGGCTTAACTTCGATTACAGTGCACTTTGACCCAAGGCTCTGCTCACTCACTGTGTAACCCTGCAAGTAAATCCCTCCTGTTGGTAAAGAGCAGAACATAACTTAATACAATTGGGTCAATCCCATTATAGTGTTGGAACATTATAAACTATTACTTAACCACCCCAAAGAATTGTAATGCCGAGGACACAGTACCTCTTGAAACCTGAGCAAGATGTGGATTCTGTTACCTGTATGTTCTTACCCAGTGTGGTGTCAATTCTACGAGATGCAAGGGTAGATTTTCCTCTTTGTTGTGCTAAGGCAATGCTCAGTTCCCTGGTGCAGCATAAAGAAAGTGGGGGGTGGTTGAGACTCTTAGTTAGCGTAGACCCAACTTGGGATGCTAATGAGGTCCTCCAGCCTCAATTTCCTCAGAGCATCCATGAGATGGCCAGACGGAGAAACTGCCCCAAAATAGCTGACAGTGGGTTTGTGCTGGATCCTCCCTAGATCAGAAGCACCCACAGCTGTAGACCAGCACCTCTGGTTCACTGCTGCTCTCTGTCACGCAATGGGAGTCATTGAGAGGAAACTGGCCCTGCGAGTTCTCAGTCTTCAAATCTGGTTGTAGTTTGTAAGGCTTATTAAGATCTTGATAAGATAAGAGCTCATGGTGTTGGGGGTAATATATTAGCATGGATAGATGATTGGCTAACGAACAGAAAGAGAATCAGGATAAATGGGTCATTTTCAGGATGGCAATCTGTAACTAGTGGGGTGCCACAGGGACCAGTGCTGGAGCCTCAACTATTTTCAATCTATATTAATGACTTGGATGAAGGGACCGAGTGTACTGTTGCCAAATTTGCTGATGATACAAAGATAGGTGGGAAAGCAAGTTGTGAGGAGGACATAAGGAGTCTGCAAAGGGATATAGATAGGTTTAAGCAAGTGGGCAAGAATTTGGCAGATGGAGAATAATGTGGGAAAACGTGAAGTTATCCACTTTGGTAAGAAGAATAGAAAAGAAAAATATTATTTAAATGGAGAAAGACTACAGAATGTGGTGTTACAGAGGGATTTGGGTGTCCTCGTACATGAAACACAAAAAGTCAACAGCAAGTAATTAGGAAGGCAAACGGCATGTTGGCCTTTATTTCAAGGTGGAGAGAGTATAAAAGTAGGGAAGTCTTGCTACAACTGTACAGGGCGCTGGTGAGACCACACCTAGAGTACTGCATACAGTTTTGCTCCACTTATTTAAGGAGGGATATACTTGCATTGAAGGCATTTCAGAGAAGGTTCACGAGGTTGATTCCTGGGATGGAAGGATTGACTTATGAAGAAAGGTTGAGCAGGTTGGGATATACTCATTGGAGTTTAGAAGAATGAGAGGGGATCTTATTGAAACATAGAAGATTCTGAGGGGGTTAAACAGGGTGGATGCTGAGAGGATGTTTCTCCTCGTGGGGGAATCTAGAACGAGGGGGCATAGTTTCAGAATAACGGGTCGCCCATTTAAGACGGAGATGAGGCGGAATTTCTTCTCTCAGAGGGTCATGAATCTTTGGAATTCTTTACCCCAGGGAGCTGGGATAGCTGAGTTATTGAATATATTCAAGGCTGAGATAGATAGATTTTTGAGCAACAGGTGAGTCAAGGGTTATGGGGAGTGGACAGGAAAGTGGAGTTGAGGCCAAAATCGGATCAGCCATGACCTCATTAAATGGCGGAGCAGGCTTGAGGGGCCGAATGGCCTGCTCCTGCTCCTATTTCTTATGTTCTTATGGATTGGTTGTAAATTTCCTGGTATGTGAATTTATGTCTTTTTTAAAAAGATGTCAACAGTTTACTCATAAAAAATGCACTGGAGGCACTACCGCTTTTTATAATTATACCTGCAGTGAATTCTAACTGGGGTGATATTACCCTGGTGACTTTTGTACTTTCTGCAGAATTTTGTCTCATTATAAACTATGTACATCTGTCCAGGAGCCAAATTTCTGTAGAAAGGGATAAAGCGTAACAAACCCGCCAAAATGGTGTCATTGTGTCTATGGTGTACTGTCAGAAAGAAAAGCAGTGACATTGTTCTGGTTACAATTGAGGTTTGTTCCCATCACACTTTGCTTATGCTCACTGTAAAGGCAGCTTCCCTGAGCGGGTCTGTGCCGAATGGAATGTAGCATGCTTCAGGATTAAAGATCTTCCTTTTTATTTCTGGATTATATTGGCTATTATATGGATTTCTCACCAGTAACTCCTGATCTCTCTGATAACGTCAGGGACTCTCACCACACTGAGAGACCATAAAGTTCATACTAAACTATGAATTGAGGCCTTCATTGTTTTTACAGCCAGAGGATAATTGTTGTTGCAATTTAATATGTGATGCTTCTAGTCAAAGCTGTATAGTTGCAGAACATTCTGAGGCAGGAGGGTGAACAGCCAGAGATCGTGGTCCATATTGGCACCAACGACAGGTAGAAAGTGGGATGAGGTCCTGCAGGCAGATTTCAGGGAGCTAGGCTTTAGATTCCTGGGGCATTGGGACTGGTTCTGGGGGAGGTGGGACCTGTACAGGCCGGATGGGTTGCACCTCAAAAGAGCCGGAGCCAATATCCTCACTGGGAGGTATGCTAGTGCTGTTAGGGAGGGTTTAAATTAAGTTGGCAAGGGGATGGGCACCAGGATGTAACATTAGAAAGGGGAAATAAAGTGCTCAAAAGATTGGAAGAGGCAGAGAGCACTAAACTAAGTAATAGTAAGGTATTAGGGGGGTCAAACTAAGAGAGAATACAGGATGGTCTAAGATGGGTTTACTGTGTATGTATGTGAACGCATGAAGTGTAGTAAACAAGGTAAGTGAGCTGCAGGCGCAAATAGCCACATGGGAATATGATGTTGTGGCAATAAGTGAGACCTGGCTCAAAAAAGGGCAGGATTGGGTATTAAATATTCCTGGTTATAATGTGTTCAGGAAAGATAGGGAAGGAAAGATAGGAGGTGGTGTGGCAGTATTGGTTAAGGAGAATGTTACAGTGCTGGAGAGAGAGGATGTCCTGGAGGGGGTCAAGGACAGAATTTATATGGCTAGAGTTAAGAAATAATAGAGGTGCCATTACACTACTAGGTGTATTCCATGGACCACCAAATAGTGGGAAAGATATGGAGGAGCAAATTTGCAGAGAAATTACAGAGAGATGCAAGAACTATAGAGTCGTAATAATGGGGAGCTTCAAATATCCTAATACAGACTGAGATCGTAATAGTGTTAAGGGCAGAGCAGGGGAAGAATTTCTCAAGTGTGTTCAGGAGAACTTTCTTGATCAGTATGTTTCCGGCCTGATGAAAGGGGAGGCATTACTGGATCTGGTTCTGGAGAATGAGGTAGGTCAAGTGGAGCAAGTGTCAGTAGGTGAACATTTAGGAAACAGTGATCATAGTACCATAAGGTTTAGATTAGCTATGGAAAAGGACAGGGAGCAATCTAGAGTAAAAATGTTTAACTGGGGGAAGGCCAATTTCAGCGTGATGAGAATGGATCTGGCCCGGGTAAACTGGAATCAAAGATTGGCAGGCAAAACAGTAATGGAACAATGGGTTGCCGTTAAAGAGGAAATAGTTCAGGGACAGTTGAGGCACATTCCCACAAGGGGGAAAGGCAGGGCAACTAAAGTCAGGGCTCCCTGGATGATGAAAGAGAGAGAGAATATGATGAAGCAGAAAAAGAGCATGTATGACAGATGTCAGGTTGCAAATACATCTGAGAATCAGGCTATATATAGAAAGGTCAGAGGAGAAGTGAAAAAGAAAATAAGAGGGGCAAAGAGAGGGTATGAGAATAGAATGGCAGCCAACATAAAAGGTAATCCAAAAGTCTTCTATAGGCATATAAATAGTAAAAGAGTAGGAAGAGGAGGGGTGGGGCTGATTAGAGACTAAAAAGGAGACCTACACATGGAGGCAGAGGGTATGGCTGAGGAACTAAATGAGTACTTTGCATCTATCTTCACCAAGGAAGAGGATGCTGCCATAGACATAGTGAAGGAGAAGGTAGTGGAGATACATGATAGGATAAAAATTGATAAAGCGAAGGTATTAGAAAGGCTGGTTGTACTTAAAGTAGATAAATCACCAGGAGCATAGAAACATAGAAGATAGGAGCAGGAGTAGGCCATTCGGCCCTTCGAGCCTGCTCCGCCATTCAACGAGATCATGGCTGATCATCCAAACCCTAGCACCCGGTCCCTACACTGACAGCCATCCCACCCAAGCCCTATCCCCGTAACCCCGCGTATTTAATCCCCCCTAACACTAAGGGTCAATTTTTATCATGGCCAATCAACCTAACCCACACATCTTTGGACTGTGGGAGGAAACCGGAGCACCCGGAGGAAACCCACGCAGAGAATGTGCAAACTCCACACAGACAGTCACCCGAGGCCGGATTTGAACCCGGGTCCCTGGTGCTGTGAGGCAACAGTGCTAACCACTATGCCACCGTGCTGATGGGATCCATCCTAAGATGCTGAGGGAATTGGGGGAGGAAATCGCGGAGGTACTGGCCATAATATTGCAATCCTCCTTAGATACGGGGGGTGGTGCCGGAGTCCTGGAGAATTGCAAATGTTACACCATTGTTCAAAAAAGGGTGTAAAGATAAACCCAGCAACTACAGGCCAGTCAGTTTGTCCTCGGTAGTGGGTAAGCTTTTAGAAACAGCAATCAGGGACAAAATTAACTGTCATTTGGACAAGTGTCGATTAATTAAGGAAAGCCAGCATGGATTAGTTAAAGGCAAATCGTGTTTAACTAACTTGATTAAGTTCTTTGATGAGGTAACAGAGAGGGTTGATGAGTTGATATAGTGTACATAGACTTCCAAAAGGCATTTGGCAAAGTGCCACATAATAGGCTTGCCAACAAAGTTGAAGCCCATGGAATAAAAGGGACAGGAGCAACATGGATATGGAATTGGCTAAGTGATAGGAAACAGAGTAGTGGTGAATGGTTGTTTTTTGGACTGGAGGAATGTATACAGTGGTGTTCCCCAGGGCCCGGTTCTAGGACCACTGCTTTTCTTGATATATATTAATGGCTTGCACATGGGTGTACAGGGCACAATTTCAAAATTTGCAGATGACACAAAACTTGGAAGTATAGTGAACAGTGAGGAGGAGAGTGATAGACTTCAGGAAGACATAGACAGGCTGGTGAAATGGGCGGACAAGTGGCAGATGAAATTTAACGTAGAAAAGTGTGAAGAGGTACATTTTGGTAGAAAGAATGAGAAGAGGGCATATAAACTAAATGGGACAATCCTGAAGGGGTGCACGAACAGAGAGACGTGGGGGTATGTGTGCACAAATCGTTGAAGGTGGCACGGCAGGTTGAGAAAGCAGTTAAAAAGGCTTACGGGATCCTGGGCTTCATAAATAGAGGTCCAAAAGTGTGGAAATTATGATGAACCTGTATAAATCACTGGTTTGGCCCCAACTGGAGTACTGTGTCCAATTCTGGGCACCACACTTTAGGAAGAATGTGAAGGCCATGGAGATGGTGCAGAAAAGATTTACAAGAATTATGCCAGGGATGAGGGACTTCAGTTAGGTTGACAGACTGGAGAAGCTGGCGTTGTTCTCCTTGGAGCAGAGAAGATTGAGAGGAGATTTGATAAAGATGTTCAAAATCATGAGGGGCCTGGACAGAGTAGATAGAGAGAAACTGTTCCCATTGACAGAAGTGTCAAGAACCAGAGGACACAGATTTAAGGTGATTGGCAAAAGAACGAAAGGCGATGTATGAAAAACTTTTTTACGGAGCCAGTGGTTAGGATCTGGAATGCACTGCCTGAAAGGGTGGTGGAGACAGATTCAATCATGGCTTTCAAAAGGGAGTTGGATAAGTATCTGAACTAAAGAAATTTGCAGGGCTACAGGGAACGGGCAGGGGAGTGGGACTAGCTGAAGTGCTCCTGCAGAGAGCCAGCAAGGGCTGTAACCATTCTATGATTCTATGATTTGCTTGTAGATCATAAAGCAGAAGGACAATAAATCTTAACAGAAGCAGCAGTTAACAGAAACCAGTTTGAAACTGGCGATTGTGGCTCAGCTATAATCTTATAAAAAAGGTCTAATATTCCAATTTTTATGACTGAAACAAGACTGACTCTGGTCCTTAGTTTTTATAACAATAAATAATAAAATACAGCTTCTATGGAACCTTCCACAACACAGCTGCAAGTGTTTCAGTTTACATGCTAGAGAATGATTTTTGGTGAGTAAACTACTGGTTATGTTTAGTTCCCTTTCTTTTTAACTCTTTTGTCTGACCTTTATATGCCTCAACATCGATTTACCCTCAGTTTTGATTCACCAACTGAATCACAGTAATTCTGCCATGCTCCTTTACACTTCTGTCCAATTTACTGTGATTCGGCAGGAGCTCTCATTATTGTTTATGATTGCTTTCTTTGTATAATGCCTTTTTAATCTATTCCTGTCATCTTTTGTTTCTCTGCTGTCATAGCTTGATTGATAGCTTGCATTTGGCTAGGAGTTTAGATTGACAATGACTGGTCAACATTGTACTATTGTTACTGAGTTACTCCATAAGACAGATATCTGTTTATGCAAGAGTGCTATTAATCCAAGTTAATAGATTTTAAGCCAAATAAAGATATTTAAGATACTGACATTGCTATATAATTACATTTCCTTATTATTGGGTGTTGGAAGACTAAACAAAGGCAAGAGGCAAACCAGCTGCTGGTTACTAGGGTTTCAAACCTCCATATTTGAGAGCTTAATGAGTAGTTGTCAGGTGTTTGCAGTACCCAGCTGAGTACACAAGCACAACTGAACACACGCAGATTGGAAATGAAAAGACTAAAAGGTGGATTTTGGAACTACTTGCGATCATAAAAACACATGGAAGGGGTCAAATAAAGTTATAGTTAATTTCCTTAGCAACAGATTAGCCATCAAGTCTTGGGAGATAATAAAGAGATGTATATTTTCTCCCTATATGTTTTTAAGTTAGTGAAACCAACTTTATTTAATGGGTTGAATTATGCAACTTTGCACAACTTTATCCAACTGGAACTTAGTCTCACCTCTACTGTGCAACAAAGCTCCTTAAATATGCTTTGACAACAAGTGCAGTGAGATAAGTTCAGAGGGTATGAAGAATCTGAATGGGTTGGGGGAATGTCTATAGGCCAGACTCATGACTTTAGCTCTCCATTTTTGGTAGATAAAGTGCTGAAGGTATAGCTATAGAGCACTGATACGTATATTTATTTTTGACCATTTTAATGGTTAGCTGTTTTCAAGCACATTGCATCTTACTGCTTAAAATGAATAACTTCTTCATTGTTTTCATGTAACATTTCCATTCCAAACATTGCTCACCCATTGCATGTGTAGAGCGAATGCCTGCATAGAAATAAATGCAGCCATCCTTCAGCACACAGTAAATCTGAGCCAATACGTCCTTGTTCCTATCCACCTGGTAAAGGAGGCCAAGACATTCTGGGCTCTTGATAGCCAATGGTGGAAGGTTGGCATTGTGGCAGGTCACATCCACCCAGACGTGATTCTGAAAGTGAAGGGATCTCCTTGTTAACACATTGGTATTTATTCATGTTACAGTCCCCACCACTAACACCAGCCCGAAGGGATTGTCCTGGAGTCTCCAGGATTTGTAAATTAATCTCCAGGACACTGCTGGGAGTAACCTGGGAGAAAAATAGAGGCAATAAAAAATAATGTGTTTTTTGCCTTTTCTTTGAACACTTTCATTGATTAATTATAAAAATATTGAAGATGGGGAAAAAAAGGCTGTTTGGTTAACAGTCAAAAATCATCCAATCGGGTAACAGAGTCTGTTCACTTTCCAATTGGTGCGGGAAGGCAGTGTGCCTGGAGGATGGACCAATGGTGGAAGTGTGGTGGGGGGGGGGACAGTTTGCGACAGGTCATGTGATGAAACCGCCAGGAATACACCCAACCAGAGTTGGCAATCCTAATCCATGCTGGGCAGCTGCCTATATCGGGCAAATGGCTAACCATTTGTCATCGTCATAGGCGGCAAAGTATTAAGGGCACCAGCTATTTTTGTGCAGTTCCATACTTACCTGATTGAAGCTGCCTATATATGAATCTGTCTTCACATTCGGTTTTGCTGCTGTGTTCTCGGCTGTAAATCATCATGGAGAGAACTGGCAGGGAGCGTCTCTCAATACACGCAGTGCGAACAGCTGGTGGAGACTTCGGGCAGCTTCAAACAACTGTTCGCATTGTTAACTACTACGAGAGGCAGTCGGAAAATGGAGACTTTGGGCAGCTTCATCCAGATGACTTAACCCTCCACCGTGTATAGCGGGCAAATTGCGGTAGCACGAACACGCCCACTATATGAGGTGGGGAATGTAATACATTTCATTATACTGAGAAATATCAACAACATTAGAAAACACAAAGAATAACATGAATGGAAGCTTTCAGAGGACTCACTCCGAACAAAACCTAAGTATGCAAGTAAACCTAAATATGTGGCATTAGCTATTGTGTTATAAAAGAAAACACTAGAATGGGCAAATTGCAAAGATTTAAGCAGTACACACTGATATAAATGGTTGATGGATCCTTTGGCCTTACAATTCCACAACATCTCTCCAAGTCGGAATTGTACCAAGAACCCGAGAGAACTCCTACAGAATTTCATGGCCTTTATGCTTTCTGTGGTACAGTGAAGCCTTGTTGAAAGTTTCACTGATTTTTTGGTGATATTTTATAGGAATAAACATGTCAAAATATTATGTTATGTTTACAGCAGCTTAAGGAATTTGACTTGTAAGACTTACAGTGCCAAAACGAGCAAATAGATTAAAAATAAATGAGCAGGTTAGCATTTGAAATAGCAGGTGTTGATGGCTGAAGTACTGTGTTGCCATGGAGGGGGAAATAGGTTTGATTTCTCCCCAACCCAAAACAGCTGAGTTCTGGACCTCCGCTGCATCACTGTAATGTGTTTAGTGGAGACTGGTTACTTTCCTATGGATGGGGAAGAAGAGATGCCAGAGGGAGAGTTGTTCCCACACTGCTCTGTTACATCTTCTAGTGTTAGTTCAGAGCAACATTCCTCGAGGTCTGGAGCATCTCACCTTCCAGCCTTCTGCTTATACTTGTGTGTGGCTTGGGAGGGGCAGAGATGAAAGCACAAAGGGGAAGAAATGCATGGGAGATGCATCATGGGATCAGAATGAGGTCCACTACCGTACATCCTATTGGTAGGAGTCCACGCTACTAGGGGTGTATCTGGAATGTCCGCCAGGGGGCAGGGAAGTCCAACGCTAGTTGCTGTTTCTGGATGGGAGGGGTGCCAGGTCCCTGCTGGAAAGAACTCGGATTGCTCCCAGTGGCTCCCTTCAAAAGGAGGTACATTTATTTTATATTTTAAATGACTTTTCTCCTTAGGCCAGGTGGGAGCCTCTGAGGGTCGGGGATGTGGGAGCTCCCAATGTAGTGAGTTGCTGCTCCACCCCACTCACTCCTATATTGATGGCCTTATTTGGGCCAGTGGAGGCCCTACCACCAGTGGGCCATCTGGGAAACTCCTGTGCAAAACTGGGACCTGGCATAACCAGGTCCTGGAATCATTTGCAACTCTTTCGATGTGTTCCTGCACTGGAGTTCCAATGGGAGTGGGTTGGAAGCGCTGCAGATTTTGGGCACCCAAGGAATTTACCTTCAAACTAGAAAAGACAGGACGCTCAACGTACTGTAACCGGCAAACGTGTACAAGTTGCCGATACACATTTAAGAGGGACAGACCAATTCGCTTACAGAACAAATGTATTAAAAAGATTTTACTTGCTCAGATGATTTTCTTAGGTAATTTAAGAAAAAGAACTGTTTCTGCTGTAATTCTTGTGCCATGTACCTGATGAACAGGATGTACTGCTCGCTCCATAGCTTCCAGCCACCTGCAGCAAGTAGGAAAAAAATGAACACACTTTCATTTAATTAGCAGAAAAAGGATAAATCAAAGACCAGGCATTTAAAAAATGCACTAGAGCAGGCTTCTATATTACAATGTACTGGCAATTACAATATTAAGTTGCAATTTTTTCTCCCCAGTGGGTATACGCATAAAGAAACCAAATTGGATTGGAGGCCCCAAACCAATTGAGCTGCCTGGTTAACAAGAGAACCCAAACATCACTCATGTTATTCAGTGATACTATCTCAAAGTGTGATGAAACTGTGGCTCTGGAATGACAGGGTATACTGGCATAATGCATTCACCTGAAATCCTTTGCTCTGCTATTTTAGCCATTTATTTTACACCTACCTCTAAAATAACAGTGGGAGAAATTTCAGGTGAATGTATTAAGTGTCAGCCTTGGCTTTAGTGGTGGCACTCTTACCTCTGAATCTAAAGGTCACGGGGTCGAGTCCAACTTCAGAGACCTGAGCAGATAGCTTAGGCTGAAACTTCAGTGCAGTACTGAGAGAGTGCTGCACTGTCGGAGGTGCTGTCTATCGAATGAAAGGTTAAACCAAGGGTCTGCCCTTTTAGGTGCATGTAACAAATTGCAATTTTGAAGAAGTGCAGGAGAGTACTCCCAGTGTCCTGGCCAATATCCCTCAACCAACTTCACTAAAAACAGTTATTTGGTCATTTATTTAATTGTTGTTTGTGGAACCTTGTGTGCAAATTGACTGTACATTTCCCTACAATACGACAGTGACTACACTTCAAAAACACTTCATTTAGGATGTCCTGAGGTCATGAAAAATGCTATATAAATGCAAGTTATTTCTTTAAGTGTTCATATGCTCGAATCTCACTGCGTAATTTCAGGGCTCATGTGTTTTAGTGATAATAGAAGAGATCAAAGTAAATAAAGTCCCCACTGCACTCTAAATTCAGTACAGAGAAGAATTTTTGTAATTCTTTACCTTTTCATTTCCTGATTTGAAGTTGAACAGAAATAGAATATCCTGTTTCTTGACTGTAGAGTACATTTAAAGACAAATGGTTTCCTCAGACTCATGTCAACTGAAACTTCAGCCCCTTCCAGCTTCATCACATCAAGCAGCCGGCACTTTCCTTCATCCTACGCATAAAAATATTATTGAAACAAGATTAAATCCAAGTCTAATAGCGCAATATTCAAACTGATATATTTAACTCCCAGCACATTGCCTTTGTTGAGCTTTTTTTTCCCCAACTGAAAAGATATCTTCTTGAATGGAGAAGGTTTCATGGGTAAAATCATTTAAAGATCACCTCCTTAAGATGAGATGATTTTTCTGGGGATAAAAAGTATGGCAACAGAACATACATAAATGTACTTTACTGCTCAGTGTTAGGAGCCCTAAATTGTATGGATATAAAATCCTTGGGTAATTTGAAAATTAAGAGGCGTTAATTGTGTTCCTGTTCGGTGAGCAAGTCACAATTTGCGGCTCTGACTCTTTTGCATTCCTAGTGGCAACAAATTTGAAACAGCTCAAATATTTTATTTGTGAAATGTTGATCGCTGAGTTCAAGAAATCTTCAGTGCGAGAGGAAAGGTAAAGAACAAACTTGTTTTCTTTTTCTTTTAGGTGACTGTCCCAATTTTTGGGTTATGCGATTAATAAAAACTATAATTTAAAAAAAACTCAGCCTTATATGCTGCAAGAATTGATAGTGTAATACCTTGCTGTCAGCTAACCATTCTCTTGTTTGATGAATAAAACTATATCAATTTGTAATTTATATCAGAGTTACGAATGGTCATTATCCATGGGAAGAGACTTTACAATTGAATTTCAGTAACTACTAGAAATGGCATCAGTATTGTCAGCTGGTAAATGCTTTTGGGGATGTGAAGTCCATTCTGATTTTTCTCTGAGAAGGTAAGATGTATTATTGTAAGTTCTAACCTATCTGGTATGATAATGCCAGACTCCTCCATCGCCATCCCAGGGTATGTCCTGCCCCACTGGACAGACTCACCAGAGGTAGTGCACAGTGGGAGGGAGTGGCCCTGGGAGTCCTCAACATTGACTCCAGACCCCATAAAGTCTCATGGCATCATCAAATATGGACAAGGAAACCTCCTGCTTACTACCACTTACCGCCCTCCCTTAGCTGATGAATCAGTACTCCTCCATGTTGAACACCACTTGGAAGAAGCACTGAGGGTAGCAAGGACACAGAATGTACTCTGGGTGGGAGACTTCAATGTCTATCACCAAAAGTGGCTCGGTAGCACCACTTCTGACCGAGCTGGCTGAGTCCTTAAGGACATAGCTGCCAGACTGGACCTGCGACAGAACCAACATGAGGGAAAAACCTACTTGACTTCCTCCTAACCAATCTACATGTCGCGGATATATCTGTCCATGACAGTATTGGTAGGAGTGACCACTGCACCATCCTTGTGGAGACGAAGTCCCTTCTTCACTCTGAGAACACCCTCCATCGTGTTGTGTGGCACTACCACCGTGCGAAATGGGATAGATTCAGAACAGATCTAGCAGCTCAAAACGGCATCCATGAGGTGCTGTGGGTCATCAGCAGCAGAATTGTATTCCACCACAATCTGTAATCTCATGGCCTGGCAAATCCCTCACTTTACCATTACCATCAAGCCAGGGGACCAACCCTGGTTCAATGAGGAGTGTAGAAGAGCAGGCCAGGAGCAGCACCAGGTGTACCTAAACATGAGGTGCTAACCTGTTGAAACTGCAACACAGGACTACATGCATGCTAAACAGAGGAAGCAGCATGCTATAGACAGAGCTAAGCGATCCCACAACCAATGGATCAAGTCAAAGCTCTGCAGTCCCGTCACATCCAATCGTGAATGGTAGTGGACAATTAAACAACTAAGGGGAGGAGGAGGCTCCATGAACATCCCCATCCTCAATGATGGCGGAGCCCAGCACGCGAGTGCAAAAGATAAGGCTGAAGCGTTTGCAACCAACTTCAGCCAGAATGCCCAGTGGATGATCCCTCTCGGCCTCCTTCTGAGGTGCCCACCATCACAGAAGCCACTCTTCAGCTAATTCGATTCACTCCATGTGATATGAAGAAACAGCAGAGCATACTGGATACAACAAAAGCTGTGGGCCCTGACAACATCCCGGCTGTCATACTAAAGACTTGTGCTCCAGAACTAGTCGCATCTCTAGCCAAGCTGTTCCAGTACAGTTACAACACTGGCAGCTAACTGACAATGTGGAATATTGTCCAGGTATGACCTGTCCACAAAAAGCAGGATAAATCCAATCTGGCCAGTTACTGCCCCATCAGACTAGTCTCAATCATCAGCAAAGTGATGTAAGATGTCGTTGACAGTGCTATCAAATGGCACTTACTTACCAATAACCTGCTCTCCGATGCACAGTTTGGGTTCTGCTGGGACCCCTTGGCTTCAGACCTCATTACAGACTTGATCCAAACATGGACTAAAGAACTGAATTCCAGAGATGAGGTGAGAGTGATTGTCCTTGACATCAAGGTAGCATTTGACCGAGTGTGGCACCAAGGAGCCCGAGTAAAATTGAAGTCAATGGAAATCAGGGGCAAAACTCTCCGCTGGCTGGAGTCATACCTAGCACAAAGGAAGATGGTTGTTTCTGTTGGAGGCCAATCATCTCAGCCCCAGGACATTACTGCAGGAGTTCCTCAGGACAGTGTCCCAGGCCCAACCATCTTCAGCTGCTTCTTCAATGACCTTCCCTCTATCATAAGTTCAGAAATGGGGATGTTTGCTGATGATTGCACCGTGTTCAGTTCCATTTGCAGCTCCTCAGATAATAAAGCAGTCTGTGCCTGCATGTTGCAGCACCTGGATAACATCCAGGCTTGGGCTGCTAAGTGGCAAATAACATTTTCGCCACACAAGTGCCAGGCAATGACCATCACCAATAAGAGAGAATCTAACCACTTCCCCTTGATATTCAATGGCATTACCATTGTTGAAACCCCCACCATCAACATCCTGGGGGGGTCACCATTGACCAGAAACTTAACTGGACAAGCCACATAAAAATTGTGGCAACAAGAGCAGGCCAGAGGCTAGGTATTCTGTGGTGAGTGTCTCACCTCCTGACTCCCCAAAGCCTTTCCACCATCTACAAGGCACAAGTCAGGAGTGTGATGGAATACTCTTCACTTGCCTGGATGAGTGCAGCTCCAACAACACTCAAGAAGCTCGACACCATCCAGGACAAAGTACCTCGCTTGATTGGCACCCCATCCACCACCTTAAACATTCACTCCCTCCACCACCGGTGCACCCTGGCTGCAGTGTGTACTATCTACAAGATGCACTGCAGCAACTTACTAAGGCTTCTTTGGCAGCACCTCCCAAACCCGCGACCTCTAAGACTTAGAAGGACAAGGGCAGCAGGCGCATGGGAACACCACCACCTCCAAGTTCCCCTCCAAGTCGCACACCATCCTCACTTGGAAATATATTGCTGTTCTTTCATCGTCACTGGGTCAAAATCCTGGAATTCCCTACCTAATAGCACTGCGGGAGTACCTTCACCACACGGACTGCAGCGGTTGAAGAAGGTGGCTTACCACCACTTTCTCAAGGGCAATTAGTGATGGGCAAAAAATGCTGGCCTTGCCACCTCCCCTGAATGAATAAAAATGAAATGATGTAATGACTTCACTGATTCAGTCTCTTTCTATTGGTTTATAATTTATTTTTGTTTTAATAAATAAAAATTAATTTAAAAAAATTAATTTAAGAAGTTAATGCGGAAACTGGTAATTCTAGGGGAGGTTTTATAATGGCTGCTCCTCACTGCAGGAACTAAATTTGTCTTGTTAATACCAATTTGACATGATTTACTTTGTTTCCTTCTGGAAGGGCGTGGAACCGCTTGTTTAATTTAAAGGTGCTTTTGCGCTACAGGACATCAGTGACACACCGAGAGCTGTCAGCAATGCAGATTTCGAGGCTGGTGGCTTATATGAACAGGTTGTCTGACTATTACTTGTACCCCTTCATGTACCTCCAAAAAATGCACATTCAGCCAGCTTGACAATATCAAGCTGCTTGGCTCCTCGTTCACCAATGACTTGATTTTAAAATTCTCATCCTTGTGTTCAAATTGTGCCCCTCCCTATCTCTGCAACCTCTTCTAGCGCTTCTGAGAACTCTGCGTTCCTCCAATTCTGGCTTCTATTCCATCCCCCACTGTTGAGGGCCGTGCTTTCAGCTGTCAAGGCCCTAAGCTAGAGTTCCCTCCCTAAACCTCTCTGTTTCTCCATTTCTCTGTCCACCTTTAAGATGCTCTTTAAAACCTACCTCTTTGCCAAGCTTTTGGTCACCTGTCCTAATGTCGTCTCCTTTGGTTCGGTGTCAATTTATGTCTCGTTACACTCCTAGATACATGCAAGTTATGTTATTGTGAAGCCTGACATCTGCTACTGTGCCAGGCTAACACTTGCCCCTTTTCTCTTTCCTCTCGGTCCTTCTCAGCAGCAAGACCCTGCAGAATAAGACACCTCAGAGAAGGTACTGTCATGTGCTGCATCCCTCAGAAGCACCAGCGCAGAGATTGGCATCCTGGGTGGTTTTGAGAGTGAGCAAGAGCATGTGGTAATGCTCCCAGCATGAGTGAGCAGCAGCAGGAAGTGGTGGCAGGGACAGCCCAGGAGATGGCTCACTGGAGGGGAAGGACCTCCCACAGCTCTGCTGTGGAGGACAGAGGTTCAGACTTCAGGAGCTCAGCCATGAAATGAAAACTGTGTGCAACACACGAGCACTTATATGAGGAATTGGAAGGCTGACCAAGAAGTTTCAGCATCATGCCTGAGAGTACGGAAGAGTTTTCTTCCAGCTTTTGTGGTTTCATCTTACATGGCATCACCATTCTGTAGTCTACCCTGGATCATGTGGCCAGCTCCAGGGACGCCTCAGTCAGGCCCTCGCAACAGGAGTTGACGTTACCAGCCTCTGCAGCTTTAGTGTAAGCTCAAACGGCTGCCATCTTGGCTCTGAACTCCACCTTGGGGAGATTGGTAGACCGAATAGATAGGGGCTTTCAAGCATCACTCATCTCCTGCTGTCCCACAGACTAGTGGGAGTGATGAGACACAACCCCATGGGAGCGATACATTTTGCCCTTTCTCAGAATGTCAGCATGTCTGCTCCCTCGCCACTCCAGGGATTTTCCCAAGGGGACAGTGCAGGGGTGGGAAGAGAAGCCATTGATTGTGGCGATCTGGTAAGAGTGGATGGGGAAGAGGTGAACCTAACGGGGTCATTCCCACTCAGCTGGACAGTAGAAAAGAGTGGGAGTGAACATCCTGTATTGCTGACTGTAAAGATAAGCTTAAAAAAAAAACAAAAGAACATAAGAATTAGGAGCAGGAGTAGGCCATTCAGCCCCTTGAGCCTGCTCCGCCATTCAATAAGAACATGGCTGCTCTTCGACCTCAACTCCACTTTCCTGTCCTATCCCCATATCCCTTGATTCCCTTAGTGCCCAAAAATCTATTAATCTCAGTCTTGAATATACTCTTTTTTTATTCGCTTATGGGATCTGGGCGTCACTGGCAATGCCAGCATTTATTGCCCATCCCTAGTTGCCCTTGAGAAAGTGGTGGTGAGCCGCCTTCTTGAACCGCTGCAGTCCGTGTGATGAAGGCACTCCCACAGTGCTGTTAGGTAGGGAGTTCCAGGATTTTGACCCAGCGACGATGAAGGATCGGCGATATACTTCTAAATCAGGATGATGTGCGACTTGGAGGGGAAGTTGTTGGTGGTGGTGTTCCCAAGCGCCTGCTGCCCCTATCCTTCTAGGTGGAAGAGATCGCGGGTTTGGGAGGTGCTGCTGAAGATGCCTTGGCGAGTTGCTGCAGTGCATCTTGTAGATGGTAGACACTGCAGCCACGGTACGCTGGTGGTGGAGGGAGTGAATGTTTAAGGTGGTGGATGGGGTGCCAATCAAATGGGTTGCTTTGTTCTGGATGGTGTCGAGCTTCTTGAGTGTTGTTGCAGCTGCACTTATCCAGGCAAGTGGAGATTGACTGAGCATCCAAATCCCTCGAGGGTAGAGAATTCCAAAGATTCACAAGATTGAAGAAATTTCTCCTCATCTCAGCCCTAAATGGCTGTCCCCTTATCCTGAGACTATGCCCCCTAGTTCTAGACTCTCCAGCCAGGGGAAACAGCCTCTCAGCATCTATCCTGTCAAGCCCTCTAAGAATGTTATACATTTCAATGAGATCACCTCTCATTCTTCTAAACTCCAGAGAATATAAGCCCATTCTACTTAATCTCTCCTCATAGGACAGCCCTCTCATCGCAGGAATCAATCTAGTGAACCTTTGTTGCACCGCCTCCAAGGCAAGTATATCCTTCCTTAGATGAGGAGACCAAACTCTATACAGTACTCCAGGACTCACCAAAGCTCTATATAATTGCAGCAAGACATCCTTACACTTATACTCCAAACTCCTTGCAATAAAGACTAACATACCATTTGCCTTCCTAATTGCTTGCTGTTCCTGCATGTTAACTTGCTGTGATTTGTGTACAAGGACATCCAAATCCTGCTGAATACCAACATTTACTAGTCTCTCACCTTTTAAAAAATACTCTGCTTTTCCATTCTTCCTACCAAAGTGGATAATTTCACATTTCCCCACATCATTCTACATCAGCCACCTTCTTGCCCAATCGCTTAGCCTGTCTATATCCCTTTGCAGCCTTTTTGCGTCCTCCTCTCAGCTTACTTTCCCACCTAGCTCATCGTCAGCAAACTTGGATATATTATACTTGGTCCCCTCATCTAAGTCATTAATATAGATTGTAAATAGCTGAGGCCCAAGCACTGATCCTTGCGGCACTCCACTAGTTACACCCTGCCATCCCGAAAATGACCTGTTTATTCCTACTCTCTTCTGTCCATTAACCAATCCTCAAACCATGCTAATATATTACCCCCAATCCCAGGAGCCCTAATTTTGTGTGGCAACTTATCGAATGCCTTTTGAAAATCCAAATATACTACATCCACTGGTTCCCCCTTATCGACCCTGCAAGTTACACCCACAAAAATTCTAATAAATGTGTCAAACACAATTTCCCTTTCATAAAACCATGTCGACTCTGCCTAATCATATTATGATTTTCCAAGTGCCCTGTTACTATGTCCTTAATAATAGATTTGAACATTTTCCCTACTACTGATGTCAGGCTAACTGGCATGTTTTCTCTCTCCCTCCTTTCTTAAACAACGGGCACCATTTTACATTTGCTCCCTTCCAAACCACAGGGACCATTCTAGAATCTAGGGAATTCTGGAAGATGAAAGCCAATGCATTCACTACCTCTGCAGCCCTCTCTTTTAAAACCCTAGGATGTAGGCTCTCAGGTCCAGGGGATTTGTTGGCATTTGTCCGATTAATTTCACAGAAACCCCACAGTGCAGATAGAGGCCATTTCGGCCCATCGAGCCTGCACCAACACATATCCCACCCGATCCCCGTAACCCCTACACCAACACATATCCCACCCTATCCCCGTAACCCCACGTATTTAATCCCCCTAACACTAAGGGTCAATTTATCATAGCCAATCAACCTAACCTGCACATCTTTGGACTGTGGGAGGAAACCGGAGCACCCGGAGGAAACCCACGCAAACACGGGGAGAATGTGCAAACTCCACACAGACAGTCACCCGAGGCCGGATTTGAACCCGGGTCCCTGGCGCTGTGAGGCAACAGTGCTAACCACTATGCCACCGTGCTGTCCAGTACTTTTTCTTTACTAATATTAATTACTTTAGCATGACATGGAGATGGAGCAGAGGCAGCAAAGGGGATAAGCTGCTCGCAGAAGGAGGAGGAAGAAGAGAAAGCAGAAGAGGAGGAAGTGGAAGAGGAGGCGGAGGAATTGGAAGGAAGGAGGCTACCCAGATAGCCCCTTTCTGGCGGGGATATACGGGAGTGAATCATCTGCCTGTGGTACCAGTGAACGCAACCTCAATTCTCCTTTCAACATTAGTCACACACCTTACCTTCCCTCTGTTAGTGACCATAACAGCATCCTCTTGGCCACAATGCTGAAAGCAAACATTCCAATCCAACTTTAGACAGCTATCCATCCAGTATTACATCAAAATCGCCCTTGTACATTCCCTTAGTGACAGTCTTGCGTGTGCCTTTGCCTATCCTAGTGCTCCTACGCAGTGCTATCCCAGTGGCTGCAGCATGGCTGGTTGAAGGCTGATGATTTTCAGTGGGGGAGACTACAAATGGCCTTGCAAGACAACCTTGAGGAGCCCTGGGTCTAGTAGGCCTGGCTTTGGACTGCACCACCTTGGCATGGACGGCAGCAGTCTGGGCTGGCTGGCTGACAGACAACAGCAAGGGCACTGGCGGCGTGGCAGTGATGGGAGTACGAATGCTGTCATCCTGAGAGAGGACAGCAGGGTCACCCTCCACGGATCCATTGCCACTCCCCAGGGGTAGTGCCTCAGCAATCCTAGTAATCTGCTGGAGTATAGACTGCTGGACTGCTGTGACACCCTGCAAGCCCTTTCAACACTGGTAAACCCTGTCTGTTCTTGCATGGCAGCAAGCTGAGCTTACATGACTTCAGAGCTTCCACTGCAGCACTCAGACGTTGGGTGGCTTGTGCTTGTGCTGCAATGGAAGTGGAGACTTCGGCCATCAAATGCTATATGATGGTTGGGTCTGCAAGTGTGTTAATGGATCTGCCCAGCCCTTCCAAGCTGGAAACGATGGACTGCAAGCTCTGAGCAAAGCCCTGTGCAAGGCTGGAGCTGGATTCCTCCATGCTCCTTGACATTGCATTCAGGCTTTCTGGCAAGCCTGCCAATGCACCAAGCAATTCATTGTGCATACCCATCAGCGTTCTTCTGTAGGTCATCCCATTGAAGTCTTCATCTGAGTCTTGTGTAGCAGAACATGTGTGCGACCTCACCTTCCGGGGAGCTGGCACCTGTGCTACCCTGTCCTGGCTGCAGGCCACTTGTGCCCTGTGTCTCACCACATGTAGATCCCGTGTCTAACCTATCCTCTAAAGTACACAGAGTGTCAGTATCTGAGCTGGTGGCTGGGAGTGTGAAATCGAATGACGGTGTTTCTTCTTCTTCTTCACTCTCCTCTCCCTCTTGTTGTTCAACCACTGGCTGGCAGGCTGGATTTCTTGGGTGTCTGAAATGAGAAAGGCTCAAGGGTAGGGTTGCGGTGAGGGGAGGGGGGTAAAGCGAGAGGTGCATGCTTACAACATGTGCAGCCTGTAAATCAGAAGAGAGTGTGGGATGAGGGGGAAGTGGGATGTGAGAAGGAAGATAATATATGAGGATATTGGCATCTTGTATTCTTTCAGCCCCGCCACTGGCCACAGGCTCAGCCATGCCCTTGCCAAGAATGGTCAGCACAGTTTCCTCCATGGGAGTGAGGTCATACAGGCCAGCCTGTTCCCCACTGGTTATGTGCCACCTTTTCCTGCAAGAGAAAGGGAAATGTGTCAGTGAGTGTGGTGTAATATATTTGGATGATGATGTGGCTGTCATGTTTGAATAACTGACAGTGTTTTCTAGCTGTGAGATGTGAGTGTGAGGCTTGCAGCAGTGGTAAGTGTATAAGGGTGAGGTGAAGATAGGAATGTGAGGTGGGAGTCATGTTTGGTTGAGATTGTTGGTAGATGAGTGATAGGGGTGTGGTGCATTGAGCAGTGTGTGAGGCTAGTGGAGCAATTGGTGGGAGACGGCTTTTGAAGATTCATTCACTAATCTTGACCAAAGGTCATGAAACTTCTTTGGGAACTGGAGCCACATCCTGGGGGCGACACTGCAGGCAGTGACCGCCTCGGCGATCTGGTCCCACATCCTTCTTAGTGTTTCTGGAGGGCCTCCTTGCCCCCTGTGAGTAGAGACCCTCTCTTTGAGTGTTCTCCCCTGCAGAAAGGTATTGCGTGCTGCATCTAAGACCCTGGATACAATGTTCCCCATATTTTTTATTTGGTTACACGGCCCCTTTAAGGGGCTGCGTGGCCCATTCATAGTTTCGCGGGACTGGCTGAGAGCTGTGCGGCCACGTAGCTTAGAGGAAGCATTGCCTGGGTGCCCTTTTGCTGGCCTGTTGAGCCATTTTGGTTTGTGTTGAAGCAGTTTTAAAATTTTTGATAGCCAGAAAGCAGCTCACCTTTAAGAGGTGCAGACTGCCTTTAAGAGGTGCAGTTTTAAGTAAAGCCTCGCGCGATCATCGCAAACTTCGGCCCCCTGCTAAATGTACAGCCAGTCAGCAGCATGTTCAGCACTGGGCTGTGCGCTGTTATCATGCAAAGTAGCTGGCAGCATGAATTTTACATGTTGCCTGCACTCCTTTCAACAGGTGCAGGCCGATCACGCATTGCAATCCCCACGCCTGTTTTCGGGCCTAATCCAATTTTACCTCCCAGTGCAGACAGATACAAAATATTTGTATCTGCCATTTTCTTATTCCCCATTATAATTTCTCCTGTCACTTCCTCTAACTCAGTGGTTCTCTAACTTTTTTGGTTGAAAGACCCCTTTTCAAATCGATTCGTAATCGTGGACCTCCCCCCATCTAAATTATAATACTATATAATACTCATAATATGAAAGTGCTGCATCTAAAGAGTGTTTTCACAATGCTTTAAAGAAAACAGGTATTTACTTATAGATATCAGCGAGATGGGTGTGCCTGCTTCTCGCAGCAGTCTGTCTATCCTCGGTGTGATATTTGACAATTTATTTAAAGCTGCGCCTGTTGTTCACTTTCCTACTTACATTAATTTTAAGTACTGTCCTAAAAACTACTGCTCATCTATGAATTTTAATACAAACCTTTTTTAAAAAATATTTGAAAAATTAGCAAAAGTGACATTATAAAGACCACGGAGCACTGAGCCAGGCCAAAGGATCGCCGGACTCTCCGCCAAATATATCCACACAATTGGCTTATGAGCAAAAGGAAAGTAAAACAAAACAATTTGGGGGAGAAATTTGGCTGCTTTGCGCCTCCCGTTAGTGCCTGGGGTGGGGGTGGTAATGGGGCGCTAAGGGGTTAGCGACCAGGTGCGGTGAATTCAGTGATGCCCGTGAACTTCCCTGCCGGCTTACCACCTTGCCCTCTAGTGCCTCGCAGATTGTGACGTCATATAGTGAGCAGCGCCCCGTTACCGCCCCGGATGTGAAACTGCCTCCTGCCCCCTGCTGTTTCGCCGGGCATCAGCAACAGCAGGAAGAGGAGGCATTGTCACCTCGGCTGGCAGCTTGGGGAGCACTAATTAAAGGCAGTGGTTTTCAGGTAGGCCAAACTTTATTTTTTGCACCAGTCTGGTGCCTGCTGAAAGTTTTCGATGCTTTATTGCTGTGAGATGTCCAAGCCCTCCACTCTCTGAGAGTGTTCGGGGCTGTAACAGCAGTCACGCAGATCGCCTGGCAACACAGAACTGAGCAGAAGTATGTTGTGACCATCATTAGCCCTTCCCTTTAAGCGAGGGAAGCAGCCTCTGATGCCGGTATCTTTTCACTCCACATTGTCCAGCGCTCTGCCGCTACCGCCCCGCTCTCACACTTTAGCGCCCTAAGAGAAGTGGTTAGCGCTTGATTTAGTGCTCCACCTCCTCTTGGAGCGCTAAAGTTCAATTTCCTGGGACCAGAAAATGATTATCGCCTGGCAATACTTTTCTGAGATTTCAAAAGTTATCGCCCCAAACGGGGTGCTACGGAATTTCTAGCCCTTAGTTATTTTGTTATTTTTTAAAAAGGTTGTAAACCGCAGTGTCAAAAATTCGGAGGTTTCGAACATGCAAGTCCATGATCTGGAGCCTCAAGTGGTCTCATCTGCTTTGCCCACTACAGGAAACTTTGTGTTATCCGGAGGCTAACTGTCCGGAATGCTCGAGCCACCGGCAAAAATCAGGAGCCGTTTTTGTTAGGTTTTTTTTCTTCTCGTTGCTTTTTTCCTCAACAGTCAAGCTCTGCAAGGTCTGCTGGAGCTGTTGCTAAGCTACAGAGACGCTACAGAGACGCTTGGACTGTTTAGAAGCTGTGGCTAAGCAACAGGGTTTGTTGACAGATACGGAGCTCAAAAGCTTCCGTATCTTTCAACATTAGCGCTGGAGTGTCCGGCAGTTTTGAGGGAACGGCAACAGCTCGGTCCCGTCGGTGCCGGATAGCACAAAGTTTCCTGTACTCAGTGTCCGGAATTTACCCTGAAATGCCTGGCCCATTGCAATGTTTCCTTCCCGCTTGCAGTGCTGTAAACTGAAGGCTGCCCCACCTCCTGCACCATTACTCGCTCTGCTCTTCTCAGCCTCATCTCTCCATGAGACTGAAAAATAAACAAAGCTGGACCCCAATGGACGGCTTTTCCAAATAAGTCACCCTTCGCTGCATTACCAGCCAGCCAACCTCCGCTCTCCTCCTGCAGACTCCATTGAGGTCATTGAGGTCATTGGAAGGAACCTGAGCATGAACACTCTGGTCCCGCCTCCTCCCCGCTCCTCATTGGTTCATTTTGTCAGCAATTTTTCAAAGATCTTCTCCAACCTCCAAGTTCCCCTCCAAGTCACACACCATCCTGACTTAGAAGTATATCGCCGATCCTTCATCGTCACTGGGTCAAAATCCTGGAACCCCCTCTCTAACAGCACTCTGGAAGTACCTTCACCACACGGACTGCAGCGGTTCAAGAAGGCGGCTCACCACCTCCTTCTCAAGGGCAACTAGGAATGGGCAATAAATGCGGGCCTTGCCAGCGACGCCCACATCCCAGGAACGAATAAAAAAAAGAATAATTGGTCAATGCTTTGCAGACCCCTGGATGGTCTCTGCGGACCCCAGTTTGAGAACCACTGTTCTAAGGGACCCACATTTACTTTTGCTAATCTCTTCCTTTTTATGTACTTGTAAAAGCTCTTACAATCTGTTTTTATATTTCTTGCCAGTTTGTTCTCATCTTCTATTTTCTCCCTCTTTATCAATTTATTGGTCATCCTTTGCTGATTTTTAAAACCCTCCCAATCCTCAGGCTTACTACTCTTTTTGGCAACATTGTAAGCCTCTTTTTTAAATTTAATATGTTGGCCATGGTTGTACCACTTTTCCAGTGGAATTTTTATTCCTCATGGGAATGTATATTTGTTAAGAATTATGAATTATTTCTTTAAATGTTTCAAATTGCTTATCTACCGTCATCTCTTTTAATAAAGATGAACCTTTTACTTGTTAAAGTACTTAAACAATGATGCTGTATACTTGGATAATATAGTATGTTTAACAATTCAGTGGTGCCATGCAGAAAGGTCATTGGGTGGAAGGAAATCTCCAGAGAGAACGAGAGATACAAATAAGTAGTCATAGTGGAGTCAGGGTTGTGGATTCAGAATTTGAGGGTGGCATAAGGTCACTATAGAGCCTTGAGGCCAGCCACTATACCACGAAGGAAAGCAAACAAGTGGAATTGGGGCAGGCCCCAGCCTGAAATTGGATTGCTGAAATGGTACGCAAATGGGCAAGGAGGTCCTGGCTTTTTAGAGGTCCAGAGCTTTGGTGGTTAGTACGCGTGGTGACACCAGGCTACCGAATAATGATAGTTAGACCTGGTGGGCCAGGTTAGGACCATGGCCGGGGGTGTGTGGATGGGTTCCTGTCAGTGACGGGGGTCGGGGGTGGGGCGCAGGGAGTTTATCGGTTCCTATCAGTGACAAGGGGGGGGTGGGGGAGGTTGGGTGTGGGTCGGTTCTTGTCAGTGACTGGGACTGGGGCGGGGGGGGGGGGGTGGGTGGGTGCGTGGCAGTGGGTCAGTTCCTGTCAGTGAAAGTGGTGTGTGGGATGGGTTATCCCTTCTTGATCTCTCTGCTGCTTTTGATATGGTTGACCACACCACTCACCTCCACTGCTTTTCCTCTACTATCCACCTCTGTAGCACTGTATTGAACGGGTTTCATTCTTATCTGTCCCAATAAAGTCAGAGCATTTCCTGTGTCTGTATGGCTACCTCAAGTGTGCTCTAAGGTTTCATACTTGGCCCCTCCTATTCCTCATCTATATGCTACCCTTCAGGGACATTATTTGTAAGCACAGGGATAGCTTTCATAATGTTTGCCGACAATATCTAGCTTTATTACTCTGACATTGCCATTGATTCTGTGACGGTTGTTGTGCTGTCTGTCTGCAGCTCAATGTTGGCACGATTGAAACCACCCTGTTCAATCCTGGCCAGATACTTTGTGCCCCTAATCTCATCCCTCTTCCTGGTTGAAATACACAATCTTGGTGTCATGCTCACTTCAAACCCTAGCAAAAAAAAGACTGAAAGAGTCCATGACCAAGACTGTCTACATCCACCTCCATATCACCTGTCTTCATTTCTGCCTCACCTCCACTGCTGCTGAATCACTCATTCACATCCAGACTCAACTTTTTTTAATGCCCTCCTTGCCAGCCTCCTGAGCTCTACCTTATCTAAATTCTAACTTATCCAGAACTCCTCATCTGTAAATCCCTCAATGCCTCACTCTTCTTTTCCCTCTGCAATCTTCTTCATCTCTAGGCCTTTGCTTGCACCCTCTGTTCTTTCAACTCTGATCTACTGGTCCTTCCACTCTACTGTTGCTGACATCTTGCCCCTACACTCTGGAACTCGATCTCGAAAGTTATCCACCTTGCTACATTTCTCCGCTTTCAAAAACTTCTTTAAAATTTCTGTCTTCAACTGTGCTTTCAGCCTTCTCCCCTAAATTCCCATTTACTGCTGCTTGTATCTGACCCCAACTGTGAACAGCTTTGGGATAATTTGCTACGTTAAATGCCCTACAGAAATATAAGTTGTTGTTCTATCCATTCTCGCTGGCTGATTTGCTCTTTTAGTTCATAACATTGTTATGAATTTGAAAGTTCTATAATTTCCTCTCACCATTTTGTTCTTGTAATAGTAGAAGTAGCCGTTGTGTTTTAAAACAAACCACCTCTTTCTCCAACCCTTCAGAAGTCCAGATTGAGTGTGCTTATGCAAGTATCCACGGCATGCTGGCCTTGGGGTGTTAGGGCATCGACTGATATCTGACCCTACTATGAGGGTCAGAATGTCTGGACCTAGAAATTGAAATATAAAAATGACAGTTAACTATCTAATATTATTGCATTATTAGCTGTTCTGAGTGAATATGGCATTTTATTGAGGGGCCAGTCTCAATTTTCAAAATTCTCACAAGAGTGCAGAATACTTTGGATTGGGAGGAGAGGTTTAATGCTTTTATATTCAATTTCTAATTTTTTAGTGATGCTTTTTCGAGAGAGGGTCTTGTTCTCAAGTCAGATGTGTGATGGAATACTCACCACTTGCCTGGATGTGTGCAGCTGCAACAACATCCAAGAAGCTCAATAACATCGAGGACAAGAGAAGTTCACTCAATTGGTGCCCCTGTAGATTTCAAAAAAACCTAGTACAATAGCAAAATGCTGAAAGCCTGTTTGGCCCAGTGGTAAGGGCATGAAATGGTTAAACTTCAAGGCACAGAAAAGGTGCCAGCCATCAAAGTCTGTAGTTCTTGGAGAACACATTGATACTGGACAATGAAAGATTTGATTCATGATTAACTCTGAAAAGAACATTGACATTGAACTGTGAGGCCTTGAATCATGATTGGTTTCGATGGAAAAAAGTAACATCTGGACAATGCTCTGAATTTAATTGAAACAATCGGGGTCACGATCGACTTCCTGACATGACTGGAAGATACACAAGTCCCGAGCAGACAATCAGCCAACCGCCCATCAACAGTAATAGAAATCACATTGAATATGCGTTACAGAAAGCGGGAGAGGAGATAAAGAGTTATCTTCGATCTCACAACTCTGTACACCTCTGGTGATTGGATTACAGGTTGACGAGGTGTGAATGTCGGACAGTTCAGCAAACTGCCAACAGAAACTGGTTGGGGGAGGCCCAGCATGGGGCCAGGTGACTAAAGGAACTATAAGAAGGAATCACACCACAAGCTCTCTCTCTCTCTCAGAAGCTAGTTCTGACTACAGCAACTGCCAGGTGTAAGAAGGAAGGGAAGACGGTCATCTCCAGCCCCCAGCCTGCAATCGATGTCGGCCACGACCAGCCGGATGGGTGATTGTAAGTATCAGTTGACTCTACAAGGGGTTTGCGCTGTGTAGGTAACTGCAGTCAGATAAAGGAGGACGGGGACAGGTCATCTCCGATCCAGGCCTACAATCCACAATGGTAACGACCGGCCGGATGGGTGATTGTAAGTTTCAGCCAAATCTCAACAGGTTTTTGTCTGTGTTTTGTTGGTTTTAATAAATTAACAGTTTTGGGTTGAACCTAAACCTTTGTGTCATCTTCCATTTTGTTCCTGTAAAACCCAGAGTCAAAGAACCCTTGTAAGGGTGAGGAAACCAAACACCTTACACCCATGACATTGGACACAATATCCAGACCTTCTACTACTTTTGGACTGTGGCTTCAGTGCGTATTATCTACAGGATGCAGCAACTCGCCAAGCTTACCTTGAATGTACATCCTAGCCCCACAACTTCTATCACCACCAACAACAACTTGCATTTGTATTGTGCCTTTTGTGTAGAGAAATATCCCACAGAGGGAAAAAAATGGATACTCAGCTAAGAAAGAGATATTACAAGGGGAGACAAAAAGCTTGGTTAAAGAGGTGGGTTTTAAAGAAGGTGCTCCAGGAGGAGAGGGAGGTGGAGAGGCAGGGGGTTTACAGAGTGATTTACAGAATGTGGACTTAGGTAGCTGAAGGTATAGTTGCCAATAGTGGGGCAGAGGGAGAGGAATACACAAAAGGCTGGAGTAAGAGGAACAGAGAGTTATGGGGAGTTGTAATGCTGGAGGAGTTTACAGAGAAAGGAAGGGCTGAGGCCATGGAGGGATTTAAATAGGAGAATGGGAATTTGAATTTTGAGGCATTGAGGGACATGGGTGATGGATAAATGGGACTTGATGGGAATAGGATAATGACACAAATTTTGCATGCGTTGAAGGTTACGGAAGATGGACGATGGGAGGCCAGTGAGGCGAACATTGCATTAACTGATTTTGGGAGTGACAAAGGCAAAGTGATGAGGATTTCAGTGGCAGATGGGCTGAGGCTGGGGCGGAGGCAGGCAATGTCACAGAGAAAACAGGCGGTCTTTGTGTAGGAAGGGAAGCTCAGCTCAGGATTGAATAGGATGCTAAGATTATGAATAATCTGGTTTATCCTGAAAAAGTGTCCAGGAGAGGAGATGAAGTCGGTATTGAGGGTATGGAGTTTGTGGCAGGGGCTGTAGATGATGGCTTTGGGGTCTGAAGACAATGCCTTTGGTCTTCTCACTATTCAGCTGGATGAAATTGCGGCCCATCTGAGATTGGATCTTGGACAAGCAGTCTGACAACACAGATGTGGTGAAGGGGTTAAAAGAGGTGATGGAGGGGTAGAGCTGGGTGTCATCAGAGGACATGTGGATGCTAACACTATGTCTGAGGATAATATCGCCAAGGGGGAGAATGTAGATTAGGAAGGGGGGAGGGTGGTGGTTGCACAGATGGAAGCTTGGGGTTTCCCTATGGAAAGAAGCCACTGGTAGGGGTGCTCTGACTACAATCAGATATGTAAGAATGGAATCAAGCGAGGTCAGTCCCACCAAGCTGGACAATAGAGGAGAGACGTTGAAGGAGAATGGTCCGCTCGCCTGTGTCACAGATTATAAAGAGATCAAGGAGGACGAAGAGGGATATTGCATCATGGTCACAGTTACAGAGAATTTACATAGGTTTGGTCAGGGATGTTTAGGTGCTGTGGGAGTGGTGGAAACCTGATGGGAAAGATTTAAACAGGGAGTTGTAGCAGAGATCATTACAGATCGGGGAGGTGACAACACATTCAAGGGCTTTGGAGAGGAAAGGGGGGTTGGAGATGGCATGGTAGTTTGCAAGGAAAGTGGGATTGAGGGTGTGTTTTTTGAGGAGAGGGTTGATGGTGGTGGTTTAGAAGGGGAGGGGGGCAGTGCCTGAGGAGAGGTAACCATTTACAATGTCAGCTAGAAGGACAAAGCAGTGAGATCATGGGAACCCCATCACCTCCAACTTCCCCTCCCAGTCACAGCCATCCTGATTGGACATGTATCATAGTTGCTTCATTATCATTGGGTCAATATCCTGGAATTTCCGATATAACACTATTGTGGGAGCACCATCAGCACAAGGACTGCAGCAGTTCAAGGAGGAGACCTAACACCACGTTCTCAGGTCATGGGCAATAGATGTGACCTTGACAGCATTGCACACATCCCGAGAACAGAATTAAAAAAAATGATTAGGCTAGAAGTTCCTCTTCTGACCTCCTGGGGACAGATGTGAGGTTAGGCAGAACTTCTGACCACCCCATGTATGCACCGTGACTGCATCCCAAATCCCAAAGTCAGGGTCATTAGCATGTGTGGGTGGATGTGGGGCCTGAGCCATTTTTGTTATTTCTGGGCACCTGCTTCAATGGAAGTTTTGCTGCAGCACTTAGTAAAGTCGATTGGTCAGCAATCGATTGCCATAGGGAAAGCAACCTTTTAATTTATATTAGAGGCCCCTTCTGTCCAGATCAACTCCTTGAACCCCAGTAAGCCTGCTTCATTCAGGTCTACATTACTTCAAGGGAAACACTGGAGGAACAAAGAGTTTTGGGCATTGTGCGAGAAGAGGTTACAGAGATAGGGATGGGTAAGGCCATGGAGAAATTGAAACATAGGGATAAGAATTCAAATCTTTCCCAATCACTGATTTTACCTATCGGGTTTTATTGGCGGGAGTGATGGGGGGAGAATTTGACCCATTTGGTTTTCATCAAGGTGATCTTATCAACTCAGCTTCTATGCCAAGTAAAGCCATTTC
This sequence comes from Somniosus microcephalus, assembly GCF_052327205.1. Lineage (NCBI taxonomy): Eukaryota > Metazoa > Chordata > Chondrichthyes > Squaliformes > Somniosidae > Somniosus > Somniosus microcephalus. The sequence goes on along the minus strand of NC_140987.1, from coordinate 178,218,643 downwards.
TTCCTAGGGAACCTTACAGAGAAATAAAATAAAAGCATGAAAGGACCTAATAAACACTATGGGCTGGATTTTCATTCAGAAGTCGGGAAGGAGGCGGAACTACAACTTTCAGGTTGTAGTCCCGCCTCCATTGAGATGCGGTCAATCCACGTGATTTTAACTTGATTGACCTTGTTGAGCCCACCCAGTGGGCTCAGCAGGCCAATTAAGGGCCACCCGGCAACAGGTGACGTCAGACTGAAATTTCATCTGTCAAGACATGTTGACAGATGAAATATCAGCGTTTCACAGCTGTTTGAAGCTGTCAAACACTGACAGTCTTACTTCTAACCTGAGTCCTTCTACGCAGACTCAGTTAGAAATCTCGCCGGCACTGAAAGCTGCAGGCTGTCACTTTTGACAGCTCGCGGCCATTCTGCTTTCTGTGCCGGCTGAATGATGGACTCCCGAAACCTAGAGGAAGGAAGGCTAAAAAGGTAAGTACAGGTAATTTAAACTTCTTTACACACTTTAGACACACCAAACACACTTACCTTTGCACTCATGCACCCATCACTCACCTGATCACCGACATCTCGACCCCTCCAAGTCCTTCAACCTGACGGCCCGACTCCTCTAACTTGGCGTGGTTTGGAGCCGTCGGGAATCCCACACGACAACCTTCAAAATAGGGATTGGGCTAAAAAATGCCTGTTAACTACCTGTTAACAGGCAGTTAATTGGCACTAATCCCTTCCCGCCTCGGGTCCCAGTGCGGGGCGGGTACCTGCCTCCCCTGAAACTTACGTGGAGGCGGGTTTTGGGCGGGATGGTGTCAGGACCCCCGAATTCGGGATTTTCCCCCCCCACACGCCTGAAACCCCGCCTGATAAGGGACAGCATAAAACTAAAAGAAAAAGTGTACAAAAATGCAAAAAAAGCACAGATCCTGGTGAATGGGAAAGATACAAAGAACAGCAAAGGGTGACAAAACAGATAGTAAGAGCTACAAAAAGGCAGCATGAAAAGAAACTTGCAAGGGATATTAAAGTTAACACAATTTTTTTACAATTATATTAAGAAAAAGAGGGTAGACGGGAGCAATGTTGGCCACTTAAAAATTGAAAGCGGTGATATTATCAATGATAATAAGGAAATGGCAGACCTGTTGAATAATTACTTTGTGTCAGTATTTACAGTAGAGGAAGAGGATAACATGCCAGAAATCCCAAGGGAACTAAATTAGGGATGGGGACTCAATAAAATTAATATAAGTAAAATAACAGTACTGAAGAAAATAATGGCACTAAAGAGTGACAAATCCCCAGGACCAGATGGTTTCCATCCCAGGGTTTTAAAGGAAGTAGGTGAGTACATTGCAGATGCCCTAACTAGAAGGGTATAGTACTGTGGCCTTTATTACAAGAGGATTTGAATATAAGAGTAAAGACATCTTACTGCAATTATATAGGGCCCTGGTGAGACCACACCTGAAGTATTGTGTACAGTTTTGGTCTGCTTACCTAAGGAAGAATATACTTGCCATAGAGGGAGTGCAACAAAGAATCACCAGACTGGTTCCTGGGATGGGGGGACTTTCCTATGAGGACAGATTGAGTAGACTAGGCCTATATCCTCTGGAGTTTAGAAGAATGAGAGGTGATCTCATTGAAACATACAAAATTCTTACAGGGCTTGACAGGGTAGATGCGGGGTGGAAGTTTCCCCTGGCTGGGGAGTCTAGAACCAGGGGTCACAGTCTCAGAATAAGGGGTCGGCCATTTAGGACTGAGATGAGGAGAAATTTCTTCACTCACAGGTTGGTGAATCTTTGGATTCTCTCTTCCAGAGGGCTGTGGAGGCTCAATCATTGAGTATATTCAAGACAGAGATCACTAGATTTTTGAATATTAAGGGAATCAAGGGATATGGGGATAGTGCAGGAAAGTGGAGATGAGGTAGAAGATCAGCCATGATCTTATTGAATGGTGGAGCAGGCTTGAAGGGCCAAATGGCCTACTCCTGCTCCTATTTCTTATGTTCTTATATACAATCTCCCTGTTGCTAAGCGATTATCTGTTGTTTTTAAGTTAAGACTTGAACCTTGTCTATGTATTTATGTATAATGCTAAAGTAGGATTTGAAGTTAGCTTAACAGTACTGCTTGCGAAGATAATGGAAGGAAGTTTGGGGAAGTTCACATAAACATTTGCTACATCATAAAGGAGGTAACACTCTGAAGCAAACAGGTTTCTGGTTGGGTCTCATGAGATCAAAGAAGGATACGGACGAAAGAGATAAGACACGAATTCCACAGGAAGGAAACCCTGGGAAAATATAAACAGAGAAAGACATGTGGCCAAAATCATAAGACATCTTTAGGACGGGCTTTGACACAAGACGTGAGACAAAGAACTAGAAGTTCCATTGGATATTAAGGTTTATGGGGAACTTCTATAGGTCAAAAGGCCTTGTTAACATCCCAGTTCAGGCCCACCCCTAAAAGTAGAATAAAAGTGACCTCCCGAAAGCTTGTACTCACATACGGAAGAGAAAGAGAGAGAGAGAGCTTATACTCACAGATGGAAGAGAGAGAGAGCTTGTACTCACAGATGGAAGAGAGAGAGAGAGAAGGAGGCTCTAGATGAAAGGAAGAAGAGAATTGCTCACGTGTGTCAACCATCTGTCCGATCGGATCGGTATCAGCTTCTTGTCACGGTCATATGTTTTTGCTGTATAACTAATGTGTTATATTCCGTATTAAACTCTGATTAAACACAATATACCCACCATATTGGTTTGCACTCGAACCTGATTGTTTAAAGTGACCAGAGATAGCCGTAACTTGGCTATTTCTAACAGACTGAACACCTCAAAAATTTTCAGTTGATCAGAGAGAGCCAGCATGGATTTGTGAAAGGGAGGTCATGCCTGACAAAAGCTGATTGAATTTTTTGAAGAGGTGACTAAAGTAGTGGACAGGGGAATGTCTATGGATGTTATTTATATGGACTTCCAGAAGGCATTTGATGAAGTCCCACATAAGAGTCTGTTAACTAAGGTAGAAGCCCATGGAATTGAGGGCAAATTATTGACCTGGTTAGGAAATTGGCTGAGCAGCAGGAGACAGACAGTAGTGATAATGGATAGGTACTCAAATTGGTAGGAGGTGACTAGTGGTGTCCTGCAGGGATCTGTGTTGGGGCCTCAACTATTCACAGTATTTATTAATGACTTAGATGGTGGCATAGAAAATCATATATTCAAATTTGCCAATGACACAAAGATAGGTGGAATTGTAGGCAGTGTAGACAAAAGCATAAAATTACAAAGGGATATCGACAGAGTAAGTGAATGGGCAAAACCTCTATCAAATCTCCTCGCAACCTTCTCGGCTCTAAGGAGAACAACCCCAGCTTCTCTAGTCTATCCAAGTAACTGAAGTCCCTCATCCCTGGAACCATTCTTGTAAATCTTTTCTGCACCCTCTTTAAGGCCTTCACATCCTTCCTAAAGTGCAGTGTCATAGCTTCAAGTCCCACTTCAAGGCTTGAGGCTGACACTTCAGTTCAGTATGGAGGGTTGGCAGGGGTGCTGTCTTTTGAATGAGACATTAAACCAAGGCCCCATCTGCCTGTTCAGGTGGATATAAAGGGTTCCATGACACTATTCAAAGAAGAGATGTCCTGGCCAACATTCATCCTTCAACCAACACCATCGAAACAGTTTAGCTGATTATTCATCTAATTTACTGTTTGTGGGACTTTGCTGGGCATGAAATTTGCCTACATAACAACAGTGGTGAATCCACAGCTCTTTGCTCCACCTTTTCTGGTGCCTTTATGTCCTTTCTTTATCATGGCAACCAGAATTGCACACAGTACTCCATATGGGGATGAAACAATACCCTGTAGAGGCTCAATATCACATTCCGTGATTTGTGTTTTATTCCATGTGCAATACAATGCACAATCTCATTTGTCTTGTTTACTGCTGCTGCACACTGTGCCAACGGTTTCAACCGTGATGGCGATAGCAATACACCCAAATCCTTTTCCCGTGCTACATTCTGTTGACTAACACCATTTCGTTTATAGTTCTAATGTTTATTCTCCTTCCCTAATCTTATGACTTTGCACATATTGACATTAAATTTCCTTTGCCATTTTTCGGCCCAACCTCCCAATCTGTTTAGATCCCTCTGCACCTGATCAGATTGTTTGCAATCCATTCATCTTGGTGTCTTCAGGAAATTTTGACAATTTTGGGCTAGATTTTCCTGGAGCCGTCAGGCGGGGTTTCAGGCGTGTGTGGGGGGGGGGGGGGAATCCCGAATTTGGGGGTCCCGACACCATCCCGCCCAAAACCCCATCCAACGCAACTTTCAGGGGCGGCGGGTACCCGCCCCGCACTGGGACCCGCTGAAACCAGGCGGGAAGGGATTAGTGCTAATTAACTGCCTGTTAACAGATAGTTAACAGGCAGTTTTTAGCCTAATTCCTATTTTGAGGGGTGTCGTGTGGGATTCCCGACGGCTCCAAACCACGCCAGGTTAGAGCAGGCGGGCCGTTGGGTTGAAGGAGTTGGAGGGGTCGCGATGTCAGTGCTCAGGTGAGTGATGGGTGCATGAGTGCAAAAGTAAGTGTGTTTGGTGTGTCTAAAGTGTGTAAAGAACTTTTACTTACCTGTACTTACCTTAACAGCCTTTCTTCCTGTAGGCATCGGGAGCCCATCACTCAGCCGGCACTTAAAGCTGAACGGCTGCGATCTGTGAAAAGTGACAGCCTTCAGCTTTGAGTGCTGCTGAGAGTTCTAACTGAGTCTGTGCAGAAGGACTCATGTTAGAACTCAGACTGTCAGTGTTTCACAGCTTCAAACAGTCAAGAGTTCTTGACAGATGAAATTTCAGTCTGTGACATCACCTGTTGCCGGGTGGCCCTTAATTGTCCTGCTGAGCCCGCTGGGCGGGCTCAACAAGGTCAATCAAGGGAAAATTGCGCGGATTGGCCGGACGTCGATGTAGGCGGGTCAAAAACCCAAAAGTTGTAGTCCCGCCTTCTTCCCGACAGGTTCGGGAAAATCTACCCCTTTGTCTCTATCGCCACTTCTAAATCATGTAAACAATGTAAATAGCAAAAGGCCCCAGCACTGTTCTTTGGGGAACCACATGTCATATCCTGTCACTCTGATGCAGTTCCATGCATGACAACCCTTTGTTTACTCTGATGCAATCAGTTGCCAATCCATAGAGTCATAGGGGGAGAAATTGGGTGAGTAGCGCCACCTGTTAGCACCTAAAGAGGCAGCCAGTGGCTGTAGCGCCACTGGCTGCGCATCCCGCGATATTCAGCAGGGGCGCTAATGGTGGCGTTAGCCTGTTGCGCTGCGCCGCCACCGATGATGTCATCGGTGTGCGCAGCGCCCCGATCGCGATATTTGGTAGCGAACGCCGCTGTTGCGCCGTTCGCTACCCACGCCCGGTTCACGGGGCCTTACTGCATCGGCAGAGGCGCAAGTTAAGGTGGAGGTGCGGGGCGGCTGGTTTTTCGGCGGCCGCCTGCCAGCACCTCCATCCCCGGCCTCCAGATCCCCCCCCCCGCAGCATTGCAGGCTGTTTCCCGAGAGCCCGGCACTTCTCCACGGTGACGGGCTCTTTTGCCGGCACTCGCGATCTGGGTTCGCGCTGCTGCAGGCCCCTCCCCCTTAACAATGGGAGGAAGGCTTGCAGTACCGCAGCGTGCCGTGCCGCAGCGTGTGGCGCTGCAGCACGTTGCGCTGCAAAACTCACTTTCAGCGCCCTAAGAGGGACGCGGAGTGCCTCGAGCCGCGCCCCGTCTCCCTCTAGGGGCACTGATGCTGAATATCTGATGATCGCTACTGCTCCGAACGCTGCGCAAAAATCTGCGCCCAGGCGAACTTGGCGCCAGTTTGGCGCCTCACCCCAATTTCTAGGCCATAGAGTTTTACAACACAGAAAGAGGCCCTTCGGCCCATCATGTCCACGTTGGCCATCAAGCCCTGTCTATTCTAATCCCATTTGCCAGTACTTGGTCCGTAGCCTTGTATGCTATGGCGTTTCAAGTGCTCATCTAAATGCTTCTTGAATGTTGTAAGGGTTCCTGCCTCTACCACCCTTTCAGGCAGTGAGTTCCAGATTCCAACCACCTTCTGGGTGAAAAAGATTTTCCTCAAATCCCCTCTAAACCTCCTGCCACTTATCTTGAAACTATGCCCCCTGGTTATTGACCCCTCTACTAAGGGGAAAAGTTCCTTTCTATCTACCCTATCTATGCCCCTCATAATTTTGTACACCTCAATCAGGTCCCCCCTCAGCCTTCTCTGCTCTAAGGAAAACATTAAAAGAAATCCACTTCAGTGACTGCCCACCTATTCTATTCTTTTCAACATTATGGACCAATCTCCTATCTGAAACTGTATCAAAAGCCTTGCTGAATTGTAGATAACAGGACCTCTCCTCCAGCACCTATTGGGTGCTGCACTTCTGTAGCACTGCTCAGGAGCTCCAGCTGCATTATGTGGTGGCCTAATTTACATGAAAGTCGGAGGTCTAATGATTCTAGCACACTGCTCGTGTACAGTTCAATGCAGAGGAAGGTGAAGTAGTATGATCTAGAAAAAAAAAGTAGTTAAAAGAAACATATTCAGCGTAGTTAGACTCTTAACAGACAGATCCAGGGGTGCAGATACCTTGATCTTGAAGCTATAAAAAGTTGAATGAGATTCTGAGTTTTATACACGGGGCATTGAATATGAAAGAAAAGAAGTGATGCTAAAAGTTACATAAGACATTGGTTAGGTCACAGTTGCACGCATGTAGGCCACATGCAGACCAGGTAATGCTAAGCGAAACAGGTCCGGTGCCTCACTTACATATCCAGGGGCCCGCCTACCGCCTGTTTCAGGCAGGTGCCATGGATGCCTGTGAAGCTGCCTTCACTAATATGGTGGCACCTGTGCCCCAGATGCAGATCAGGTGCGGGATGTTGTACCTTCAAATTTTCTTTTAAATTGCAGAAACGTTATTTAAAAAAATGGAGTAATTGCCTTAATAAATATAATAAAATTGTGTAAATATATTTCTTGCTGCAGGTTGAGCTCTCCTGCTAAGATGAGGATTGTTGTCGGAGTTGCGCTCATCTCCTCTGAGCACGGTGGCATAGTGGTTAGCACTGTTGCCTCACAGCGCCAGGGACCCGGGTTCGAATCCGGCCTCGGGTGACTGTCTGTGTGGAGTTTGCACATTCTCCCCGTGTTTGCGTGGGTTTTCTCTGGGTGCTCCGGTTTCCTCCCACAGTCCAAAGATGTGTGGGTTAGGTTGATTGGCTATGATAAAAATTGACCCTTAGTGTTAGGGGGATTAAATACGTGGGGTTACGGGGATAGGGTGGGATATGTGTTGGTGTAGGGATAACGGGGATCGGGTGGGATATGTGTCGGTGCAGGCTCGATCGGCCGAAATGGCCTCTATCTGCACTGTAGGGTTTCTGTGATTTCTGTGAACATCCAGGAGGTAGAGTTAAAAGTCTCAGTGTAAATTCCCCTTTGCTCACTCTCAGCCCGGACTTGGGCCAGATCCATGGAGCGTGTCTCCTCTGAGTTTACTGCATACAGCAGAGAGAAAACAGAAACAAGGTTTCAGATAACTATAAAAAGTGCAGGTAAATGACTTTCCTAATTGTTGTGTATGTACCTTTAAGAGAAGAACTGATTTTATACTGCAGTACCGGCAGTGACCACCCCTGTATAAAAGGCCCTAGCAGGCTTCTGTACTTCAGTCTTAAGTAACCCTCTGTTCCAGCATTTCCTGCCTGTGCAGCTGCCTCAGTCAGCAGGAGGAGAAGGAGCAGACAAACCAGGAGAGTAGAGAGTGGAGAGTGTAAAGTGGTGGTCTCCTGACCAGGAAGAGGAGGATATCGTTAGACCACCACCACCTCCACCTCCACCATCATCACAGCAACTGAGGTGCCTGGAGAGAGAGGACAGAGGAGGAGAAGGAGAAGGGAGGCCAGCAACAACACCAACCAGGGGAGAGGCCTTTCCCATTACTGCCTCCCCAAATTGGCCTCCATTCCAGGAGAGAGGGGAGAGAAACAACCAACAACTACCAACTGTTTGGAAGGAGGGAAGAACAACAGCATCTTTCAAGTGGGTGTTATTTGGTGCACTCTCCCAAAGACTTTGTATTTTAGGTGGGGGGAGAAAAGAAGAAAAAAGGGCCGGATCATCAAGGGGTGTGTGTGTGTGTGGCTCTTGTAAAACACTAGCCCACACACACCACTAATTAAGCACCCCTTCCTATTGCCTGGCCTGGGATAGCTGGAGCTGCCTAGGTGATCAGCCCAATTGTACATCGTTAAGACCTGGTGTGGGACTGAGCCTGGGGCATCTCCAGCTTTCCCAGGTGAAGACATCTTCTCCCCCTGCTAGAAGACCACCTTCAAAGACGGAGAGTGCACCCCTGCTGACACCCACCCACCCACCATCCTGAGTGGCGACCCTGCCTTTGCGGCCTCCCTCCTTCCCACCCCCCCTCTCTCTCTCTCTTTGTCTTTCTCTGCCTTTCTCTCTGAGGCACCTCATTTCATCTTTAATTATTAATTGCCTATTGAGCAGAGGGGAGAAGGCCCCTCTCCCAATTTCAATCAATAAGGGGGAGAGGTGTGCCTTCAATTTAAACAGCTCCCTCTGCTGAATTGAGGACCAAAAAAATACCTGAGGCCACATTAACACCTTCAGGCCTGTGACTTGGGGTGAGTGTAGCCCTTTTTTAGAAAACACCCCAGAATGGCGACTGCATCTTCGCCAGTGACGGGGCCAGCCAAGACGTATGCGGGAGTGGCAGCCACAGCCACAGCTGCTCCCACTGTTTCTGCTGCCCCGTCACCATTCAAACTAATAACAAAAAAGCTTGGGGTGAAGAGCTACACTCACCCCACTATGACCATTGAGGCCTGCGTTAAAGCCATGGCTGGGGTTGTCGGCCCCTCAGCCATCGTCGCGGCCTCAAAAATGTATGGGAAGGCTGTGTTCTTCCTGGGGTCGGAGCGGGCGGTGTCCCTGGCTGTCACCAAGGGGCTCACCATGGGTGGGACCTTCCTGCCGGTGGACCCCCTCGAGGCCACCACGCAGAGGGTGGTTATTTCGAACGTCCCGCCCTATGTTCCTGGTGAGCTCCTCCTTCCCCATCTACGTCAACTTGGGGAGGTGAGGCCGGGGATCACACCCATCCCGCTCGGCTTCCGGGAGGCCAGCCTTCGCCACGTCTTCTCCTTCCGGCGCCAGCTGTTCATCCAGCTGGCGCGGGAGGAGGACACTGACGGGGCATTCGTTGTCCACCACGAGGGGACCGCCTATCGCATCTTCTGGACGTCGGACAGTGTGCGGTGCCACGCCTGCAAGGAGGTGGGGCACATCCGGAAAAACTGCCCCGCCTCCAAGGCCGCCGGATCATCTCGTGCGGCCGAGGCTGGCGCCGCTGACGCTCCTCCCCCCGGATCTGCCCGCGCGTCGGGAACGTCTGATGCGCGGTCGACGTCGGGGGCCGATGCCACCAAGGCCTCCGGCGGGGGGGAGGGAGCGTGTCCGGCCGGAAAGAAGGCGCGGCGGAAAAATAAACACCTTAGGGCGGGTCCCCCCGTGGATGGCCAGCCCTTGCCCCTTGAGCCCCGTACACCCGCGCTCCTCGCGGAGTTAATCGGGGCAGACGTGAGCGGGAGGGGCCTCGTGCCCGAGCGTGTGGCCGCAACCGCCGTAACGGAAACGCCATTACCTGCGGCCGGGCTCGGGCCCGAGGAGCCCAACAAACCTGCTCCGCCGGAGGGAGCTGAGGAGGAGGCCTCTGCAGTCATGGAGGTCACCCTCGCTCCCTCCGTCCTAAAAAGAAGGCGCGACCCCCTGGAAGAGGAGGAGGACCGGGAGGAGGAAGGTCCCTCCGAGCAGGGGGAGTCGTCGCCCGCCGCGGGTACTGCGCCCCCCCCCCCGCTGTCATCACCAGCGATTGGCAGGGGTCGCTTGTCCCTCGGGAGGCTGAGGCAGATGTGTCTGTCCGACGCGTGCCTCCCGGGGATGGGGACGAGACCCTGCCCGTGGGGGGGGGGGTCGCGGTACAACCCGCGGCGGTAATTGAAATTGACCTTCTATCGGTGCCATTACCCCTCGCCGGGTCGGGCGGCCTGGGGTCTGGGTCGGGCGAGCTCGAGGATAATGAGCTCGCCCAATGTGACCCGGACATCTCCCAGGGGCTGCTCGTCCTGGTAGAGCTTTTAATTCAAAACCCCCCATCCGCTGGGTCGGAAGTTGGTGGCGGGGAGGAGGATGGCCCCCTGGCTGCGTCTCTGGTGCCGGACGTACTGGAGGAGCTGGGAATTGTTCTCTCCCCGGTTTCTCCGGTCGTTCCGGCATCTGAGGCAGAGGGGAGCTCTGAATCGCCGCCGTCTTCTGGCCCAGCACCCCTAGAGGAGCCCAGGGAGAAATCCTCTGCCCCCGATCCTGGGGGTGGGATCCGGGCGGAGGCGGGGCTGGCTGGCGCGGCCGAGCCGTTCGCTTCGCACTGCGCGGCGGACGGGTCGGCCGCTGGTGACGACCCCCTGGAGGAGGATGGGGACTTGGTGATGGGCACGGAGGACGATTCGGACTCCAGCGCCGACGAGGCGATGGATGACCTCGTGCCCCTTGCCGAGTCTCCCCTCATTCCCATAAGGGAACTCCGGGATTTTATGGCCACGTGCCTGGGTCGGCGCAATAAGGTCCGGCTGGCCCTCGACAGGTGGTCGGAGCTGGCGCTGCTCATCGTATCCGTCCGCGCCGCCGTTAAGATCATGGGCGCGGACGAGGGTGTGAACCCGCTCGAGCTGCGTCGGCTCACAACGTTTCTCACTGGGCTGCTGAGGAAGTGGCGGCTGACCAGCGGCTGCGCTTCCTCCCCCCGTTAGGTGTAGGTAGTGGTTGCACTATGCTTCTGACATGAAGATAACCATAGCCAGCCTCAACATCAACGGCAGCAGGGAGGCGCGCCGCAGATTCAATAACTTCGCGGTCCTTCGGGATGGGAAGTATGCGGTGTGCTTCCTGCAAGAAACCCACACCGTTCCGGGAGACAAAGCCACGTGGCTCCTGGAGTGGCAAGGAGGGGTCAGCATGAGTCACCTCTCCAACAATTCCAGCGGGGTGGCTATCTTGCTGGCCCCGCATTTTCAGCCGGAGATCTTGGGGGTCAAGGAGCACATGCCGGGCCGCTTGCTCCAGGTCACTGTTCACCTGGGGGCGTGCCGCTCCATCTAGTGAACGTGTACGCCCCTCAGACCGGTGCGCAGCAAGTGCGCTTCTTCTTAGAAGTGTCCGCTCTGTTGGGCTCCGTCGACGTGGGCGAGTGCGTCATCCTCGGGGGGGATTTTAACTGCACCCTCGAGGCGAGGGGCCGTTCGGGTCCCCCGCGAAGCCTGGCGGTGATGGAGAAGTTGAGGGACCTGGTTGGGTCCTTCGACTTGGTGGACGTCTGGTGAAATCTCCACCCCAACTCCAGCGTCTTCACTAGCGTGAGGTCTGGGGGAGGAAGGTCCAGAATCGACCGCCTTTACATTTCCCGGGCGTACGTCTCCTGCGTTCCGGCGGCTTCCATGCGGCCGGTGCCGTGCACGGACCACCACCTGGTGTGGGCGGAGCTCGCTCCGCTGCGCGCGTGGGGGGGGTCCGCGTACTGGCATTTTAACAACCTGCCTGCGGGAGGACGCGCGGTTCCGGGATTCATTTAGTCTGTTCTGGGCCGACTGGAGAAGGAAGCGGGGGGGCTTCCCCTCCTTGAGGCTATGGTGGGATGTGGGCAAGGCTCACATCCGTCTCTTCTGTCAGGAGTACGCGAAGGGGTCGACCAAGAGGCGGGAGGCCCGGGTCGGGCGGTTGGAGAAGGAGGTGCTCGACCTGGAGTCCCGTCTCGGTCAGGTCATCGAGGACCCGGCCCTGCGGAAGGTGTACGAAGAGAAGAAGGGCACGCTGAAGGACCTGCAGCTCGTCGGGTCCCGAGGCGCATACGTGAGGTCGCGGATCCAGCTCCTGTGGGACCTGGACCGCGGCTCCCCCTTCTACTCGCTGGAAAAAAGACGGGGGGTCCGTAAGCAGCTCTTGGGGCTGCTGGCCGACGACGGATCTCTGGTCTCAGATCCGGAGGGAATCAGCGCGGAGACCCACGCCTACTACGGGGCTCTGTTCTCTCCGGATCTGTCCAGCGAGGATGCGCGCAGAATTTTGTGGGAGGACCTGCCGAAGGTCAGCCCGGAGGGCGCCGAAAAATTGGACGCTCCGCTAAGCCTGGTGGAGCTTACCGGCGCCCTCCGCCAGCTCTCTAGGGGAAAGTCCCCGGGGCTGGACGGGCTGACCGTGCAGTTCCACAGGGCGTTCTGGGACGTCTTGGGGGGCGACTACGCGTGGGTCCTGGGGGAAAGTTTGGCGACCGGGGTGATGCCCCTCTCTTGGCGCAGGGCGGTCATTGTCCTGCTGCCTAAGAAGGGTGATCTCCGCCTCCTTAAGAACTGGCGCCCGGTCTCCCTCCTCAGCACGGACTATAAAATCTTTGCCAGGGCCATGTCTGCTCGCCTTGGCACTGTGCTGGCCCACATGATCCACCCCGACCAGTCCTACACGGTCCCGGGCCAGACCATCCACGATAACATCCATCTGGTCCGGGACCTGGTCCACCACTCCCAGAGGGCTGGTCTGTCGGTCGCCTTCCTTTCCCTGGATCAGGAGAAGGCGTTCGTCAGGGTGGATCACGAGTATCTCTTCGGGACTCTGCGCGCATTCAGGTTCGGGACGCATTTCGTCGCCCGGATCCGACTTCTGTACGCCGCTGCGGAGTGTCTGATTAAAGTTAACGGGTCCTTGACGGCGCCCCTTCGCTTCGGGAGGGGGGTGCATCAGGGATGCCCCATGTCCGGTCAGTTATACGCCGTTTGCGTGGAGCCATTCCTGCGCCTCTTGCGGAAGAGGTTGACGGGACTGGCTCTGCAAGGGCCGGGCGTGGAGGTGGTCCTCCTCGGCTTACGCCGATGACGTGCTCCTCACGGTCACGGATCCCGCTGACTTGCGGAGGATGCGGGAATGCCAGCAGATTTACTCGGACGCATCCTCCGCCAAGATCAACTGGGAGAAATGTTCCGGACTCCTGGTGGGTCAGTGACGGGTGGACTCCCTGCTGGAGGAGTTCAGGCCTTTTGCCTGGAGCACCACGCACCTCCTCTATTTGGGAGTCTACCTTAGCCCTGCCGAGGACGCCTGGCCGGCGAACTCGCAAGAGCTGGAGGCCAAAGTCACCGCTCGCCTAGGACGCTGGACAGGACTGCTCCGAGTGTTGTCCTACAGGGGTCGAGCGCTGGTCATAAGCCAGCTGGTGGCCGCCATGTTGTGGTACCGGTTGGTCACTTTGATCCCTCCCCCTGCGTTTGTCGCCAAGATGCAGAAGAAGCTCATCGACTTCTTCTGGGACAAAAGGAAGCACTGGGTCTCTGCCGTGGTTCTGTGTCTTCCGCTTAGGGAGGGCGGTCAGGCGCTGGTGTGCCTTCGCACCCAGGCTGCGACTTTCCGTCTTCAGACGCTGCAGAGATACCTGTACGTCGAGAATCCTCCGAGATGGTGTGCGCTGGCGACGTTTTTCTTCCGCCAGCTGCACGGCCTCAATTACGACACGCAGCTCCTGTTCGCGAAAGTGGGCGGCAGGCGTGCCAGCCTGCAGGAGCTGCCTGTCTTCTACCAGGAACTACTATGGGTTTGGAACTACGTCGCTTCCAGGTGGAGCTCTCCCCCGTCAGGAGCGGCGGCTCTCCTTCGGGAGCCGCTGCTCAGGAATCCGCACCTCCACGAACGCGGTTTCGGGCGGCTGACGGAGGGCAGGGCTGTGCCTGGCAAGGTGACCAGAGTCGGGGACCTGCTCGATGGCGGAGGAGCGGGCTGGATGGCGCCGGAGGAGCTGGCGCGGCGCCTGTCCTGGGCCAACGTCCGGCTCGCGGTCGAAGCCATCGAATCGGTGAAAGCGGCACTGGGCCCCGACTCCACTAGGCGTATCGAGGCGGCTCAAGCATGTGGGGCGATCCCATCCGAGCTCACCCCCGTTCGGACGGAATTCCTCATCGGCGCCCGGCCCCGAAACTCCCCTCGGGAACCGACGCCTCACAACTTGAGCCGTCTCGAGGAAATACCCTCCATGCCTTTTCATTCTGCGCGGAGGGGTTTCCTGTACAGGCTGCTCCTGCACACTCTCCACTTTGCCAAATTCATCTACTGTCCGGACACGCCTTGGCGTGGCGTCTTGCCGACTGGCGGTGGCGGAGGCCCCCATTGGAGGGCTCTCTACGCGGGAGTCCTCCCTTGTTCCATTGGGGACTTGGCCTGGAGGGTGTTGCACGGAGCGGTCCCATGCAATAAGGTTTTAAGTAGGTTCACGGACTCCCAGGCCGCCTGCATTTTTTGCGGCCTGGAGGAGTCCGTGTTTCACGTTTATATGGAGTGTGAGAGGTTGCAGCCCCTCTTTCACTACTTGAAGGGGCTGCTCCTCGATTTTTGGTTGCACTTCAGTCTCACGCTCTTGATCTACGGTCACCCGGTGCGGAGGGGAGCGGACAGGTTGGAGGACCTCCTTGTGGGCCTGCTCCTGGGCCTGGCTAAAAGAGCCATCAATTGGTCCAGGCAGCGGGCGGTCGAGGGGGTCGTCCAGCCGGATTGCCTGCCTCTCTTCCGTGGCCATGTTCGCGCCCGGGTGGCCCTGGAGATGGAGCACGCGGTGTCCCCCGGTGCGCTTGAGTATTTCCGCGACCAGTGGGCGCCGCGGGGACTGGAGTGCATCATCAACCCGGATAACCAAATTTTAATATGATTTGTTAAGTTTTAGTTGAACTTTTGTTTACAGTCAATTTGGTTTTTTTTTTGGTACGAACAAAAAGAGTACCCTCTGTTCAGTAAATACCTGTTATTATTGTTCTCCTGCAGTCCGTGTATTATTTATACTCGGACACTACATTGGCGACGAACAGGTTCGAACTCACCTGCAGTACTGCATCACCTCACGGGGATCTTTCCCTGAGAAGAAGCTTCTCGGAGGTCGAAGTCAGAACAACGGGCGTCGACCGCGGGCAACCGCCCAAAGATTCATCGGAGTTCGGAGAGTTGCAGGAGAGGCTGTGGAGAGCTGGGCTTGGCTCCCCAGTCAAAGTGTTCCAGCAAATCGTGCTGGTAGCAGGTAGTGCGCTGACCCTTCCGGACTGTGACGGGCTCGAGCTCGATCGCGCGGCTCTGCAAAGGGGCCGTGCAGCGTCGTCGGGAGGAAAAGAAAGAGAGAGAGGGTGGAGCGCACAGGGCGCGGTCGGTGCTCAAGAACCGGGCAGCGTAGCGAAAATAAAACAAGGGGAAGGAAAAGTGAGACGCGCCGAAGCCGCGGGTCGCCGCCATTACCCTGCAGAACGCTAGGAGCAGCGTGGCAGCAAGGGGAAGAAGGAAAAGCACGGGAGGCGCCATTTTATTCCATTGGGGAAGAAGGAAAAGCGCGGGAGGCGCCATTTTAATCCATTGGTGAAGAAGAAAAAGTGCGGGAGGCGCCATTTTAAATCACCCAAGATGCCGAAAAGTGGCAGTATCACTGCTTTCGACAATGAGGTAGAAGACTGGACCACGTATGTGGAAAGAATTGAAGTGTACTGCAAGGCAAATGAGGTGGCCGATGGAAAGAAGGCGTCGGTATTATTAAATTTGATGGGCGCGAGAACGTACGGCCTAATGCGGAATTTAATTACCCCAGCTAAACCAATGGAGAAAAGTTTTGAAGAGATTGTCAATATCTTACAGGAACACCTAAACCCTACACCGCTGCTGATAGCAGAAAGATTCAAGTTCCATAAAAGAAACCAGCATAAAGATGAGAGCAATGCTGACTATCTTACGGAACTACGCAAGTTATCAAAGCAGTGCCAGTTCGGAGCAGGACTGGCAGACACCTTACGGGATAAGTTTGTCTGCGGGCTCCAGAGTGAAGGAACCCAGAAACGACTACTTTCGGAAAAGGACCTGATGCTAGAACAGGCTTTCAGCGTGGCAGTATCCTACGAAGCAGCAGCACGGGGAGCTGCGGAAATACAACAGAAACCACAAGAATACAGCGCTAACGAAATGGCGTATGGAGCAGAAAAGTGCTATCGCTGCGGCAGAACAACCCATGAGCAGAAGGACTGCTGGTTTAAGGACAAAGTATGCAGGCAATGTGGGAAAATGAGACACATAGCAAGAGTCTGCAGGTCGGGAAAGAAAACCAACACTACAAGAACTACTAAGGAAAAGTACAAGAAAGTAAAGAAATTGACAGACAGTAGTTCGGAAGATCAGGAGAGTGATAAGGACTCCGGGAGCAGGAGACTAAGTTGTCTAAAGTTACACAACGTGATCGCAAAGGAGGATCACCGAACCATTTGGGTCACCCTCATGATAGCAGGGTCCCCAGTAAAGATGGAATTGGACACAGGATCAGCCCTAACTGTCATGAATCGATGAGACTATGAGCGGCTATTCTCACACATACCCTTGAAGGACACGTCCATTGTATTGAAGACATACACGATGCAAAAAGTCTACCCCAGAGGAAAAATAAGGGTGCCAGTTGAATACAACGGCAAGGAAACACAGAAACTGTATCTATATATACTACCAGATGGAGGGCCACCATTATTGGGACGTGAATGGATCTGAAAAATACAATTGGATTGGCATTCCATTCAGGCGCTAACTGTGACTGATAAAAAGGATGATGACGTCACACCTGGACGACTGTCAAAATTTCTAACTGACGCGAAAGAGGTGTTCCAACAAGGACTTGGGACTCTAAAAGGAGTAACGGCAACGATAAAAATCGAAGATAACGCAAACCCAAAATTTTTTAAGGCCAGACCTTACGCGATCCGCCCAGCCGTTGAAGCAGAGCTGGAGAGTCTGGAGCATTCGGGTGTGCTGACCAAGGTGGACTGGAGCGAGTGGGCCACACCCATCGTTCCTGTAATGAAGAAATCATTGAGCAGCACGCCTGGGGAACCAAAGAAGGTCTGCATCTGTGGGGACTTGAAGGTGACTGTGAACCCAGTCCTGCACACAGTACAATATCCACTTCCACGGATAGAAGATATTTTCGCCTCACTATCTGGAGGGAAACGCTTTACAAAGATTGATCTGGCCCAAGCGTATCTACAAATGGAGGTGGAAGAAGCATCTAGGAAATACCTCACGATAAACACTCACAAAGGCCTTTACCAGTACAATCGACTGGTATTCGGGGTAGCATCAGTCCCGGCTATTTGGCAGAGGGCAATGGAACAAGTCCTGCGGGATCCCGGGGACCCAGTGTTATTTGGACGACATCCTGGTTACGGGCGAAAATGACAGTGAACACCTTGCCAACCTGGAGCAGGTGCTCACTAGATTACAGGAATATGGGCTACGAGCCAACCGCCTCAAATGCGAGTTCTTCAGGAGACAAATCTCGTATTGTGGCCACATGATTGATGAGGAAGGGTTGCATAAGTCGCCGGATAAGATTGAGGCTGTAGTCAAGGCTCCAGCACCGGAAAATGTGTCGCAACTGAGGTCGTTCCTCGGGTTGGTGAACTACTACCATAAGTTCTTGCCGAATTTATCCACAATTCTGCACCCACTGAACGCCCTACTGCAAACTGGAGTAACATGGAAATGGAGTGATGAGTGTAAGCGTGCCTTTCAGAAATGTAAATGCCTAATCACTTCAAAAGAAGTATTGGCCCACTACAATCCAACACTACCGATTCGGTTAGCATATGATGCGTCTCCCTGCGGCATCGGAGCGGTGCTGTCACACAAATTCCTTGACGGTTCAGAGAGGCCAATAGCCTTTGCGTCGCGCTCGTTAACCTCAGCCGAGCGTAACTACGCCCAGATTGACAGGGAGGCCCTCAGCCTGGTGTGGGGGGTGAAGAAGTTCAATCACTATCTGCACGGGCAGAAATTCACCCTACTGACTGATCATCAGCCCCTGGTCTCCATTTTTAACCCAAAGAAGGGCGTTCCGGTGATGACGGCGCAACGGCTGCAAAGATGGTCACTTTTTCTAGGGGCACATCAGTACGACATAGAGTACAAGGGTACGAAACAGCATGGAAACGCTGATGGGCTGTCGTGCCTACCGTTGCCTATGGTAGAGGAAGCACCTGCAGTGGACCCTGTTGAGATATTCCATGTGACCATAGTCGAATGTCTACCTGTTACAAACTCAAGTATAGAGAAGGAAACCCGAAATGACCCGACAATCTCTCGGGTCTATGATTTGACGGTGAAGGGATGGCCAGCACATGGCGAACCACTGTTGCCAGCATTCTCGCCAAGGAGAGAACAGCTGTCAGTGTGCCGGGGGACCTTGATGTGTGGATCCTGAGTGGTAATTCCACCCAAGTTTAGAGATAGAGTGCTCAATGAGCTTCATGAGGGTCATCTGGGAGGGGTAAAAATGAAGAGCCTAGCCAGGGCGTTTGTGTGGTGGCCGGGAATCGAGAAAGAAATCGAGGATATGACCAAGAGATGCACAGGATGCCAGAAGGTCCAAAACGCTCCACCACAGGCCCCGCTACATCCATGGGAGTGGCCCTCATCTCCATGGCAACGGGTACACATTGATTTTGCTGGTCCATTTATGGACTCAATGTTCCTAATCGCTGTGGACGCCCATTCAAAATGGCCAGAGGTCATCAAAATGTCCTCCACCACCACGGAGAAAACTATTGCAGTCCTATGGACCATCTTTGCCAGGAATGGCTTGCCAGAACAGATTTGCTCCGACAATGGGCCACAGTTTGTGTCAGAGGATTTCCGGAGGTTTCTGAGGAATAATGGGGTGAAGCATTACACATCTGCCCCATATCATCCAGCCACAAATAAATTGGCTGAGAGGTTTGTTCAGACCTTTAAAAAGGCAATAAAGGCAATGCATAATGACGACATACCACTACAACACAAGGTGGATAATTTCTTGTTTGCTTACCGGAATGCGACACATGCAGTCACCAACCAAGCTCCAGCCATAATGTTCTGCAACCGAAGGCTAAGATGTCGTCTGGATTTGCTCAAACCAAACATAAGACGAGATGTTGAGGATAAGCAATTCCAGCACATAAATGAGAAGCCAACCAGGAGCTTCAAGATAGGGCAACCAGTCTTGACCCACGATTACCGAACAGAAAAATGGCAGCCAGGAACGATATGCACACAGCAGGGACCACTAATGTACACAGTGGACGTTGGAGAGAGCATCGTGAGACGCCATGCTGACCAGATTCTAGAGTCACAGGAACAAGCCAAACCCATACCACGAGCAGGTGCACCTGGTAATCAACCAGAAGTACAGATTGCGTCTACCTCAGAAGCAGTGGTATTGGAAGCTGACGAACCAACCAATGACAATGAGCCAGAATCAACTCCGCCACAAGAACAGGATACTCGAGAAAGGCGCTATCCAGACAGGATCAGGAAGCCTACTCAAAGACTGAACTTATAAATGATTATTTCAGTTGATGTATATAGTACAGAGAAAATTGTAATTGTAATTAGTTATTATTTAGTTGTTAAATGAATGTTACGTACTGTTTATCTAAAAGGGGAGGAATTGTTGTGTATGTACCTTAAGAGAAGAACTGATTCTATACTGCAGTACCGGCAGTGACCACCCCTGTATATAAAGCCATAGCAGGCTTCTGTATTCAGTCTTAAGTTACCCTCTGTTCAGTAAATACCTATTATTATTGTTCTCCTGCAGTCCGTGTATTATTTATACTCGGACACTACACTAATGATGTCTTAGTGATCATAATCTTGGCTTATCAGCGCCTAAAATTTGAAACCAAAATTTATTTGAAGCTAGAAAGAAATAAAAAGATCCACAGTCACTGCTTTACGTTATTTTTCTTTAGTTCATTTGCTCTGTGTCTGAATAACTGAAATAAAAACGCAACTACATTCATACAATCAAAGTCTCCTTCTAAAGCTACAAAAAGAACATCAGTTTCAGTAATAGAATGCATTGTTGCTTCTCCCGGCTCCACCTTTAGGTAAGTATAGGGTAGGCGACTATATTTTCTGAAGCAAATCTGGGGATACACAAGGTGGGAGCACAGCAAAGTAGTCAGGACGGAAAATGTAGGTTGTGCAGCACAGCGAGGCAACATTTTCACAGTTGCACATATACACTACAAATGCAAAACAAATGTGCATTTAATTACTGCAGATGTGAGGTCACACTATTGAAGCGCATTCAGACACCGTTTATAAATAATACAATAAGGCCTATAAATTGGCCTGAGGCGCCCAAGCGGCGCAAAGTTCGCCTGGGCGCTGGAATTTGCGCCGCGATCACCGCATTAGCGATCGCCGCAAATTCAGTTGAAGTGCCCCTAGAGGGAGACGGGGCGCGGCTCGAGGTGCTCCGCATCCCTCTTAGGGCACTGAAAGTGAATTTCGCAGCGCTACGTGCCGCAGCGCCACACGCTGCGGCACGGCACGCTGCGGTACTGCAGGCCTTCCTCCCATTGTTAAGGGGGAGGGGCCTGCAACAGCACGAGCCCCGATCGCGAGTGCCGGCAAAAGAGCCCGGCACCAAGGAGAAGTGCCGGGCTCTCGGGAAACAGCCGGCAATGCCGCGGGGGGGGGGGGTACCAGGAGGCCGGGGACGAAGGTGCTGGCAGGCGGCCGCCGAAAAAGCAGCCGCCCCGCACCTCCACCTTAACTTACGCCTCTGCCGGCGCAGTAAGGCCCCGTGAACCGGGCGCAGGTAGCGAACAGCGCTACAGCGGCGTTCGCTACCAAATATCGCGATCGGGGTGCGAATGGGGTGCTGCGCACACCGATGACATCATCGGTGGCAGCGCAGCGCAAAAGGCTAATGCCACCATTAGCGCCCCTGCTGAATATCGCGGGAGGCGCAGCCAGTGGCGCTACAGCCACTGACTGCCTCTTTAGGCGCTAACAGGTGGCGCTACTCACCCAATTTTTCCCCCTAACACTCTTCAGGAACGTTGGTATTTTGTATGGCTACGGTATGCCTATATGGCTTATTCAGAAAATCTCTTTCTTCACAACACTGTCCAAGTTATTTATTTTTTACAGATTTATTAATGATTGCTGTGCTATCACCATGTTTCAAGAAAACCAGCATGACGACTTTGTTGCTTCTGCTAGTGGAATACGCATAGAGGTTAACCCCCATCGACCATCATGCAGTCAACGATAATGTGGATAGAAAGAGTGTTATAATTTTAATGAGAATTAACAGAAATGACATGTGCCACAGTGGCGCACTACAAAACTACAAACAAAATGATTTTATACAGTTTATTGTAATTCAGTCAAAATCTCCAGACAACCACCCCCAAATTCAGACAGACAAGAGTGTAGAAGTGGGTCAGCCTGGCACAA
This sequence comes from Somniosus microcephalus, assembly GCF_052327205.1. Lineage (NCBI taxonomy): Eukaryota > Metazoa > Chordata > Chondrichthyes > Squaliformes > Somniosidae > Somniosus > Somniosus microcephalus. Next base: position 178,197,187 of record NC_140987.1, on the reverse strand, counting down.
ACAGAGCAGTGGGGAGGGGGATCACCCTGGCACAGTGAGGGGAAAAGGTCTGTCACAAACAGACTGGGGAAGAGGGTGATGGGGGGGCGGTCCCTCTGGCACAGAGACGGTCGAGAGTGGGAGTTACCATGCTGCTTGCATGTGGCATTATTACAATGGAAATGGCATGCAGCAGTTTTGCTGTCCTCAGCCATAAAGACAGCCCCTTCTACATAGACATGTTTAGCCTCAGACTGGCAATGTTCTCATAGGACTGAGTGAGACTGAGGTACCGAGCCCTGTCTGTTGAGTTACAGAAGCAGATGCTAAAACCCTTCCACTCCGCACATTAACGAACCCTCAGTGTTACCTGTCCCTGGACTCCAGCTCACACAGACAACATCACCATCACACCGCCTGTGCAAACACAGCCACTCCATTGGCCAGCACTCACTCCTCACTCTGTCCTTTCATTGGTCCAAACCGAAGCCAATCCGATCAAAGTAATTCAGCAGACTAAATGGTGATCCTCCCTTTCATTAGTCCATCGCCGCCAATGGGCAGCGAATCTGTCAATCAACAGTGGGCTCTCTTGATTGGTCCGTCTCTGAGTCCCTGAGTGTGGTGCTGATTTAAGTGCGCTGCAATTAGGTTGAATGGAACTTATTCAAATAAAATGGCAGGTAGAGTATTCGGGGACAAGTTTTGTGAACCAGAGACTTTTCCGGGGACGTTGTTTGCCCGGGGACACAGTACCTCATCCGGGGACTGTCCCCGGAAAATGGGGATGTATGGTCACCCTAGTATAGGGGCCCTTCCTGTCTGTTAGAGCCATGTTGTGCTGTGTCGGTTCAGCACGTGGGGCATTGAAAATTGAGAATGAGTCCTGCAAGATGCGCAGGACCCTAATTTAAATAAATTATTTCCATCTTTAAATATTCCCAGCGTATCCAATCACCTTTTCCAATATAGTGGGCGGCGCACATCCGGCTGGGAATGTGCACATGCTTCATGCCTGTCATATTGGGAGCTTAGTAGGCCATTTAGTGCCCGAGAAACGGTTGCTGTGGGGCCGAATTTCTAGGCTTGATATCAAACCGCATCATACACAAGTGCCACACAATTATTTTGGAGTAAGTTTGCCAGATAATTATGCATAATATTCTATTGTGAAATGACTGTAACATTACCTATTTGTAATTTTAACAATCTTGTATTATGTGGTTGGATTTCCTTAGGGGTTATCTGGACTGGCCAAATGTAACTTTAGTAGAAGATCGGCGGAAACCCTGCTTATGCATGCAGACATCGTTTACGCCAAAATTACGGAGTATGATCAGGAAAATCCCTGAGGAAATTCATCCCCAAAGCCTTTAGCTTATTTCATATTAATTGGTAGCTGCATGTTGTGGAGCTACGTGTTCACAGCATTATGCCATGTCAGGAATGTGCATTAGTGGGAAATTTTGGATATCTTAAATCATCAGAAAAAACGTGAGCGAGAGGAACTGGATGATAGTGAGTTAGCACATTGATCTTTGCATCCAGCCCAGTCTGATGGGGATGAAACTATCCATTCTCTGGCAGCGGTAAATATCTTGTGTGAAATGTCAGTTTATGTTCTGTTCCCAGTGAGTACGAAGCTATAACATAAGATTAGACACAAATTGACTTTACATTGATATCTCAGACTGGAAATCCATATGGATAATTGGTGCACAAAGTGAAATAATTTTTGCAAGTCATGCATGCGCTGTTGCTATGGCACATTGCTAGGTTCAAAGTCATTCCTGATCACTCATACACTAAATCCAAACAACTCAATGTGCATTTGTATTTAAAGGATGCTATTCCATGCGATTTTAAAATGCAGAATTGCTCAGGCTTTACAACATATTGATGCCATAAATGGAATGTCTGTCAGGTGACTAGAATATGAAAATGTTTACATCACTAGCTAACTAGGGTATATGCTTCCTCCGCTCAATGCTTCTTGAAAAGGAAAACATATTTCTTCGACAAAAATGAAATATTAAACAGAGAGTCCATGCTTTAACTGTAAACTTGCCTCCATTTTACAGTGTATATCTATGAAATTATAAGTTCATTGTCATTCCTGAGAAAATAAGAATTCTACAGTCATGCAGTATTTAATAAATCAGAACGCATTCTGTTAATTTTGCCAATACATTTTTGTATTAACATATGAAGAAAAGTCTGCAAAACATTTGTGGAGCTTCCTAATGAACCTCTCAAAATTTCTGCTGCTGTTTATCAACTTTACTGTGCAAACGGAATCAGAATTTTTTTAATTAAATTTTTTCACTTGATTGAGCTACAATTTGCACTTTTTCTTTGAGTTGGAAGTGGGGATGATTATGGTAACCAGCATCCCTTCTGAAAAGCAAAGGCAATTCAATGAAATGTAGATAAGAAGCTCTTTATATTTGAAACCCGATGGTCTGTCGTCAGCAATTTAATATAATTTTCCACATTTTCTATTCAGTTAATCAATAGCATAGTACGGTAGCATAGTGGTTATGTTACTGGACTAGTAATCCAGACTGACAATCTGGAAACATAATTTCAAATCCCACCACGGTAGGTGGGGAATTTAAATTTAGTTAATTAAATTTTAAAAATCTGGAATAAAAAGCTAGTATCAGTAATGGTAACCATGAAACTACCGGATTGTTGTAAAAACCCATTCTTTAGGGAAGGAAATCTGCCACCCTTACCCGGTCTGGCCTATATGTAACTCCAGACCCACAGCAATGTGGTTGACTCTTAATGGCCCTCTGAAATGGCCTAGCAAGCCATTCACCATCACCTTCTCGAGGGCAATTAGGGATGGGCAATAAATGGAGGCAATGGACCTGAGCGGGAGCAGGAGCGGAGGCTGAGTAAAGAGTGTGGTAGAGCAAGGCCTGAGAGTGGAAGCAGTGGACCTGAGCGGGAGTGGAGGCAGAGCAAATAAAGATTGTGGCAGAGCAAGGTCCGAGAACGGAGGCAGTGGACCGGAACGGGAGTGGAGGCGGAGGCGGAGTAAATAAAGAGCGTGGCGGAGCACGGCCCGAGAGTGTACAAATAGATAATTTATTCCTACCCCCCCCCACCACCAATGGGGGTACCGCAAGGATCGGTCCTAGGACCCCAGCTGTTCACAATATATATTAATGATCTGGACGAGGGAATTGGATGTAATATCTCCAAATTTGCAGATGACACAAAGCTGGGTGGGAGGGTAAGCTGTGAGGAGGATGTCGTGAAACTCCAGTACGATTTGGACAGGTTGGGTGATTGGGCAGAAACATGGCAAATGCACTATAATGTGGATAAATGTGAGGTTATCCACTTTGGTGGCAAAAACAGGAAGGCAGATTATTATTTGAATGGCATTGGATTGGGAGAAGGGGAAGTGCAAAGAGACCTGGGTGTTATTGTGCACCAGTCGCTGAAGGTAAGCATGCAGGCGCAGCAGGCGGTTAAGAAGACAAGTGGTATGTTGGCCTTCGTAGCAAGAGGGTTCGAGTACAGGAACAAGGATGTCTTGCTGCAGTTGTACAGGGCCTTGGTGAGGCCGCACCTTGAGTATTGTGTGCAGTTTTGGTCGCCTTACCTGAGGAAGGACATTCTTGCCATGGAGGGAGTGCAGCGAAGATTCACCAGGCTGATACCTGGGATGGCAGGAATGACGTATGAGGAGAGATTGTGTCAATTGGGCTTATACTCACTGGAGTTTAGAAGATTGAGAGGGGATCTCATCGAAACCTATAAAATTCTGTCAGGCCTGGACAGACTAGATGCAGGAAGGATGTTTATGATGGCCGGGGAGTCCAGAACCAGGGGTCATAGTCTAAGGATAAGGGGCAAGCCATTTAGGACTGAAATGAGGAGGAATTTCTTCACCCAGAGAGTGGTGGTGGAGGCCAGTTCATTAAATATATTCAAGAAAGAGTTGGATATATTTCTTGAGGCTAAAGGGATCAAGGGATATGGGGAGAAGGCAGGGACAGGGTACTGAATTTGGATGATCAGCCATGATCTCATTGAATGGCGGAGCAGGCTCGAAGGGCCGAATGGCCTACTCCTGCTCCTATCTTCTATGTTTCTATGTTACTCTCCTTAAACTGTTTACGTCTCTTCGCCCAGTGATCAGATCCTTCTCCTGTTGAAGGAACCACCTGGAAATTCTCACTGGCTTTCCCGTCTTTTTGTTTGGGATCAGTGGGCAGCTGCAGAAGTGAACTTGCTTCAGCCTTCGGATCTAGTCATGTCAGAAACCATATTAATGATGTTACCATGTTGTCATCAACCTTTATGTACAGAATCTATATTTTATTCATCTTACAAGAAATACAATAATATGCTTACTGAAAAAGAAATCTATCAACGAACCACAACAGCTTGTATTTATACAGTGCTTTTGAACTGCAAACTTGTGTTCTATCATGTGTATGGGCTAAAAGACAAATAATATAGTACACTTGCCATAACACTCTTTGATGCACCATGGCCTTTGGGAAAATGTTGTTATAAGTCTCCCTTATTAATAGTTAGCAACTGTTAAACAGTCTTTCTCATTGGTGCAGAAGTTGATGCATGATCCTCTTATGACAAGTTCAGCCTGGCTGACTTTCTCACAATGGGTCAAGATTTCCTCTGTTGCTAGGTGTAGCAAAATATTTAACACATTTATGAATAGGAGGTTTACAAGTTACAATTCTGCTTCACCTGGTGCAGAGAGGAAATCTTTGCCCAGAGTTTAAGTTGGAAGGCGAATCACTCCTAGCTGTTCTTGCACACCCTCTAGTGGTTAGGAACAGAGCAACATTAGCAAGGATCTGGAAACAAGTACCTGACTGTACTCTTGACTGCTTGCAATCTCAAGTGGGAAATGGTCCAGAGGAAGAAAACAAAATAAGAAAAATATCAACAAATTATGCTCTCCCCATAGCGTGGTACATGTATTTATTATTTGTAAGACTGTATTATAGGAAAAATTCAACTGTACTTGTACAAATGTGGGCAATGGGTTCTGGAGACGTCTAATATCAATATTGTGTCAAAAATCAGCTGTTACCTTATCAAAAGAGTTCCAGCATCAGAAGCAAACCAACTCTGCACTGGAATCTAGAAAGTGATTTTACTTTTATTTTTACTATTTTTATTTTATTTTATTTTATTTTATTTCAGTTATTTTTCTGTTATTTTGCATAGCAAGTTTATTATTTCTTGTCTATCATACCTTGCTGCCATGTTTGTTTCTCAGTGCACTCTGTCTTCTGGCAATTTGTTTCCACTTCTTTCTTACTTTCATTGGATGTTTTACAGTCTGGTTGTTCTGTATGCTCAATCGGACAGTTGGTCACAGGTGTCACTTGTAAAGATTTGTTTTCTCCATCCATGTCTGTAGTGTATGTACCTTGAAGAAGGAACTATATTCTGCAGCCCCTGTATACTGCAGTACCAGTAGTGACCACCCCTGTATATAAGCCTGTGTAGTAACTTTGTATAGTAGTTCCAGTTTTGTCTTCATTCAGTAAACACCTGTTATAACCAACTTCTGCAGTCCGTGTCTCAATTACACACGGACGTTACACTGGCGACGAACAGATCCGAACTTACCTACAGTTCTGCACCACCTCACGGGGATCTATCCCTGAAGCGAAGTTGTTAGAGGTCGAGGCCAGAAGGAAGAAATCCAAAAAGGAAAAAAACCCAGAAGAAACGGGCGTCGACCGTGGGCAACCGCCCTCTGATTCATCGAATTTGAAGATTTGCAGGAGAGGCTGTCGAGAGCTGGGCTTGGTTATCCAGTCTATGGTGTTCCAGCTAATCGGGCTGGTGGCAGGTAGTACACTGATCCTTCCTGGGCTGCGGCAGGCTAGAGCTCGATCGGGTGGCTTTTCAACGGGGCCGAGCAGCGTTGTCGGGAAGAGGAGAGAGAGAGAGAGGGTGGAGCACACAGGGCGCGGCCGGTGCTACGAAGCCGGGCAGCATACAGACCCGAGAAGAGGGAGGAAAGTGTCCCATAGGGTCTGCTCTGACGACGGGAACAGTAATTAAAATAAAAGAAATTAGAAGCGCAGAAAGCCGCGAGGAGCTGCAGTTTGCCACGGGGACCGCGGAGAGCGGCGTTGGCAGCAGCGCGGGGGGGAAGTGTGTGAAGACCATAGGGCATTGCCATCAAGGCATAAAAACGCCAGCAACAGCGCTAGCAGCAGCGGAAAAGACAGAAAGCGCGGGAGGCGCCATCTTAATCCAGCGGGGAAGAAGGCAAAGCGCAGGAGGCGCCATTTTGTTCAATCGGGGAAGAAGGCAAAGCGCGGGAGGCGCCATCTGAGATCTCCAAGATGCCGAAGACTGGCAATATCACTGCCTTTGATAATGCAATAGAAGACTGGACCACGTATGTGGAAAGAGTCGAAGTATATTGCAAGGCAAATGAAGCAGCCGATGAGAAAAAGGCATCGGTACTACTAAGCTTAATGGGCGCAAGAACGTACGGCCTATTGCAGAACCTGATCACTCCAGTCAAACCGATGGCGAAGAGTTTTAACGAAATTGTTGCTATCCTACAGGAACACCTAAGTCCTACACCGCTGCTGATAGCAGGAAGATTTAAATTCCACAAGAGAAATCAGCATAAAGATGAGAGCAATGCTGATTACCTTACGGAACTACGCAAGCTATCAAAGCACTGCCAGTTCGGAGCAGGACTGGCAGATACCCTACGGGACAAATTTGTCTGTGGACTCCTGAGTGAAGGAACCCAGAAGAGGTTACTCTCAGAGAAAGAGCTGACGCTAGATAAGGCTTTCAGCGTGGCAGTATCGTACGAAGCAGCAGCAAGGGGAGCTGCGGAAATACAGCAAAAGCCACAGGAATACGGCACCCATGAAATGACACGGGGATTTGAAAAATGTTATCGCTGAGGCAGAACAACCCATGACCAGAAGGACTGCTGGTCCAAGGACAAAACATGCAGGCAATGCGGAAAGATGGGACACATTGCACGAGTTTGCAGGTCCGGGAAGAAGACTAACGACAACAAAAAGACTACTAAGGAAAAGTACAGGAAAGTACAAAAGATGACGGACAGTAGTTCCGAAGACCAGAAGAGCGATAGTGAATCCGGGAACAAGAGACTAAGCTGTCTCAAACTACACAACGTAATCACAAAAGAGGATCACCGAACCATTTGGGTCACCCTCATGATAGCAGGGTCCCAAGTCAAAATGGAATTGGATACAGGATCAGCCCTGACCGTCATGAATCGACGAGACTACGAGCGGCTATTCTCACACATACCCTTGAAAGACACATCCATTGTCTTGAAGACATATACGGGGCAGAAAGTATACCCCAGAGGGAAAATATGGGTGCCTGTCGAATACAACAGCAAGGAAATACAGAAATTGTATCTGTACATACTGCAAGATGGTGGACCACCGTTATTGGGACGTGAATGGATCAGAAAGATAAGTTTAGACTGGCACTCCATTCAGGCACTGACGGTGGCTGGTAAAAAGGATGACGACGTCACACCTGGACGATTGTCAACAATCTTGGCTAACGCTAAAGAGGTATTTCAACAAGAACTGGGAACTCTTAAAGGTGTAACTGCCTCGATAAAAATAGAAGAGAATGCAATTCCCAAGTTTTTCAAAGCAAAACCGGTACCGTATGCAATTCGCCCAGCCGTCGAGGCAGAGCTGGAGAATCTGGAGAATGCAGGCGTGTTAACTAAGGTAGACTGGAGCGAGTGGGCGACACCCATCGTTCCTGTCATGAAGAAAACGTTAAACAATAAGTCTGAGGAGCCAAGGAAAGTTCGCATCTGTGGGGACTTCAAGGTGACTGTGAACCCAGTCCTTCACACAGTACAGTATCCTCTTCTGAGGATAGAAGATATTTTCGCCTCACTATCTGGAGGGAAACGTTTTACAAAAATTGACCTAGCACAAGCATATTTGCAGATGGAGGTTGAAGAATCCTCTAGGAAATATCTCACGATAAACACTCACAAAGGTCTTTACCAGCATAATCGACTGGTATTCGGAGTTGCATCAGCTCTGGCGATATGGCAAAGAGCGATGGAACAAGTCCTGCAAGGGATTCCGGGGACTCAGTGTTACTTGGACGACATCCTAGTGACGGGTGAAAATGACAGTGAATACCTTGCCAACCTAGAGCAGGTGCTCACTAGACTAAGAGAACATGGGCTATGAGCCAATCGCCCCAAGTGCGAGTTTTTTAAGAAACAAATATCGTATTGTGGCCACGTGATTGATGAAGAGGGGTTACATAAGTCTCCTGACAAAATTGAAGTGGTAGTTAAGGCTCCAGCGCCTGAAAATGTGTCGCAACTGAGGTCATTCCTCGGATTGGTGAATTACTACCATAAGTTTTTGTCGAATTTGTCCACAATTCTGCACCCACTGAATGCCCTGCTACAAACTGGAGTAGCATGGAAATGGAGCGATGAATGTAAGCGGGCCTTTCGGAAGTGTAAAGGCCTGATCACTTCAAGAGAAGTACTGGCTCACTACAACCCATCACTACCGATAAGACTGGCGTGTGATGCGTCTCCCTACGGCGTTGGAGTGGTACTGTCACATAAATCTCTTGGTGGTTCAGAGAGGCCGATAGCTTTTGCGTCACGCTCGTTAACTGCAGCCGAGCGTAACTACACCCAGATTGACAGAGAGGCCCTCAGCCTGGTGTGGGGGGTGAAGAAGCTGAATCACTACCTGCACGGACAGAAATTTACTCTACTAACTGATCATCAACCTCTTGTCTCCATTTTCAACCCTAAGAAGGGCGTCCCGATAATGACAGCACAACGGCTACAGAGGTGGTCCCTTTTCCTAGGGGCACACCAATATGACATCGAGTACAAAGGAACTAAACAGCATGGGAATGCTGATGGATTGTCGCACCTACCATTGCCGACGGTGGAAGAAGCACCTGCAGTGGATCCAGTGGAGATATTCCACTCGACCATAGTCGAATGTCTACCTGTGACGAATGCAAACATAGAAAAGGAAACATGAAATGACCCGACACTCTCCAGGGTCTATGATTTAACGGTGAAGGGATGGCCAGCACATGGTGAACCACTGTTGCCAGCATTCTCGCCGAGAAGAGAACAGCTGTCAGTGTGCCGAGGAACCTTGATGTGTGGATCCAGAGTAGTAATTCCACCCAAATTGAAGGATAGAGTGCTCAATGAGCTTCATGAGGGTCATCTGGGAGGGGTAAAAATGAAGAACTTAGCCAGAGCATTTGTGTGGTGGTCGGGAATCGATAGAGAAATCGAAGAGATGACCAAGAGCTGTACAGGATGCCAGAAGGTCCAAAACGCCCCACCACAAGCACCTCTACGTCCATGGGAGTGGCCCTCATCTCCATGGCAAAGGGTACACATTGATTTTGCTGGTCCCTTCATGGACTCGATGTTTTTAATTGCGGTGGATGCACATTCAAAGTGGCCAGAGGTAATAAAAATGTCCTCAACCACCACAGAAAAAACTATCACAGTCTTACGAACCATATTCGCCAGAAATGGGCTGCCTGAACAGATTTGCTCCGACAATGGACCACAGCTTGTGCCTGAAGAGTTCCGGAGGTTCTTAAAGAACAATGGTGTTAAGCATTACACATCCGCCCCATATCATCCAGCCACCAGTGGATTGGCTGAGAGGTTTGTTCAAACATTCAAGAAGGCTATCAAGGCAATGTGTAATGAAGACATACCCCTACAACACAAGCTGGATAACTTCTTGACACATGCGGTTACCAACCAAACTCCAGCCATGATGTTCTTCAATCGAAGACTAAGATGCCGCTTGGATTTGGTTAAGCCAAACATCAGAAGAGATGTGGAGAACAGGCAGTTTCAGAATATGAATTGTTAGATCCGTGGTTCAGTGGATAAATAATTACACGGATGCTGTACATAAACAAATAACAGGTCTTTACTGGAGGAGGGCAATCTGTAGACTGGGGTACAGAGGCATGCGCACAGCTTATATACCGGTGTGGTTACTGCCGGTACTACAGTATACAGGAGCTGTAAAAAGTAGTTCTGACTTAAAGCACATACACTACAATTCCTCCCTTTTTAGATTAATAATACCCCCGTAATATTCAAATAACAATTACATTTTTACATGTACATTCAATAAAAAAAGGTCCATTTATAGATTCAGTCTTTGGGGCGGCTTCCTGATCCTTTCGGGATAGCGCCTTTCCGGAGGTTCTTGTTCTGGGCGCAGAGGCGATTCTGACCCCTTTTCATCGGGTAGTTCATCGGGTTCCACTGCTACTGGGTCTGAAGTAGATGCTACCGGTATGTCGGGTTCATCCCCAGGTACTCGAGACATGGGGTTGACGCCTTCCTGTGACGCTAAGATCTGATCGATGTGGCATCTCACAATGTTCTCCCCGACATCCACTGTGTACATTAATGGCCCCTGCCTTGTACATATCGTTCTGGGTTGCCATTTCTCTGTTCGATAGTCACGGGCCAAGACTGGTTGCCCTACATTGAAGCTCCTTGTCGGCTTCTCGTTGATGTGCTGGAATTGTTTGTCCTCAACATTTCTTCGCACATTTGGTCTGAGCAAGTCCAGACGAGATCTCAACCTTTGGTTAAAGAACATCATGGCCGGGGTCTGGTTGGTAACTGCATGTGTCGCGTTTCGGTAGGCTAATAAGAAATTGTCCATCTTGTGCTGTAGTGGAATTTCCTCGTCGCACATGGCCTTTATCGCCTTCTTAAAGGTTTGTACGAACCCCTCAGCCAATCCATTGGTGGCTGGATGATACGGGGCGGATGTGTAATGCCTTACCCCATTCCTTTTCATGAATTTTTGGAACTCGTCGGACACAAACCGTGGTCCATTATCAGAGCAGATCTGCTCTGGCAAACCGTTTCTGGCAAATATGGTCCGTAGGACTGCAATCGTTTTCTCTGTAGTGGTTGAAGACAACATTGAATCCATGAATGGACCAGCGAAATCAATGTGCACCCGTTGCCATGGAGAGGAGGGCCACTCCCATGGGCGTAGAGGGGCATGTGGTGGTGCATTTTGGACCTTCTGGCATCCTAAGCAGCTCTTAGTTAGGTCTTCGATTTGTTGATCGATTCCCGGCCACCACACATAAGCCCTAGCAAGGCTTTTCATTTTCATTCCCCCCAGATGACCTTCATGTAGCTCATTTAGCACTCTCTCCCTTAACTTGGGTGGAATCACCACTCTGGATCCACACATCACTGTCCCCTGGCATACTGACAGCTGTTCTCTTCTGGATGAGAATGCTGGCAACAGTGAGTCGCCATGTGTTGGCCATCCCCTCACCGTCAATTCATATACCCATGACAGCGTCGGATCATTGCGGGTCTCCTTCTCTATATCCGCGTTTGTTACTGGCAATCGTTCAATTATTGACGAATAAAATAGCTCGATAGGGTCCACTGCTGGTGCTTCCTCCACAGTAGGCAGTGGCAGGCGTGATAGCCCATCAGCGTTCCCATGCTGTTTCGTGCCTTTATATTCTATTTCATATTGATTCGCCCCTAGAAACAGGGACCATCTTTGTAACCGCTGTGCAGTCATTACTGGCACGCCCTTCTTAGGATTAAAGATGGAGACAAGTGGTTGGTGTCAGCAAGGTGAACTTCTGCCCATGCAGATAATGGTTGAATTTTTTTACTCCCCATACTAGGCTGAGGGCCTCCCTGTCAATCTGGGCGTAGTTGCGCTCGGCTGAGGTTAGTGACCGAGATGCAAAGGCTACTGGCCTCTCCAACCCGTCTGGGAATTTGAGCGACAGCACCACTCCAATGCCGTAGGTTGATGCATCACATGCCAAACGAATTGGTAGTGCTGGGTTGAAATGTGCCAACACCTCTTTTGATGTGATCAATTCTTTACACTTCTGGAAAGCTCGTCTACGTTCGTCATCCCACTTCCATGGCACCCTTGTTTGCAGTAGGGTGTTCAGTGGGTGTAATACCGTAGACAAATTTGGTAAGAACTTGTGGTAATAGTTTACCAGCCCGAGGAACGACCTCAGTTGTGGCACATTTTCCGGTGCTGGAGCCTTGACTATTGCCTCAATCTTGTCAGGGGACTTATGTAACCCCTCTTCATCGATGACGTGGCCACAATACGAGATCTGTTTCTGGAAAAACTCGCACTTGTGGCGATTAGCTCGGAGCCCATATTCCTTTAATCTGGCGAGCACCTTCTCCAAGTTAGTGAGGTGATCACCGTCATTTTCGCCCGTGACCAAGATGTCGTCCAAATAACACTGGGTCCCTGGAATCCCTTGCAGGACCTGATCCATCGCCCTTTGCCAGATAGCCGGAACCGAGGCTACTGCAAACACCAGCCGGTTGTATTGATAGAGACCTTTATGGGTGTTGATCGTAAGGTAATGTTTCAAAGCTTCTTCTACCTCCATTTGCAAGTACGCCTGGGCTAGATCAATTTTGGTGAAGCGTTTACCACCAGATAGTGAGGCGAAAATATCCTCAATTTGTGGAAGCGGATATTGCACCGTGTGAAGGACTGGGTTCACTGTCACCTTAAAATCCCCACAGATGCGTACCTTCTTTGGTTCCCCAGGCATATTACTCAATGACCTCTTCATTACAGGAACGATGGGTGTAGCCCACTCGCTCCAGTCCACTTTGGACAGTACTCCTGAACGTTCCAACCCTTCCAGCTCTGCTTCAACCGCTGGTCTGATCGCATAAGGCACTGGTCTGGCCTTCAGAAACTTTGGGCTTGCATTATCCTCTATTTTAATCGTTGCTGTTATTCCTTTTAGTCCCTCCTGGAACACTTCTTTTGCATCAGTTAGCATTTTTGACAGTCGTCCAGGTGTGATGTCATCATCCTTTTTGGCCTCCAACTTCAGTGCCTGTATGGAATGCCAATCTAAATGTATCTTCTGGATCCATTCACGTCCTAGCAGTGGTGGTCCTCCATTTGGCAATACATATATATCCATTTTAGGTATTTCCTGACCTTTATATGTCACTTTCACCCTTATTTTTCCTTTGGGGTAGACTTTTTGCCCCGTATACGTCTTCAAGACAATCTCTGTAGCTTTCAAGGGTATGTGTGAAAATAGCCGCTTGTAGTCTCTTTGATTTACGACTGTTAGAGCTGACCCTGTGTCCAATTCCATTTCCACTTGGACTCCGTCTATCTTGAGTGTAACCCAGATAGTCTGGTGATCCTCCATTTCGGTTACATTATGTAGTTTCAGACAACTCAGCTCCTTGCTTCCGGAGTCTGTGTCACTTTTCTGTTCGTCTGAACCACTGTCCATCACCTGGTGTACCTTTTTATACTACTCCTGTGGAGATTTCTTACTGTTGGTTTTCTTCCCAGACCTGCAGAGTCTTGCTATGTGTCCTGCTTTCCCACACTGTCTGCACACTTGGTCCTTGAACCAACAATCTTTCTGGTCATGTGTTGTTCTGCCGCAGCGATAGCACTTCCCTGTTCCATAGGTCATTTCGTTGGTGCCGTATTCTTGAGGTCTCCGTTGTATCTCTGCAGCGCCCCTTGCGGCTGCTTCGTGTGATACTGCCATATTGAAAGCTTTGTCCAGCGTAAGGTCCTTTTCTGATAGAAGCCGTTTCTGGGTTCCTTCACTTTGTAGCCCACACACAAACTTGTCCCTTAACGTGTCTGCTAGTCCCGTTCCAAACTGGCAGTTCCGTTAGGTACTCAGCATTGCTTTCGTCTTTGTGTTGGTTCCTTTTATGGAACTTAAATCGTTCTGCTATCAGCAGCGGTGTGGGGTTTAAGTGGTCCTGTAGGATTTCTGCTATGCTTTCAAAATTCTTGTTTACCGGCTTCTCTGGGGTTATTAGATTTTGCAGTAACCCATAAGTTTTTGCACCCATGGAATTTAATAGAACCAGTGCTTTATTAGCATCTGGCCCTTCATTCGCCCTGCAGTACACCTCAATACGTTCACATATGTCGCCCAATCTTCGACTTCATTGTCGAACGTAGAGATACTGCCACTCTTCGGCATCCTTGGTTGTGCATTAACTATCCCCAATGGCGCCTCCCGCGCTTCCCCTTCTTCTCCGCTGGCACAAAATGGCGTCTCCCACACTTTCCTTCCTTCCCGCGCTCGCCCGTCTTCTCCGCTGCGGCTTCGCAAAATGGCGTCTCCCGCGCTCTTCCTTCTTCTCCGTGGCTCAATGGCGCCTCCCGCGCTCTCCCTGCTTCTCCGCGGCTCAATGGCGTCTCCACTTGCTTCGCCCCGCGGACCCTGATCAGCCCGTGATCCCTGGCTGTGCTCTGCACGTTCTTCTCTTGATATTTGTTGACGCCGCTCAGTCTATAACCCGGCTGTTTCTTACCCTCTCTCTCTCCGGTTTGCAGTATTTTTTCCTCGACGCCGCTCGGTGATCAACCCCCGGCTGCGCCCTGCTCTCTTCACCCTTTTTCTTACCCCGTCGACGCTGCCCGGCTCTCCCTCTCTGCCGTCGGTCGGCTCCAGCCGCCACTGCTCGGGAAGTGTCTGCTTTGGGCCTGTCGTCAGCCTCTTACTGTTCGTTGTGGCTGGGGAACCAAGCCCGGCTCTCCACAGCCTCCCCAGTGAAGTTGGACCTCTGCCTGACTGCTGGGCGGTTGCTCGCGGTCGACGCCCGTGTTCCTGGACTCGACTAATTTTTTTGTTGTTGTTTTTTTTTTGTTTAATGTTGCAGGTAGATTCGCATCAACACTTGTCGCCACTGTTAGATCCGTGGTTCAGTGGATAAATAATTACACGGATGCTGTACATAAACAAATAACAGGTCTTTACTGGAGGAGGGCAATCTCTAGACTGGGGTACAGAGGCATGCGCACAGCTTATATACCGGTGTGGTTACTGCTGGTACTACAGTATACAGGAGCTGTAAAAAGTAGTCCTGACTTAAAGCACATACACTACATGAATGAAAGGCCAACCAGGAGTTTTAAGATAGGTCAACCAGTTTTGGCCCGGGACTACCGCACAGAGAAATGGCAGCCAGGAACGATCTGCACACGGCAAGGACCTCTAATGTATACCGTGGATGTTGGAGAGAGCATTGTAAGACGCCATGCTGACCAGATTCTAGAGTCACTGGAAAACGTCAAATCTACACCACGATCCTATACACCTGGTGATGAAACCGAAGTACCAATTGCATCTACCTCAGAATCGGTGATATTGGAAACAGATGAACCAAACAACGACGTTGATCCCGAATCAACTTTGCCAGAAGAACCTGATACCCCAAAGAGGCGTTATCCGGACAGAATCAGGAAGCCTCCTCAAAGACTGAATTTATAATTGATTAACTTCAGCTAATGTATATAGCAACTGTAATTGTAAATATGTTATTTAATTATTAATCGAATGTTATGTACTGTTTAGCTAAAAGGGGAGGAATTGTAGTGTATGTACCTTGAAGAAGGAACTATATTCTGCAGCCCCTGTATACTGCAGTACCAGTAGTGACCACCCCTGTATATAAGCCTGTGTAGTAACTTTGTATAGTAGTTCCAGTTTTGTCTCCATTCAGTAAACACCTGTTATAACCAACTTCTGCAGTCCGTGTCTCAATTACACAAGGACGTTACAATGTCTCTTTTCACTGCTTCATTTTCTTCCACAAGATTCTGAGTGTTGTCATTTTGGTCAGTACAATATTCTATGTCATGTTGCTCATTATTCTGTTTAGTAGCAAAGTTAAGATTCATTGTTTCGCCATGGAAGTGTTTAAGAGGTTTGTTCTTATTTTCTTCACAAGTTGAGGAATCTGCACTCTCATTGTTTTGTTCACGATCATCCATCATTGTGGTAAGAGAAACCTGTGATAGATGTTCAGTTGTAACAAAAGCATGAAAATCTCCCACAGTGTCTGAGGAAGTACTGTCTGGTTCAAGATCAAACATTTCTGCTGCATTTGATTCACTGAGCAGTGTACCTTCCTCATTACATTCTCCAAATGCAGAGAAATGTTGTGAAACATCAGCATTCTTTTGAATAATTAATCTTTGATCAAGAATCCCTGTCTGTAATATTGTCACCGAATGTCTTCTCTTCTTGAATTCAGCGTTTTTATCTGCTGTCATTGTTGTGATGCTACCATCCAACTTAGAAGTGGCATCCAAAACATCTGCAAATTCTGATGTTGAATTACTTGCATGGCCCTTATTAGTTACATAGTCACTTGTTGAGTTTGGTGAAGGTGGAGTGATTTGAATCTGAAATTGTTCATTTGTTAATGTCATATCCTCAACTAACTCACTAGGATAGTCACTATCTAAAGTCTCTTCATCAAAACCACTTTCTGTAAAGTCACCCTGCTCCTGGGGATCAGCAGATTGCCATGAATCTATGTCTCTATTAGTAATAATTTTCATTCTTTCCTCAGGGAATGTATTTTGATGTGAGCATAAATCTGTCCTAGAAATGTCAGTATTCCCTTTAAATTCTGATTTAGAACTTGGATTCAGATAGAGCACATCATCAATACTTTCTTCAGATTCAAATCTAAATGAACCAGGATTGTCACCTGCTAGCATAATAGGACTTATTTCTGGGGATTTTATGAGACTCAATGTGCCTGATGAAGACCAGCGGTTGATTCTACTCCCAACATAGGAATCCTTGCAGTTTCTTCTGCCTTGGGTGTTGTATTCTTTAAAACATATATAACTCTTAATATCTTCAATCGAAACTCTCTCTGGTTTACCTTGTTTCCTGGGAAGTGTCTGTATAAAGAAAGGGGGAAGAGAAGTAAGTGAAGAATGCTGCTGTCCTTGGTACAGCAGGTTTAGAATTTCCTTCCATTCCATTTGGAAAGCAACATCGATAGTATTCATATCTGGGTATGTTTTCCTCCTTACTGTTAGTTGCTTCTGACAATTACTTTGTGTAGTTGAACTGTCTATATTATCAATGCTGTTATTTCTGAACCTTATTTTATCTTTGCTAAAATCATTATTTGTAGAACCTGTTCCTAATGGTCTGGGGAGCTCCACTGAGGCTTGAACTCTGAAGTCACATTCAGATAAACTTGTCCAAATACCCATGGTGCATTCTTGTCTAATATCCGTGTAAGAGAATTGGGATCTTGGATTCGGGAAAGCATTTCCCGCCATTTCGTACTGGTCTGAGGAAAAATGTCTCTCAAAACATGCTGATGTAATAAGTGAGGTATCAGATTCACTGCCATAGTTCCCTTGAACTAAACGAGTGCCTTCTTGAGTCTTAGTGAATGATTTTATATCTTCACTGCCATCTGCAAACTCCTCAGGGGGTGGGATATTCAAAAAGCAATCTGTATATAGACTGACTGGATGTGTGCTCTTCAGGGTGCAAACTATAGTCTGACAGTGTGCATGAACTGCAAGATCCTTCTGATACCGGGTAACTATTGGAATATAAGATTTTGTCATTGTTATGTTTCTTTCCATAATTGAAATACGTATTATCCCTGTAGCTGAAGTTATTTTTCCCAGACACCTTCAGGTCTGTGTCATTTGTTGTTATGCTAAGTTTTAGCCAAGAATTTCTGTTAGTTTGTTGGTCACTGTTACACTTGGCATGAATTCCATTGTTTAAAGCTACAGAACAAGATGACAGTGAATCGTGTCTTTGACACTTTGAGCACTCATTTTCATCTAAAGCGCTTCCTTTGCTTCCTATCACAAAAGTAGCTCCATCACCAGAAAATGAAATGTTTCTGATTTCCACTTCGACACTGGATAAATTGCATTTCACCTTGGCAGTAGCCTCCTGGTCTGTATTGTCAGCTTTTGTTTGCTGTGAAGGCTGATGATGCTGCAGAGTAATTCTGCTTGACTCGATTATTTCTGGATCCAACTGTGAACGTTCAATTGTGACTGTTATTATTTTTGCTGGAGCTTGTTTAATCAATGCCTGGAAGGTGATTTTGTCCTCTGCTGTATCTACTTTGTAGTCCGACGCATTTTGTTGAATTTTGGATTTGAATGCACCTTGACAATTTTTCTTGCTGTCATCATCGCTGCTTTCCTCGGATGACTGTATTACTCCATTTTCTGGTGGAGCAGTTGTATTTTTTCTGGCAGAGTTCATGGATTTTTCATCTTCTACCATTTTAGTAGTGGTGTTCTGACAATCGGGCTGGATTGGCAAACTGCCACCTTAAAAGAAAAATTATATTCAGTTAATGTAAAGGTCATATCAGTATTTTTCATGGTTTTACAATTTATAAAAGACATGTTAAAGTTTGTCATTAGAAAGTGTGGGACAGGAAAAGTAATTCAGCCAATCAACCCTACTACTTCCACAAACTATGTACAATCCTTCCTATTATTGACTCTGCCACATCCATTTAATCTTTTGAGGAAAGGTTCTATTTAAATAGAGTTTGATCCTCAAAGGTAAGGAAACAAATTTCTTGAATGTCCCTAAATCCTCATATTTCTGTTCCTCAAACCTGGACAACCTCATTGTGTCCTGTGGAGTATTTAATAATCTCAGTCTATACCTAACCCAATAACTTTCCCACTTTCAACAAGATATTTATCCAGGTTCTTCCTGAAGCAGTCAGTCAAATCAATCTTAGTTACGTGTAGTGGGAGTGTGTCACATGCTCCACTTTTTCTTCTTTAGTTTAAAATTTTTTTCTCATCAGTTTTCGACATTATTTTTTTCCCATGGGTTGGTAATTGGTTGGGAGGTAGGGGACAGAATGTGGGGATAAAGGGAATGTTCTCTGATTGGCGGGATGCGACAATTGGTGTTCCCCAGGGATCTGTACTGGGGTCTCAGTTTTCACCGTATATATTAATGACTTGGGTGAAGGGGTAGAGGGTTGTATATCCAAGTTTGCAGATGACACTAAGTTAAGTGGCTCAGTAAGTTGTGTAGATGGGAACAGGAAGTTAAAAAGAGACATAGATAGATTAAATGAATGGGTAAAACTATGAGAGATGGAGTGGAGCAATGTGAGGCCATCCACTTTGGGTTCAAGAAAGACAAATCATAATATTTCCTTAATGATGAGAGACTAAGTGCTAGAAATTTGCTTCCTTTGCGCCTCCCGTTAGTGCCTCCAGGGGGCGATAATGGGGCGTTAACGACTTACCGCCCGGGTGCGGCGATGTTACCGCCGCCCGCAAAATTCACCTGGCGGTTTGCGACGGCAGTAACCCCCAGCGCCACGATCTCCTGCGCCCGGAGGTCATGACGTCATCCGGCTGTGCAGCACCCCGGACCCGAACTTTGGCTCCGCCCCCTGCAGCATTGCCGGGCGAAAACAGCAGCAGCTGCAGGAGGCGCTCATCGGGAGGCCGGGCGCTTCGGGGGCGATATTTAAAGGCAAGGTGGCCGAGGTAAGTAAAAAAAATTCTGAAATGCTCTTTCTCTTTTTTTTCATTTCTCTTCACTAACGATCGATCAGCGCAGCACTCCGCTGCAGTGCATCGGGCTGATCGGGCCAGATCGCAGCTGCCGTCAGGGACCAGGTAAGGTTTCCCCTTGCAGAGCCTGCAGCGATGGCCCTTCCCTTTAAGGGAGGGAAGGAGCCTTCCAACACAGCAGCGCAGCACGGCCCAGTGTGCAGCACGGCCCAGTGGGAATGTGCAGCACGGCTCAATGTGCAGCACGGCCCAGTGTGCAGCACAAGCAGCACGGCCCAATGTGCAGCGCGGCCCAGTGTGTAGCACGGCCCAGTGTGCAGCGCTGCTCACCTACCGCCCCGCCTGCTGCCTGTTGTACTCCAGGAAGGAAGTGGAGCGCTTGATTTAGCGTTCCACTTCCTTCCTGGAGCACTAAAACCCAATTTATTAAAAGCTGGGAATCATTAGCACCTGCCACTAAGTTTCCCACCTTTCAAAAGTTACCACCTCAAACGGGGTGATATTGAATTTCTCTCTCTAGGAGTTGTGGGGGGAGCAAAATGATTTTGGTGTCAAGGTATGCAAATCACTAAGAGCTAGTACACAAAAAGTAATCAAAAAAGGGTCAAATGGGGGAAGGTTGGAATTTAAAAGTGAGGAACTGATGCTTCAGTTGTACAGAGCCTAGGCCAGATCCCATCTGGAATACTATGTTCAGTTTTGGGCATCTGTGGAAAAGTATATTGGCTTTAGAGCTGGTACAGAGCAAATTCACCAGAATGATACACCGGCCTAAAGGGCTCAATTATGAGGAGAGGTTGCCTAAACATGGTTTGTATTCCTTTGATTAAGAGGGTTGAGGGGTGATCTAATGATCTAATAAGGTGTTTAAAATGAAATTACAAATAAATTATTTCCTCTGGTGGAGGAATCCAGAACAAGGAGACCTTGCCAGCGATGTCCACATCCCGAGAATGAATTAAATAACAATTCCTATGGATCTCTCTAATCCGCCTCCTTTATTATCTTTTATATTTCTCCTAATTATATTATAGCCTGGCATGTTTACTTTCTAATACATCAGTTCAAAACTCACTTGCTGCAGCAAAAAAGAGGCCCAGGGTTTTTAAACTCCCGGGCGGGAAGTGTGGAACTTCATGTGGCCGAGAGGCCGCTCGCTGAGACCACGTAAGTGATGAGATCGGCTACCGGGCCATCCCATAGGGAACCCCGGGATCGAGAGGCCGCTCGCTGAGACCACGTAAGTGATGAGATCGGCTACCGGGCCATCCCATAGGGAACCCCGGGATCGAGAGGCCGCTCGCTGAGACCACGTAAGTGATGAGATCGGCTACCGGGCCATCCCATAGGGAACCCTGGGATCGAGAGGCCGCTCGCTGAGACCACGTAAGTGATGAGATCGGCTACCAGGCCATCCCATAGGGAACCCCGGGATCGAGAGGCCGCTCGCTGAGACCACGTAAGTGATGAGATCGGCTACCGGGCCATCCCATAGGGAACCCCGGGATCGAGAGGCCGCTCGCTGAGACCACGTAAGTGATGAGATCGGCTACCGGGCCATCCCATAGGGAACCCTGGGATCGAGAGGCCGCTCGCTGAGACCACGTAAGTGATGAGATCAGCTACCAGGCCATCCCATAGGGAACCCCGGGATCGAGAGGCCGCTCGCTGAGACCACGTAAGTGATGAGATCGGCTACCGGGCCATCCCATAGGGAACCCTGGGATCGAGAGGCCGCTCGCTGAGACCACGTAAGTGATGAGATCGGCTACCGGGCCATCCCATAGGGAACCCTGGGATCGAGAGGCTGCTCGCTGAGACCACGTAAGTGATGAGATCGGCTACCAGGCCATCCCATAGGGAACCCTGGGATCGAGAGGCTGCTCGCTGAGACCACGTAAGTGATGAGATCGGCTACCGGGCCATCCCATAGGGAACCCTGGGATCGAGAGGCTGCTCGCTGAGACCACGTAAGTGATGAGATCGGCTACCGGGCCATCCCATAGGGAACCCTGAGATCGAGAGGCCGCTCGCTGAGACCACGTAAGTGATGAGATCGGCTACCAGGCCATCCCATAGGGAACCCTGAGATCGAGAGGCCGCTCGCTGAGACCACGTAAGTGATGAGATCAGCTACCGGGCCATCCCATAGGGAACCCCGGGATCGAGAGGCCGCTTGCTGAGACCACGTAAGTGATGAGATCGGCTACCGGATCATCCCATAGGGAACCCCGGGATCGAGAGGCCGCTCGCTGAGACCAGGTAAGTGATGAGATCGGCTACCGGGCCATCCCATAGGGAACCCCGGGACCGAGAGGCTGCTTGCTGAGACCAGATAAGTGATGAGATCGGCTACTGGATCATCCCATAGGGAACCCCGGGATCAAGAGGGTGGGAGTGACATTGCAGCAGGGGAGGACTATGATTTCATTGTGGGGCCCAGAGGAGCAAGGCTTCCTACTGAGTTCACGAATTTGGAAAATGATACCTTGTATGTTTGTACGATTGCAATGCAGCTTTGTAGTGAGCCTGTAATGTTGCTGATTAGTACATGCTAACCACATGACACACTGTTTTTAGCTGCCATTATATCTCATGATATAGTAATCTGGGATGTTATGATTAAGGTTATCCACCAGGTGGTGCTGTAACCAATGCTGCTGCTAAGGTCAGAGGTTTGCTTCCTGTTAAGGTCAGAGGTTGGCTTCCTGCCAGGTCAGCAAAGGTGCAATGCCTGGATGCAAGCCTGCCTGGTTGTTTCGCAGTTGTTTAATAAAGTACTTGTGTTAATTCTAATACTTCGCCTCTTCGAGTCCTTGTCTCACTACATGGGTTTATCACATTTGGCAACGAGGTAACTAAAGGACCCTGAATAAAGAAGAAAAGTCTGGCAGGACGTTTAAACAACAAATTACGAGCTACGGTTAGCTACCAGCTGGAAGAGAGCATGGCTGCCACGGTAGGAACGGTTTCCGCTTTTGATAGTCAAACACAAACCTGGGAGGAATACTGTGAAGTGTTGGGTTATTTTTTTCGAAGCAAATGAAATAAATGATGCCGGAAAAAGGAAAGCCATTCTGCTTAGTTCAGTGGGAAGCCAAACCTACAGTTTGATGAAGAATCTGCTCAGTCCTGAAAAGCCTGGAGACAAATCATTTGTTGAATTAGTGGCTTTGCTAAAAGAACATTTCAACCCTAAGCCTAGTGAGATTGTACAGCGGTTCAAGTTTAATTCAAGGAACAGGAAAGAGGAAGAGAGCGTAATGGACTATGTAGCGGTGTTGCATAAATTAGCACAAGATTGCAATTATGGGAACAACCTGAAGGAAATGCTGCGAGATAGGCTAGTTTGCGGGATTATGGACGACCGAATGCAGTGTAGATTATTATCCGAGACAGGGCTTACTTATGAAAAAGCATTGGAACTTGCTCAAGCCATAGAGACAGCGAACCGAGATGTAAAAGAAATACAGGGTTCAGACAGGGCTAATGCTACGCAAGTTGCAGGTCAGGTTGTTGTGCACAAGTTGAACATGCATCAGAAACCACAACGTGAGCATGTGAAGGCATGTTATAGATGCAAGGGCGATCACCTGGCGAGTGAATGCCGGTTTCTGGAGGAAAAGTGCTACAAGTGTGGGAAACAAGGACACATAAAATGAGGATGCAGGGCGAAATCACTTGTGGAGGAATCCAAACAAAAAGGGGGAGGACAGCAAAACCAAGGGAGAGAAGTGAAAAAACATGGAGTACACTGTTGAGTCTGTGTGTCCCAGTTATGCTTATGATCAATCACTGGACACAGACAACAAGAATAACTTTTAACAGGTCTTTACTATTCGGAGGTCAGGGCTGAACTGCCCAGCAAATCCCTACACAACACTTATATACCGGTGTGGTCACCACCGGTATTACAGTATACAGCAGCCAAGAGAAAGTAGTACATCTCTTAAGGTAGTTCTCTTAAGGTGGAACAGGTTACATACGCCACAATCCTCCCTTTTTAGCTTAACAGTTATATCCCCATTTAACATAACATAATAACACATATATATATACAACTTCATGCAAAACAGTTCAAAGATTCAGTCTCTGAGGAGGCCTCCTGATTCGAGTTGGATAACGCCTTTCAGGAGTCTCTGATTCTCGTTGCTGGGGTGACTCATCTAGTTGGTCTCTTATGGATTGGACATCATCATCAGGTACATTCACTTCTGAGGTAGATGCTTCAGGTTCACTAACTTCTTCCACGGTTGTCTCTGCCGTAACCATGGGTTCGACCCTTGTTCTCGATTCTACCAGTTGGTCAGCATGACGCCGTATTACATTTTCACCAATATCTACCGTGTACATCAGGGGTCCTTGTCTGGCCCGAATTGTTCCAGATTGCCATTTCTCGTTTTTATAGTCCCGGGCTAACACTGGTTGTCCTATTTCGAAACTCCGAGTGGTCTTGTTATTTATATGCTGGAACTGTTTGTTTTCAACTTCCCTCCGCACATTTGGTTTTAACAAGTCCAACCTGGACCGCAACCTCCTGTTATAGAACATCATGGCAGGACTTTGGTTTGTCACTGCATGAGTGGCGTTTCGATATGCCAGTAGGAATTTGTCCACCTTGTGTTGTAGTGGAATCTGATCTTCGCTCATGGCCTTTATTGCTTTTTTGAACGTTTGTACAAATCTCTCGGCCAACCCGTTTGTAGCCGGATGATATGGGGCAGAGGTATAATGTTTCACCCCATTCTTCTTCATGAATTTCTGGAATTCTTCTGACACGAACTGCGGTCCGTTGTCTGAACATATTTGTTCTGGCAATCCATTTCTTGCAAATATCGTTCTTAGCACCGCGATCATCTTTTCCGAGGTAGTGGTAGTCATCTTAATCACCTCTGGCCATTTAGAATGTGCGTCCGCCGCAATTAAAAACATGGAGTCCATGAATGGACCAGCAAAGTCAATATGTACACGTTGCCATGGGGTTGAAGGCCATTCCCATGGATGCAGCGGTGCAATCAGAGGTGCATTTTGCACTTTTTGGCACCCTGAGCAGCTTTTCGTCAGATCCTCTATCTGTTGGTCGACACCCGGCCACCACACATAAGCCCTAGCAAGGCTTTTCATCTTGACTCCCCCCAGTTGACCTTCATGCAGTTCCTTTAGAACTCTCTCTCTTAACTTAGGAGGAATAATCACCCTTGTTCCATACATCAATGTTCCTTGACAGACGGACAGCTGTTCTCGTCTTGCTGAGAATGCCGGTAACAGTGGATCACCATGTGCTGGCCATCCCTTCACTGTCACTTCGTAGACCCGGGACAGTGTCGGGTCGTTCCTGGTTTCTCTTTCAATACTTGCATTGGTGACTGGTAAACATTCGATGATGGTCGAGTGAAATAACTCAACAGGGTCAACTGTCGGTGCCTCCTCCTCTGTAGGTAGTGGCAGGCGCGACAGCCCATCAGCATTACCATGCTGCCTTGTACCTTTGAATTCAATCTGATATTGATGTGCCCCTAGGAAAAGGGACCATCTCTGGAGTCTCTGTGCTGTCATCACCGAAACACCCTTCTTAGGGTTAAAAATGGATACCAACGGCTGGTGGTCTGTCAGAAGCGTAAACTTTTGGCCCTGCAGGTAATGATTAAACTTCTTTACTCCCCACACAAGGCTGAGAGCCTCCCTATCTATCTGAGCATAATTGCGCTCCGCGGAGGTCAATGATCTGGATGCAAACGCGACTGGCCTCTCCAGGCCATTTGGCAACTTGTGTGAGAGTACTGCCCCAATACCATATGGAGAAGCATCACAAGCCAAACGAATAGGCAGCGTTGGGTTGAAGTGAGCCAACACTTCCTCTGAGGTGATCAATGCATTGCTTTTGCGAAAGGCCCTCTTACAGTCCTCGCTCCACTTCCATGGTACTCCCTTCTGCAAAAGAGCGTTCAGCGGGTGCAGCACCGTGGATAAATTTGGCAGAAACTTATGGTAATAGTTAATCAACCCTAGGAACAACCTCAACTGGGATACATTATCCGGAGCGGGAGCCTTCACAACAGCTTCGATCTTGTCAGGAGACTTATGAAGCCCCTCCTGGTCAATGACATGACCACAGTACGAGATCCGCTTCTGAAAGAACTCACATTTCTGGCGATTAACTCGAAGTCCATATTCTTTCAATCTGGTGAGCACCAGTTCCAAATTTGCAAGGTGTTCCCCGTCATCATCTCCTGTAATCAGAATATCGTCCAGGTAACATTGTGTGCCTGGAATTCCCTGTAATACCTGCTCCATGGCCCTCTACCAAATTGCTGGAGCCGATGCCACTCCAAAAACCAGTCTATTATACCGGTACAAGCCTCTATGCGTGTTGATCGTGAGATACTGGCGTGACTCTTCCTCAACTTCCATCTGTAAGTACGCCTGTGCCAGGTCTATCTTGGTGAAGTGTTTCCCGCCAGACAACGAAGCGAAGATATCCTCAATCCGCGGAAGCGGATATTGCACCGTGTGAAGCACCGGATTAACAGTGATCTTGAAATCTCCACAGATGCGAACCTTCCCCGGTTCCCCCGGCTTGTTGCTCGATGAACGCTTCATGACGGGAACAATGGGTGTGGCCCACTCACTCCAGTCTACCTTAGACAGTACTCCTGAACGTTCTAGCCCTTCCAGCTCAGCTTCCACAGCAGGTCGTATCGCATAAGGTACCGGTCTGGCTTTGAAAAATTTCAGGTTTGCATGTTCTTCAACCTTGATGTTTGCCGTAATTCCTCTCAGTGTTCCCAGTCCCTGTTGGAACACCTCTTTAGCATCGTCCAATATTCTGGACAATCGTTTAGGTTTGACATCTTTTTTACCGGAATCTACCGTTAGTGCTTTTAAGGAATGCCAGTCCATATTTATTTTCCTAATCCACTCCCGCCCCAGTAGTGGTGGACCTCCCTCAGGTAGCACATATAAGTCCATTCCTCGGCTTTCTTTGCCCTTGTGGACCACCTTTACCTCTATCTTCCCGATGGGGTATATTCTTTGCCCCGTGTATGTTTTCAATACAATCTCCGTATCCCGTAGGGGAATATGTGGGAATAACCTTTTGTAATCTTGCTTATTCATGACCGTCAATGCCGATCCAGTGTCCAATTCCATCTTCACTTGGACTCCTGCTATCTGAAGTGTGACCCAAATTGTTTGGAGGTCTGCTTCCTTACCAACATTGTGTACTCTTAGACTACCCAGTTCATTACTGCTGGAGTCTGAATCTGACTTCTGTTCGTTCGAACTGTTCTCTGTCACCTTGTGTACCTTTCTGTACTTTTCCTGCGGTGACTTTTTGTTGCTGGTCTTCTTTCCTGACCGGCATACTTTAGCTATGTGACCAAGCCTGCCATGTTTTCTGCATTCCTGATTTTTGAACCAGCACTGGTTCTGATCGTGCGTTGTCTTTCCACAACGATAACATTTTACTGTACCCAAGACCATTTGATTGGTGCTGAGTTCCGGTGACCGTAGCTGCATTTCTGCCGTGCCTCTCGCTGTGGCTTCTTGCGATGCTGCAATAGTGACAGCTTTATCAAGCGTAAGATCATTCTCCTCAAGCAGTCGCTTTTGTGTTCCTTCTTTTAACAATCCACACACAAATTTATCTCTCAGCGCATCTGCTAGTCCTGTTCCAAACTGACAGTACTTTGATAGCTTACGCAGTTCAATTAAAAATTCAGCGTTGCTTTCGTCTTTCAGCTGCGTTCTTCTGTAAAATTTAAATCGTTCCGCTATCATCAGCGGCGTGGGGTTTAAATGATTTTTCAGGACAGTAACAATATTCGCGAAAGTCTGATCCGCCGGCTTATTTGGTGATAGAAGGTGCTTCAATAGCCCGTATGTCTTCGCACCCATTGAGCTTAATAAGGTTAGTGCTTTCTCATCATCTGGTACCTTATTTGCTTTACAATAAACTTCCATGCGTTCTACATACGTGGTCCAATCTTCGATATCGCTATCAAAGGTATTAATGTTCCCATGTTTAGGCATCCTTGCAAGTTTTTAAATTTTTCTTTTTCTCAAAATGGCGGCTTCCCGCGCTTGGCGGTCTTTCCCGCGCTCGTCTTCTTCCCCCGCCGACTACAATGGTGGATTCCCGCGTTTGCCTTCTTCCCCCGCTGGCTGCAATGGCGATTGCCGTGCTGCTGCCGCTTTCGCCTCCCCAGCGGTTCTCAATTCCCCGACGCTGCTTTGTCTCGCAGCCCCGCTTGCAGCCCGGTCCTTTACACCGGCTGCGTTTGAGTTCTCCGCGGCTCTCGTGCCTTAAGCTGCCCCAGTCACTGCGCCTCTCAGCCTTGATTGCAGCCCGGCCCTTTTTACCGGCCGTGGTCGAGTTCTCCGCCCTTATTCCTCCGTTTTCCCTCCCCTACTCCACAGCCAATGCGGCCGACTTTCTGCTCGTGTCGCTGATCGGCTTACCCACCACCGTGGTAGAAGGGATGATCACTGCCTGTCGCTGATGGAGGGCTTCGTGGTCAGAATTTTTCTTTTTAACCCGGGTTCTCGATGCCTCCCGTGCGATGGTGCGCAGCAGGATGATGAGGGCGGATGCCTCTTCTCAACGCCCGTTCTGAGGACGAAGCTGCCTTGGATGTAAAACTGCCGCAGGGTAAGATCGGACTCGTTGCCACTGTTGAGTCTGTGTGTCCCAGTTATGCTTATGATCAATCACTGGACACAGACAACAAGAATAACTTTTAACAGTTCTTTACTATTCGGAGGTCAGGGCTGAACTGCCCAGCAAATCCCTACACAACACAACCGGTATTACAGTATACAGCAGCCAAGAGAAAGTAGTACATCTCTTAAGGTAGTTCTCTTAAGGTGGAACAGGTTACATACACCACATACACCACATCAGTGGGGAAGCTGAGGAAGAAGAGGACATGTTCATAATGTATAGCATATTAGAGAACATTCCAAAAGTGGCTCCTATCACATTGCAACTGACAGTAAATGACTCTAAGGTGAACTTTGAAGTGGATACAGGGTGCGGCGTGGCCATAATGAACAAGGCAGAGTACTCAAAATTGTGGAACCATGCAAAAGTTCCAGAGTTAAAGCCTTGCTCCCTGCATCTTAAAACATATACAGGTGAATGAGTAGCAACATTAGGTACAGCTAATGTAACTGTGCAACACAGGGACACAGTGGAACAGCTACCTGTAGTTATAGTATCGGGTACCGGACCAAACCTGTTAGGTCGGGGCTGGATAAAAGAACTTAAATTAGACTGGGGAGCAGTACATCAAATAGATGCGGGCAAACAGTTGACTTTGCAAGAAGTGTTGAGTGAACATGAGAATGTGTTCAAGGAGGAACTTAGCACATTTAATGGCCGCCCAGCTAAGATTTATGTAGACAAGGAGGCACCACCAAGGTTTTTAAAACAACGACCTGTGCCTTATGCCATGAAGCCAAAGGTTGAGGCTAAACTTGACCGTCTATTGAGAGAGAACATACTGGAGCCAGTGAAATGTTCGGAATGGGCAGCTCCCATAGTACCTGTTTTAAAACCGGACAATTCGGTAAGACTCTGTGGAGACTATATATTGACAGTCAATTGGGTGTCCAAACTAGAGCAGTATCCTATTCCCAAAACAGAGGATCTCTTTGCAAACCTGGCTGGAGGAAAGAAATTCACAAAGTTGGATATGAGTCATGCCTACTTGCAGATTACACTGGATGACGAATCAAAGAAGTATGTCACCATAAATACACACAAGGGCTTGTTTACATATAACCGCTTACCGTTTGGTGTCTCATCTAGTCCAGCTATCTTCCAGAGGACAATCGAAGGTGTACTGCAAGGGATTCCACATGTTTCCATCTATCTGGGTGACATTCTGGTGACGGGAAGAACTGACCAGGAGCATCTGAGCACTCTGAGAGAGGTACTACAGAGATTGGAGAGGGCAGGGTTCTGACTCAAGAGGAGTAAGTGCACTTTCCTAGGGAATGAGGCAGTGTTCCTGGGACACAGAGTGGACACCACCAGGCTCCATCCACTCAAGGAGAAGGTACAAGCACTGCAGGACACCCCTGCTCCTACAAATGTGGCTGAGTTAAAAGCTTACCTGGGACTGCTGAACTATTATAACAGGTTTTTACCAAACTTGTCAACTGTGTTAGCACCTCTTCACAAACTACTGTGCAAGGAGACACAGTGGCAGTGGGGAGAGGAGCAGGGGGTTTCATTTGAACAGTCCAAGAAACTGATGCTGTCGTCGGATGTGCTGGTTCACTACAATGCAGAGAAAGACATCATTCTCTCTTGTGATGCTTCACCTTACGGGGTGGGGGCAGTTCTTTCACACTGCATGGAAGATGGAACTGAAAGACCAATAGGGTTTATGTCCTGAACTCTAACACCAGCGAAAAAAAACTATTCCCAGTTAGACAAAGAGGGGTTAGCAGTAATGTTTGGGTTACAGAGGTTCCAGAAGTACATATATGGCAGGAAGTTCACCATATGCACCGATCATAAACCTCTTCTCTCTCTTTTCAATGAAATGAAAGCAGTTCCACAGATGGTGTCACCCCAGATCCAGAGGTGGGCAGTGACGTTGAGGACATATGAGTATGTCATCATCTACAAGGCAGGCAAGTACCATGGGAACGCAGATGCCTTGAGCCGTCTTCCACTGCCAGGCACACCTATCCGTGCAGCTCCAGAGGACAGAATTTTGATGTTGGAGGACACTGACACGGCACTTGTGACTGCAGAGCAAGTAAGAACATGGACAGGTAAAGATCCAGTACTGTCTAGAGTTCGAGAATATGTTGTGAGGGGATGGCCACAGCATCCGGAAGGAGCTGACTTCACACACTACAGTGTCAGGAAAACAGAACTGAGTGTGCAGGATGGTTGCGTGTTGTGGGGAGCACGAGTGATTATTCCACAGCCAGCACGACAGTCTATCCTACAGCAACTACATCAGTGTCATCCTGGGGTCTCGCGTATGAAAGCCTTACTTGTGGTGGCCAAAGCTAGATGAGGAGATAGAAAATCTAGTCAAGACATGCAGCACTTGTCAGGAACACCGGAAGGCACCAGCAGCGGCTCCTCTCCACCCCTGGGAGTGGCCGGATAAACCATGGAGAAGATTGCACTTAGATTATGCGGGTCCATTCATGGGGAAGATGTTCCTCATAATCATTGATGCACATTCCAAATGGATGGATGTTTATCCTGTAAATTCTGCTTCCGCCACTACTACTATAGACTGCCTGCGTCGGAGCTTCAGTAATCAAGGGCTACCGGAGATCGTGGTGAGTGACAATGCCATTTGTTTTGTGAGTACAGAGATAAAAGAGTTCTTGAGAAAAAATGGCATAGTGCAGGTGACCTCGGCTCCATATCATCCATCCTCGAATGGACTTGCGGAGAGAGCCGTACAAACATTTAAGGAGATGATGAAAAAAAGTGCAGAAGGGAGTTTAGCAGCCAAAGTGTCACGGGTTCTGTTCAGCTACAGAATAACACCTCAATCCACCACAGGACTCTCTCCTGCTGAGATGTTATTAGGTCATAGACTACGCTCCACTCTTGACCTTGTGCACCCAGACCTAAAAAGGAAAATGAAAAACAGACAAAACAAACAAAAAGAGAACCATGACAAAAGAACAAAGAGCCGAAGTTTTGGAGAAGGAGATGCGGTCCTTACCAGGAATTTCAGTTATGGACCAAAGTGGATTCCTGGCTTCATAGACTCAATGACAGGTCCAGTATCATACAAGGTCATGTTGGGAGATGGTAGGGTAGTACGCAGACATGTAGATCAGATACTTCCCAGACAAGGGGAAATTGAAATGAAGGTTCCAGATGCAATGACTGAAGACAGGGTTGCCCCCAGTTATCCAAGTGCATCTGTGGGGCCACCACCAGGGACAGAGACAATTCCACAGGAACCTATTCGTCAAGAGGAAACCATCGTTGCAGAGTCAGATACTCTGAGCACTGCTCAGGAGCAGCTGGTGGCTTCACCACAAACAAGCAGGGACTTTACTGTTAGACATTCACAAAGGACTCGCAAGCCACCAAAGAGATTGATACTGAACTGTTAGATTCGTCAAGTATGGAACATGATGAATGGAGACTCCTTATGTGACCCTCAGGAATGGTTGTTTGTTAAGAAACTCATACTGAAATCTTAAGGGGGGAGGGATATAGTAATCTGGGATGTTATGATTAATTTTATCCGCCAGGTGGTGCTGTAGCCAATGCTGCTGCTAAGGTCAGAGGTTTGCTTCCTGTTAAGGTCTGAGGTTGGCTTCCTTCCAGGTCAACAAAGGTGCAATGCCTGGATGCAAGCCTGCCTGGTTGTTTCGCAGTCGTTTAATAAAATACTTGTGTTAATTCCAATACCTCGCCTCTTCGAGTCCTTGTCTCACTACATGGATTTATCACAGATACCTTGTATGTTTGTACTATTGCAATGCAGCTTTGGAGTGAGCCTGTAACTTTGCTGATTAGTACATGCTAACCACATGACACACTTTTTAGCTGCCATTATATCTCATTCCTGCCTCATTCCATCTTCTATTAATCCTTCACCCAGATACATTGTTCACTCTGTCCAGCTTCTACCCCTCCCGAGCCTAGCCTTGGCTTCCACACCACTCTCTCTCAGGTTCACTTGAGTGCTCCAGGTCTCATCTGAAGTGCTCAAAATCTGCGCTCTCCCTGGTCCACTCCCTCCTCTTGCATTTTCCTGAGCTCCACCTTCACTCCTGCTCCCTGGCCCAGGCCCAGGACCAACTCCCAAAGTCTGGGACACAGTGGAATACTGCTGCAGACCCAGAGTGCAAGTTTTAAGTGTACGGGCACCACATCCTTCCCCTTCCTTCACTCTCCTAGTTCGAAACTCAGAGCCCCAAAGTGAGCCACTGCTGCAGATTAGGAATGCAAGTTTTAAGCAGACTTGTTCAGCTCGATGATCAGCTGACTTACCAAGAGCTGCTTTCAAAACAATTAAAGCAGGGCAGCAGCAGGATCAGCACTTGGGAAATCAATAAATCCATTGGTCCAAAGGGTGATTGAGCCTGTTTTAATACCCCTCGGAAACTGACCACAACTTCAGGATTTCAGCGTTTAGAGGCGCATGCATCAAATCCTGAAGTTGTGGTCAGTTTCAGATGGGTATTAATGGCGAGCGCTGACAGTTCGCAATCATCACCCACTGCAAAATCCGGGCCATTCAAACTCAGTCAAATTGGATAAGCATGTGGGGAGGCAAAAGGACGTAATGTAATACAGAGGATAGAAGAAACAGAAAGCAGGACAAACTTACAGAAAGAGTGAGACCGAATGAGAAAACGAGCTAGAGAGAAAGGTATAGAGACAATTAGAGAAAGTGTGTAAGAGCCTTACAGAGTGACAGAAAGTGTGAAAAACATACCAAAAGAGCACAAAGGACACAAAGAATTGGACAGCAGGAGAAATAACAGTTACAGGCAGAGAAACCCGATTTTTAAATTTATTTTTGTTCAGAGTATCTCTATTGGTGTCAAATTTAAACAATTCAAAATACTCAGAATCTACTATGTTTGCAGATGATTATTATTTAATTTAATAATTTGTTACACAATATTTTATCTTTAACGTTCTTCTGTCATTAGCTGTTTCAGAACAATCTTGAGAGCCTACTTACTCTCTTTGGAATGGGAACATTTCCTTTTTCTACTACTTCTCCTCCTTCTCCGAGTCATCGTCAGGCAAGTTAAAGGCTTCCCAATATATACAAACCTTTAAATTTTGAAATCATAAATAGATATATAAATAACAAGTACATATAGTAATAGTTAATAATAAAAACGTTATTTTTTCAAATGTCAGTTTTTGTATGCGATTTAAGGGCACTAAATAATAGTGAATCAGCAATGACTCTAAGCCTTTTTTTTTCATTTTTGGTAAATGTGGGGTCATTGTTTCTACGATGTTCTCTGGCACCAATGTGAGCTGGAGATTGACTTTTACTGCTTGCCCCTATCTGACACCATTCTTGAAAATAGGCAAAATTGTGATGAAGTGAAATTGTACTGTAAGATGACTTTGAAAAACAACCTTCTATGGTAAGATTAATGTTGACAGTTCTTTTACAGTTACAGTTTAACATATTTTGCTGACTTTTCTTCCATATTTAAGGAATATGTTAACAACCTCCTCCCCCCCCCCAATAAAACACCTGCCAGTTAATTAATTGAACTACAATCTTCAACTTATCTCCAGTGCAAGGAAGACACATTACCACTGACACGGGAGAAGCCATGTTAAATGTCCTGCCACTTGTCACTGCTCAATGTTATTGCATTTCTGGATTTGAACATTGTGCTTTGACTATATTGAATTATTAAAAACTTCCCAATTAAAAAGAGCTTATTTATATCAGAGTAGTTCAGAAGGTTTTACTTTAAACAATATCAACAACAAACTCAGCAACTTGCATTTATATAGCAACTTTAACATAGGAAAATGGCCCAAGGCGCTTCACAGGAGCATAATCAGACAAAAATTGACACTGAGCCAAAGATGGAGATATTAGGAGGAGTGACTAATAGCTTGGTGAAAGAGATAGGTTTTAAGGAGGATCTTGAAGGAAAAGAGCATGATGGAGAGGCAGAGAGGTTTAGGGAGGGAATTCCACCAGTGGTGGGGCGAAGGGAGTAGGTGATGCATAAGTTCCAGAGTTGGAGGAATGCAGAGTTCTTGGAGGATTGTACGGCAGCAAGAAGTTACAGAGGTGAATGGGGTGGGGAAGGTGGTGCGAGGCCATGGTGGGATGAGAATTTTAAATGCGAGTTGTTGGTGGACTGGGAGCCGATGTGGTCAGCGAGCACGGGTGATGGATGAACGGGCAGCAGAGTTTTGGACGAGCTCAAGTTTATGGAGGATGGAAGATGGGAGGCCGGCCAGGAGAGCACTGGAATAGTCGAGTCTGGAAATAAAAGAAGCATGGATGAGGGATTCAGCAGCAGACGGGCTGAGGCAGGGGCATGGAAACGTGACGTAGGCTGTGTTTATGATGGCGAGGATATTGGGTTAGAAGCTCAGCACAGGGTCAATAGGATGTTGAGGTTGTGAACAGTCTAGTTCAGCCTGAAATAGTGGCTAGGGAGGGGGGTGGATTGGTGGTGAGCAAATAGAGTTTGTGGCGGGGCCAAAGACAATGGCTTGTCCTCCCAATGTTTAATTGGACGAAACTGTGGCTCATCCAGGATGTTGGACAAGCAGGCTGACAACACAGAATCAGTGGATGGAGTGAGAGAGGTGCTGTAGGAGATTCTGTGACTACAACTGGATAGGTAAGAGTGGGACCAGGTGAGGGCAGTTCCACTCAGCTGGACAACAGAGGAGATGTGTTGAAGGAGGATAGTGTGGTCAACTGCGTCAAAGGCTGCAGTGAGGTCAAGAAGGATGAGAATGGGTAGTGCACCATGGACACAGAGGATGTCATTTGTGACTTTGTTTAGGGCCACTTCAGTACTGTTGTAGGGGCGTAAACCTGACAAGAGGTTCAGAGAAGGAGTTGCAAGAAAGATGGGCATGGATTTGAGAGGTGACAACTTTGTTCAAGGACTTTGGAGAGGAAAGCAAGATTGGAGCTGGGGCGGTAGTTTGTATGGACAGAAGGGGTAAGGGTGTTTTTTGAGGAGGGGATGATAGCTGTTGTTTTGAAAGGGAGCAGAAGAGTACCTGAGGAGAGCTTTACAATGTCAGGTTGCATAGATATGTGAAGAGAAAAAGATTGGTGAAGTCAAGCGTAGGCCCCTTGCAGTCAGAATCAGGGGAATTTATAATGGGGAACAAAGAAATGGCAGACCAATTAAATACATATTTTGGTTCTGTCTTCGCAAAGGAGGACACAAATAACCGCCCAGAAATGTCGGGGAACATAGGGTCTGATGAAAGGGAGGAACTGAAAGAAATCAGTATTTGTAGGGAAATGGTGTTAGGGAAATTGATGGGATTGAAGGCCAATAAATCCCCAGGGCCTGATAATCTGCATCCTAGGGTACTTAAGGAAGTAGCCCTAGAAATAGTAGATGCATTGCTGATCATCTTCCAGCATTCGATGGAATCTGGAACAGTACCCATGGATTGGAGGGTAGCTAATGTTACCCCACTATTCAAAAAAGGTGGTAGAGAGAAAACGGGGTATTACAGACTGGTAAGCCTGACATCGGTAGTGGGGAAAATGCTAGAGTCCATTATAAAAGATGTAATAGCAGAGCACTTGGAGAACAGTGACAGGATCAGACAAAGTCAACATGGATTTACAAAAGGTAAATCGTGCTTGACTAATCTACTGGAATTTTTTGAGGATATAACTGATAAAATAGATAAGGGAGAACCAGTGGATATAGTGTATTTGGACTTTCAGAAGGCTTTCGATAAGGTCCTGCATAAGAGATTAGCATGTAAAGTTAAGGCACATGGGATTGGGGGCAAGGTATTGACTTGGATAGAGAACTGGTTGGCAGACAGAAAGCAAAGAGTTGGAATAAACGGGTCGTTTTCCGAGTGGCAGGCAGTGACTAGTGGGGTACCGCAAGGATCGGTCCTAGGACCCCAGCTGTTCACAATATATATTAATGATCTGGACGAGGGAATTGGATGTAATATCTCCAAATTTGCAGATGACACAAAGCTCGGTGGGAGGGTAAGCTGTGAGGAGGATTTCGTGAAACACCAGGATGATTTGGACAGGTTGGGTGATTGGGCAGATGCAATATAACGTGGATAAATGTGAGGTTATCCACTTTGGTGGCAAAAACAGGAAGGCAGATTATTATCTGAATGGCAATAGATTGGGAGAAGGGGAAGTGCAACGAGACCTGGGTGTCCTTGTGCACCAGTCGCTGAAGGTAAGCATGCAGGTGCAGCAGGCGGTTAAGAAGAGAGGGTTTGAGTACAGGAACAAGGATGTCTTGCTGAAGTTGTACAGGGCCTTGGTGAGACCACACCTTGAGTATTGTGTGCAATTTTGGTCGCCTTATCTGAGGAAGGATGTTCTTGCCATGGAGGGAGTTCAGCGAAGATTCACCAGGCTGATACCTGGGATGGCAGCAATGACGTATGAGGAGAGATTGGGTCGATTGGGCTTGTACTCGCTGGAGTTTAGAAGAATGAGAGGGGATCTCATTGAAACTTATAAAATTCTGACAGGACTGGACAGACTAGATGCAGAAAGGATGTTCCCGATGGTCAGGGAGTCCAGAACCAGGGGTCACAGTCTAAGGATAAGGGGTAAGCCATTTAGGACAGAACTGAGGAGGAATTTCTTCACCCAGAGAGTGGTGAACCTGTGGAATTCTCTACCACAGAAGGCAGTAGATGCCAGTACATTAAATATATTCAAGAAGGAGTTAGATATATTTCTTAAGGCTAAAGGGATCAAGGGGTATGGGGGGAAAGCAGGGACAGGGTACTGAATTTGGATGATCAGCCATGATCGAATTGAATGGGGGAGCAGGCTCGAGGGGCCGAATGGCCTACTCCTGCTCCTATCTTCTATGTTTCCATGTTTCTATAGTGGCCAGAATCGGATGTTGGGAGGTCAGCAGTTTATTTGGAATAGGGTCAAGAGAGCAGGAGTTGGGTCTCATGAATGTGTTATAGAATCATAGAATAGTACAGCACAGAAGGAGGCCATTCGACTCACCGAGTCTGTGCTGGCTCTTTCGAAGAATAATCCAGTTAGTCCCACTCCCTCGCTCTTTCCCATATCCCTGCAGTTTTTTTCTCCTTCAAGCATTTATCCAATTTCCTTTTGAAGGCTACTATTGAATCTGTATCCGCCACCCTATCTGGTAGTGCTTTCCAAATCCTAACCGCGTAAAAAAGTTTTTCCTCATGCCGCCTCTGGTTCTTTTGCCAATCGCCTTAAATCTGTGCCCTCTGGTTATTGACCCTTCAGCCATTGGAAACAGTTTCTCTTTATTTACTCTATCTAAATCCTTCATGATTTTAAACACCTCTATCAAATCTCCTCTTAGCCTTCTCTGCTCCAAGGAGAACAACCCCAGCTTCTCTAATCTTTCCACATAACTGTAATCCCTCAACCCTGGAACCATTCTAGTAAATCTAAATAAAAACAGAAAATGCTGGAAATACTCAGCAGGTCAGGCAGCATCTGTAGAGACAGAAACAGAGTTAACGTTTCAGGTCAATGACCCTTCATCAGAACTGGAAAAAGTTAGAGATGTAACAGATTTTTAAGCAAGTGTAGGGGTAGCGAAAGTGAGGAGGAGAGGAAAGAACAAAAGGGAAGGTCTGTGATAGGATGGAAGGCAGGAGAGATTAAAAGACAAAAGGGATGATGGTGCAAGGCAAAAGGAGATGGTAATGGGACAAGTTAAGAAACAAAAGATGACTCTAGATGAGGTGCGAATGGCAATGGCAGAATCATCAACAGCTGCCATGTGAGAGAAAAAAAGAAAAAAAGAAAAAAAGAGATAGGAACAGAGGTTATAGTCTGAAATTGTTGAACTCAATGTTGAGTCCAGAAGGCTGTAAAGTGCCTTATCGAAAGATGAAGTGCTGTTCCTCGAGCTTACGTTGAGCTTCATTGGAACAGTGTAAGAGGCCGAGGACAGTGAGGTCTGAGTGGGAATGGAGCGGAGAATTAAAGTGACAGGCGACTGGAAGCTCGGGGTCATGCTTACGGATTGAATGGAAGTCTTCCGCAAAGCAGTCACCCAATCTGTGTTTGGTCTCCTCAATGTAGAGGAGACCGCATCATGAGCAGCGAATACAGTATACTAAATAGCAAGAAGTACAAGTAAATTGCTGTTTCACCTGGAAGGAGTGTTTGGGGCCCTGGACAGTGGGAAAGGAGGAGGTAAAAGGGCAGGTGTTGCATCTCCTGCGCTTGCATGGGAAGGTGCCGAGCGAAGGGGAAGGGGTGTTGGGGGTGATAGAGGAGTGGACCAGGGTGTCGCGGAGGGAGCGGCCTCTTCGGAATGCTGAAAGGGGAGGTGAGGGGAAGATGTATTTGGTGGTGGGATCACGCTGGTGGTGGTGGAAATGGCGGAGGATGATCTGTTGAATGTGGAGGCTGGTGGGGTGAAAGGTGAGGAGAGGACAAGGGGAACCCTATCGTGGTTCTGGGAGGGAGAGGAAGGGGTGAGAGCAGAATTACGGGAAACAGAATGGACACGGTCAAGGGCCGTGTCAACCACAGTAGAGGGGAATCCTCGGTTGAGGAAAAAGGAAGACATATCGGAAGCACTGGTATGGATAGTGGCATCATCAGAGCAGATGCAGCAGAGATGGAGGAACTGGGAGAATGGAATAGAGTTCTTACAGGAAGTGGGGTGGGAGGAAATGTAGTCCAGGTAGCTGTGGGAGTCAGTGGGCTTATAGTGAATGTTTGTCAATTGCCTATCCCTAGAAATGGAGACAGTGGAGTTGAGGAAGGGAAGGGAAGAGTTGGAGATGGACCATGTGAAGGTGAGGGAAGGGTGGAAATTGGAAGGAAAGTGAATGAAATTTTCTAGTTCAGGGCAAGAGCAGGAAACAGCACCAATACAGTCATCAATGCACCTGGAAAAAGAGGTGAGGGAGGGAACCTGAGTAGAACTATAACAAAGAATGTTTCACATATCCCAAGAAAAGGCAGGCAGAGCTAGGACCCATGCGGGTTCCCATAGCAACACTTGTAATTTGAAGGAAGTGAGTGGAGTCAAAGGAGAAGTTGTTCAATGTGAGAACAAGTTCAGCCAGGCGGAGGAGGGTGGTGGTGGATGGGGACTGGTTGGGCCTCTGTTCAAGGAAGAAGTGGAGCGCCCTCAGGCCATCCTGGTGGGGGATGGAGGTGTAGAGGGATTGGATGTCCATAGTGAAAAGGAGATGGTTGGGGCCAGTAAACTGGAAACTGTTAAAGTGGCGGAGGGTGTCAGAAGAGTTGTGGATGTAGGTGTTCCTGCCTCTACACTTGCTTAAAAATCTGTTACATCTCTAACTTTTTCTAGTTCTGACGAAGGGTCATCGACCTGAAACGTTATCTCTGTTTCTCTCTCCACAGAAACTGCCTGACCTGCTGAATATTTCCAGCATTTTCTGTTTTTATTTCAGATTTCCAGCATCCGCAGTATTTGGCTTTTGTATTAGTAAATCTAAATGTTGAGCTCAGCAACGTCATGAGGGTAGATGGGAGAGAAACTAGAGACAGGTGTGGGTTCAGGGCTCGAACAGGATTCTTTAAAAATTATAGTAAAGTGCACTTTTCATTATCAATCTTTCATTAATAGGGCTCCTCCATAGCTGTGTGGAGACACAATAGGTTGCACCTGTGATTCAACCACCCATCTGACTTGCTGATTCCACTGTAGGAGAACTGCTGCATAAAGACCAACAACTTCAGCACCTGTGGGAAGGAAATGTCCTTTCTGGACCGTAGGAGCAATTGTTGCACAGGGAGAGAACGGGGCGGGCGGGGGTGGATGCTCTCATGAATTTGTTTTGGTAAGGGCCCTGTCTCTGATATCTCCCGCAATCTTTATACCTGGTTACACCTCAGTAAAGACCATTTGCCAGTGGTCAGGTCAGAGGGGTAGCAAAGGCCTCGGGAAAGTCGCCCAAAAGCAACTCAGCTACAGTTGTTTTGTGACCTGATTATACCAGGAAAAAGAGGGAAAAAATGTGGGAGAAAGGTAGATCAGAGTCTCACAAAAGCAAAATGATTATTCATAATATTAAATACAATATTATACCACGAGCATTTCAATTTAGGAAAATAACAGATTTGAATTTCACCATGTTAACATTATTATTTGGCCTCACAAGTCTATACAAATCTTACCTTGTTTAACTCGGCTGTTCCTAAACCCTGCAAGATCTGTCTCTGTGGTGACCCATGCCTAACAGTCAGGAACAATTCTTCAGATTTTGAAACCAGAAAGAAATTCAGAAGTTCTCCTGTTCTTATTTTAGTTTAATAAATTCCAGTCATGCAAAGAAAAACACACCTGAGGGAACACTGCTGAGGTTTCAGGGAGATATGTTTCAGTGGAGGCAATCACTATCACAACCTTTGTTATTTGGCTCTCTGCTTGCTCCAGTTACTGCTTCTATTTTTGCCTCTAAGCCCCGAAGCTGATTATTCGACTTAATCCTTCAGAGCTTTAGACATGCTCTACCTGTGTCTTCCCCTGGGACTGGTGTACTTTTTACTTAAAAGTCTCCTTGCTTAACTGAAGAGCTGCAATTATAAAGAAACAATTTACATTGTTGTTGCATCTGATTATTCTACTGTCTTCATTCTTCTACAGCCTGTTAAACAGATTTGTCTTCATTTTTCACGTGAGGAACATTCACCATCACAGATTAAGGGCCAGGAAATGGCAGTATAAGAGAGCGCTCGGACCAGGGAGCGAGGTGAGGCGGAGCCCGGCATAAAAACCGGCGCAAGCAGCGAGGCCCGACCAGTTCGGACCAGGGAGTGAGGTGAGGCGGAGCCCGGCATAAAAACCGGCGCAAGCAGCGAGGCCCGACCAGTTCGGACCAGGGAGCGAGGTGAGGCGGAGCCCGGCATAAAAACCGGCGCAAGCAGTGAGGCCCGACCGGTTCGGACCAGGGAGCGAGGTGAGGCGGAGCCCGGCATAAAAACCGGCGCAAGCAGCGAGGCCCGACCAGTTCGGACCAGGGAGCGAGGTGAGGCGGAGCCCGGCATAAAAACCGGCGCAAGCAGCGAGGCCCGACCAGTTCGGACCAGGGAGCGAGGTGAGGCGGAGCCCGGCATAAAAACCGGCGCAAGCAGCGAGGCCCGACCAGTTCGGACCAGGGAGCGAGGTGAGGCGGAGCCCGGCATAAAAACCAGCGCAAGCAGCGAGGCCCGACCAGTTCGGACCAGGGAGCGAGGTGAGGCGGAGCCCGGCATAAAAACCGGCGCAAGCAGCGAGGCCCGATCAGTTCAGACCAGGGAGCGAGGTGAGGCGGAGCCCGGCATAAAAACCGGCGCAAGCAGCGAGGCCCGACCAGTTCGGACCAGGGAGCGAGGTGAGGCGGAGCCCGGCATAAAAACCGGCGCAAGCAGCGAGGCCCGACCAGTTCAGACCAGGGAGCGAGGTGAGGCGGAGCCCAGCATAAAAACCGGCGCAAGCAGCGAGGCACACCAACTCAGCAGCGGGGAGAGAGGTAAAAAGTAATCAGAGTGTGACGTCACCAGGGAGCAGGTAAGTGATTGGTTGGTGAGTATTTCTCTTTTTTAAACTTTAACTCTGTAGTTTATAGTTACTAGGGTCTTTTCTGGTGTAGCAGGGACTGTTGGTAAACTATACAAGCGCCTTAGAGATATCTTTAATTGGTGAGAGTGAATTAATTTAAATTAATTAAAGGGTAAGTCATGCCAGGAGAGCCCAGCCTCGTGTTATGCTCCTCTTGCTCTATGTGGGAATTCAGGGACACTGCCGGTGCCCCTGATGACCACGTGTGCTGGAAATGCATCCAGCTGCAGCTATTAGCAGACCGCATTGAGGCGCTGGAGCTGTGGGTGGATGGGTTGTGGAGCATTCACGATGCTGAGAGGGACGTGGATAACACGTTTAGTGAGTTGGTCACACCACAGGTAAGGGCTGCACAG
The DNA here is from genome assembly GCF_052327205.1 of Somniosus microcephalus. Classification (NCBI taxonomy): domain Eukaryota; kingdom Metazoa; phylum Chordata; class Chondrichthyes; order Squaliformes; family Somniosidae; genus Somniosus; species Somniosus microcephalus. The sequence goes on along the minus strand of NC_140987.1, from coordinate 178,155,156 downwards.
GAAGAAAGGAAATGGGTGACCACCAGGCGGAGCAATAGAAGCAGGCAGGTAGTGCAGGAGACCCCTGTGACCATTCCCCTCTCAAACAGGTATACCGATTTGGATACTGTTGAGGGGGATGACTCACCAGGGGAAGGCAGCAGCAGCCAACTTCCTGGCACTGGGGGTGCTCCTGCTGCCCAGGAAGGGAGGAAAAAGAATGGGAGAGCAATAGTGGTAGAGGATTCTATAGTAAGGGGAACAGATAGGCGTTTCTGTGGCCGTAGACGTGACTCCAGGATGGTTTGTTGCCTCCCTGGTGCCAGGGTCAAGGATGTCACTGAGCGGCTGCAGGGCATTCTGGAGGGGGAGGGTGAACAGCCAGGGGTCGTGGTCCACATTGGTACCAACGACATAGGTAAAAAGAGGGATGAGGTCCTGCAGCAAGAATTTAGGGAGCTAGGTGGAAGATTAAAGAGCAGGACCTCAAAGGTTGTAATCTCTGGATTACTCCCAGTGCCACGTGCTAGTGAGTATAGGAATAGGAAGATAGAACAGATGAATGCGTGGCTAAAGGGATGGTGCAGGAGGGAGGGCTTTAGTTTCCTGGATCACTGGGTCTGCTTCTGGGAAAGGTGGGACTTGTACAAGTCGGACGGTTTACACCTGAACCAGAGGGGGACCAATATCCTTGCGGGGAGGTTTGCTAGCACTGCTGGGGGGGGTTTAAACTAACTTGGCAGGGGGATGGGATACAGAGTGGAGCTATAGTAGGGGGTGATTTACAGCCAAATACGGAGGAAAAAACAAGTCAGCTGGGAAGGCAGAGCAAATATGTGAAGGCAAAAGGGAATATGTCAAGGCTGGAAGGCATTTATTTTAATGCAAGGAGTCTTGCAAACAAGGTGGATGAACTGAAGTTGTTGTTGAACACATGGGAGTACGATATTATTGCTATCACGGAGACATGGTTGAGGGAGGGTCAGGACTGGCAGCTCAATATTCCGGGGTATAGAATCTTCAGGCAAGACAGAGGGGGGTGTAAAAGGGGAGGGGGTATTGCAATATTAATTAAGGAGTCAATTACTGCTGTAAGGAGGGATGATATATTAGCGGGTTCCTCTAATGAGGCCATATGGGTAGAACTTAAAAACAAAAAGGGGGCAAGCACTTTGCTGGGAGTGTACTATAGGCCCCCAAACAGTCAGGGGGAGATAGAGGAACAGATATGTAGGCAAATCTCAGAGAAGTGCGAAAATAATAGAGTAATAATAGTGGGGGATTTCAACTTCCCCAATATTAATTGGGATAGTCAGAGTGTGAAAGGCTTAGAGGGTGCAGAATTCTTAAAGTGCATCCAGGAGAGCTTTTTGAGCCAACATGTAGAAAGTCCTACAAGAGAGGGGGCGGTACTGGACCTAATTCTAGGGAATGTAGCCGGGCAAGTGGTGGAAGTGTCAGTAGGAGAGCACTTTGGCGACAGTGACCATAATTCGGTGAGATTTAAGGTGGTCATGGAAAAAGACAAAGGCGGCCCGGAAATAAGGGTTCTAAATTGGGGAAAGGCCGATTTTAAATATGATAAGGCAGGATCTGGCCAAAGTGGACTGGGAGCAGCTACTTATAGGAAAATCCACATCAAAACAGTGGGAGACTTTCAGAAGGGAAATAGAGAGAGTACAACGCCAACATGTTCCTGTAAAGGTCAAGGGTGGGACCAACAAGCAAAGGGAACCTTGGATGACAAGGGATATACAAAAATGCATTAGGCAAAAAAGGGGGGCTTTTGGCAGTTACAAAAGACTAAAGATGGAGGAAGCCCTAGAGGAGTATAAAAAGTGCAGGGGCATACTTAAAAAAGAAATTAGGAGGGCGAGGAGGGGCCATGAAATAACACTGGCGAGCAAAATAAAGGAAAATCCTAAGATATTTTCTAAGTATATTAAGGGCAAGAGGATAACCAGGGAAAGGGTAGGGCCCATTAGGGACCAAAGTGGCAATCTGTGTGTAGAGCCAGATGATGTAGGCGGGGTTTTAAATGAATTTTTTGCATCTGTGTTCACTATGGAGAAAGACGATGTAGACATAGAAATCGGGCAAGGGGACTGTGACATACTTGAACATATTAGCATCGAGAGGGAGGAGGTACTAGCGGTTTTAGCAGGCTAAAAAGTGGATAAATCCCCAGGCCCGGATGAGATGTATCCCAGGCTGTTGTATGAGGCAAAGGAGGAGATTGCAGGGGCTCTGACACAAATTTTCAGAACCTCTCTGGCCACAGGGGATGTACCAGAGGACTGGAGAACAGCTAACGTAGTACCATTATACAAGAAGGGTAGCAGGGATAAACCAGGGAATTACAGGCCAGTGAGCCTAACATCTGTGGTAGGGAAATTATTGGAAAAAATTCTGAGGGACAAAATTAGTCTCCACTTGGAGAGGCAAGGATTAATCGGGGATAGTCAGCATGGCTTTGTCAAGGGTAAATCATGTCTGACAAATCTGATTGAATTTTTCGAGGGGGTGACTAGGTGTGTGGATGAGGGAAATGCTGTGGATGTGGTTTACATGGACTTCAGCAAAGCTTTTGACAAAGTCCCGCATAGGAGACTGGTCAAGAAGGTAAGAGCCCATGGGATCCAGGGTGCCTTGGCGCGTTGGATCCTAAACTGGCTGAGTGGCAGGAGGCAGAGGGTGATGGTCGAAGGTTGCTTTTGTGACTGGAAGCCTGTGTCCAGTGGGGTACCTCAGGGATCGGTGCTGGGTCCCTTGCTGTTTGTGATCTACATAAATGATTTGGATGAGAATGTAAAAGGTATGATCAGTAAGTTCGCGGATGACACGAAAATTGGTGGGGTGGTAAATTGCGAGGAGGGTAGCCTCAGGCTACAGGACGATATAAACGGGTTGGTCAGATGGGCGGAAAAGTGGCAAATGGAATTTAACCCTGAAAAGTGCGAGGTGATGCATTTTGGACGGACAAATAAGGCAAGGGAATACACAATGAGTGGTAGGACCCTAGGAAGTACAGAGGGTCAGAGGGACCTTGGTGTACATGTACATAGATCCCTGAAGGCAGCGGAACAGGTAGATAAGGTGGTTAAAAAGGCATATGGGATACTTGCCTTCATTAGCCGAGGCATAGAATATAAGAGCAGGGAGGTTATGATGGAGCTGTACAAAACGCTGGTGAGGCCACAGCTGGAGTACTGTGTGCAGTTCTGGTCGCCTCACTATAGGAAGGATGTGATTGCTTTGGAGAGGGTGCAGAGAAGATTCATCAGGATGTTACCTGGGATGGAGCGCCTCAGCTATGAAGAAAGACTAAACAGGCTGGGGTTGTTTTCCTTGGAGCAAAGAAGGCTGAGGGGGGACCTGATTGAGGTGTACAAAATGATGAGGGGCATAGATAGGGTAGATAAAGAGGAACTTTTCCCCTTAGTAGGGGGGTCAATAACAAGGGGGCATAGATTCAGGGTAAGGGGCAGGAGATTTAGAGGGGATTTGAGGAGGAACTTTTTCACCCAGAGGGTGGTTGGAATCTGGAACTCACTGCCTGAAAGGATGGTAGAGGCAGGAACCCTCACAACATTCAAGAAGCATTTGGATGAGCACTTGAAATGCCACTGCATACAAGGCTATGGACCAAATGCTGGAAAATGGGATTAGACTGGACAGGGATTGATGGACGGCGCAGACACGATGGGCCGAAGGGCCTCTTTCTGTGCTGTATAACTCAATGGCCTAGAAATTGAGTTTGCGCTGCGCCAGGGCTTTAGCGCCGGAAGTTAGCGCCGGCGCTAAGTCCCTTTGCGCGCGCCAAAAATTCAGTAGCGCCGCGCCCAAACGGCTGCCGGCGCTACTGAAGGGTTTTAGCGCCTGAAAACTGGCGCAACGCGCCGCATTGCGGCGCTATTCCGGCGCTGCGGCGCCCGCTGCGGTGCGGCAGGCTCGGGAAGTGCAGGCCTCCTCCTTCCGTTAAGGAGGAGCTGCCTGCACCCGGCCGCGGCCCGCGCAAATCTCTTCAAAAATGAGCCCGGCACCTCGGACAAGTGCCGGGCTTGCATCTGTTCCGGGGGGGCGGGGGGGGGAGAAGTCCGGGGAGGGAGCTGCGGGCAGGCGGCCGGCGGGAAAGCGGCCGGCCGCCGCGCCTCCTTAAAGCGCCGGCGCAGACTCCGGCAACACTCGTTTGCTGGAGTCTTAGTTGCGGCTGCCACTGGCGAGGCGGCCGCAACTGAATTTCGGCTTGGGGCCGGGTTACCACGGCAACCGGGACGCTGCGCACACCGATGACGTCATCGGTGCCGGCGCAGCGCTACCGGTCTACCGCCGCGGAAGGGCCCCAGGCAATTTAGGAACCGGCGCCAATTGCAGCGCTAGGCCCTCTAGCGCCGCAAAATCGGTGCTAAGGGCACTGAATTTCTAGGCCAAGGTCTCTACACTCATGTCCAAGTGCGGTGCTGTATTCTTGGAAGCTTTCTAAGCCTGTCCTTAGCCAAGAGGCCATGTCATTGCAGAGCAGGGTTTATTATGTTTGGCCTTAAGCTGTAATCGCAAGAATTATGTAATTTTCCAAATTTATACAAAATGTGAAATTTACAAATGCAAGCTTCTGTGTTTGATGGAGATATATTAGAAACCAAAAGAAAAGTAATGGTGCAATTAATCTGCTGCACCCTACCTAAAAAGTAACACTTGCTAGATGTAATGTAGTATATAACTTTAAAAAAGCTGCAGAAATTCTGGAAGATAAAATCTGTCACAGTTTCCTGTGTTCTGAGGACTCTTAACCGCCCTCTGAAGTAGCCTAGCAAGCCACTCAGTTGTATCAGGGCAACTAACCAGCAACGCCCACATCCCGAGAATTAATTAAAAAAAGAATTGGAGACGGGTGAGGCTGGAGGCGCAGCAGGGTGTTTGCACATTTCACTTTCCTTTGCTCTTTCCTCAAACAATCACACACAGTGTGGCAACCTGGTGGTGCATCTGCTACCGCTGACCCTTGTCCCTCTTGCCCTTTCTCTAGGTCCTTTCGATGACTTGGGCCTGCAGCCGCATAGATGGAGAGGGGGAAGCCAATCTCCTACTGATGCACCATCACTCGCTCTGACCTTCCCAAGTACCAGCACAGAGATGTCTATAAAGTGACCTAGAGGGGTCTGCACAGAGTGATTCATTTAGGACTAGTGAGCAAGCGCGGGTACAATGGAAACATAAGAACATAAGAAGATAAGAAACAGGAGCAGGAGTAGGCCAATCAGCCCCTCGAGCCTGCTCCGCCATTCAGTAAGATCATGGCTGATCCAATCTTGGGCTCAACACCACTTTCCTGCTCTCTCCCCATACCCCTTGACTCCCTTGTAATTCAAATGTCTGTCAATCTCTGCCTTGAATATATTCAAGAAACGGTTTGCCAGAAGGAAGGCTCAGGTCCGAGATCTGCTGAAGAGGATGGAGGTGCAGACTTTAGGGGCAAAGCCTTTAAATGAAAAATGCTTTATGTGCAGCAGTACTTGCTCAAATTGCCTGCCTGTGAGCTACCCCATCACATTGGAGATTGTGGAGTAGTCCACTACCAACCCATGTGCGATTCTGATGCATGGCAACAACACTCTGCAGTCAAGCATGGAATGTGTGATCACCTCAATGGGCATTGCATCTGGATCCTCCTTTCAGGAGACTACGGCAGCAGTAGTAGAACCTCTCAGAGATGCTCATACAGATGCCGTGCAGGATCTGGGCTCCACCATATCCTCTGCCTTGGACAGGCTGATGGACTAAATAGATAGCGGCTTCACTCGCGTTACGGATCTCCTACAGTCTGCTCTCATGCAAATCAGTGGGAGTGCTGAGCTGCAGCCTCACAGCAGGGGCAGTGGTACAACAGGAGTGGAATACCTGTATGTTGTCCTTTCTCAGGATGACAGCACATCCGCACACTCACCACCACCTTAACCAATGCCCTAGTGCCAAGAAGCCAACTGCCCCGACAGTCGTCGAGATGCTGCAGTCTGCAGCCAGGCCCTCTCAAGCCTGAGCTCCTTCAGGTCACTGACCACTAACATCTCAAGAGCTCCTCATCTGAGACCAGCCTTCTACCTCAAACACCTCATAGGAGAACTAGAGTAGGAAAGAAGACACTTAAGAGATGCAATAGTGGCTCAGACCTGGGTGACAATTAGGCATTTATGTAAAGTAGTAAAATGACAAACCATTTTGATATTTTTGTGTGCAGAATGTTTCTATACTAGCTGTTGACCCTGCACTGTCAGGTGACTTGTATATCAATTTTGGTCTTTGGGCGGTGAGACGTTGGACGGGACTGTTAATTTGGGTTGGGGGTGGGATTGTTCAGCTGAAGGTGCTGCCGAAGTGCTCTGGCTACAAACTGATGTTGGAACCCTTTCCTCATGTCGTCTGTATTGCCTTTACCATTTGGTTGAATGTCCTCATCCAATGGTGGCTCCATGTGTTGACCCCGTTGCAGTGCAAAATTATGCAGCATCCCACAAACCACTATCATCCGGGACTCTCTCCCTCAGCTGTATTGGAGGAAACCACCGGACCTGTCCAGGCAGTGGAATTGTTACCTAAGCATTCCAAGGGTATGTCCAATAACGGCTCAAGTTGACCTGCAGATCTGGTCGTAGTGCAGTTCAGCCAGCGAGTGTGGGTTCTGAGAGGTGTCATGAGCCAGGTATGCTGGGGATAGCCCTGGTCGCCAAGCTGCCAGCCTCTTGCATTGCTACTCCTACTCCTCCTGGTCCAACATAGAAAGTAACAAAACTTACCTAAAATGGCCTCTTCTGATCCTGGATCTTCTTTTTTGACTTTATCTGATGGGAAAGCCATCAGATAAAGTCCTCATTCAGACCAGCATTAACATAGCAATAAGGAAGTAGAGCAGTGCTTGGTTTGTGGTGTTGAGATAATCCTAATTCCAGCGTAGCTACATCAGTTATAGAATGCAAAAGCAGTCCACTCGAGAAAATATTTTTCATATTTCATACACTTGCTTCCAAAATCCTTTTTGTAAATCATAGAATAATTTATTGGTCATAGAATCTACATGATGTGATGTGGTTGCACTGCAATTACACCCTCTGGTACAGTACAATATGCTATGTGATGTAGTCATCAGCCTATCATAGGACAGAGATAGATGAGGTCATGTGATCAAAATAAAATCACTAATATATGCAGCGATTTACATCATCAGAAGAATTGTGCCACTTGACTGCATGACATCATAATTTTAAATATCACTGAATACTGTGGTCAATATAAAGCAAAAGAAACATTAATTTCTAAAATATTGCATGAAAGCAGTAATGTTTCCTTGTCCAGTATGTCTTCTAAACTAACTGGCTCCAGAGCATTGATTAAAAATGTTTTGGCTGCAGCACCAATGCCCTTTCTAGCCTCATGTGATCTTTGCAAAAAGGATTAAGGCTGAAAAAAAAACAAAGAAAAAAAAAGTGACATCACAAGAGCTTGCATCCTAGCAACAGATTTTTTTCTATATAAATAGTTGTTTTGAATTTAAAACCATATTCTAGAATGGAATGCTAACTGCCGAGTGACGTTGGTTGGATCTTGAAAATATAGCAAACTTGGACAACTGATTTTCCCCTTCATTCCCATTGCATGTGTTATCTGTTGCTCTGAGGAATTGATAGTCTTTGGTCTCGACAGCTGTACCTGTAAGGCTGAAAAAATGGCAGACCATGGACTTAGAGCAAGATTATTTGATATTCTTAAACCAAGCTCATGGAAATTGCAAAATCTAACCTTCCCGTGGCGCATCTCAACTGATCGATTGTCGCAGGTTCAGCTTAAGGAGTATCAGGTAACTATTATTAAAACAAGTAAAACTTCTTCACCCTACACAATCTCCATATACTACGGTAGGTCCTCGAAGGATCTCTGCTGCCATTAAACATGCTGTGGAGGGTAGTGCTTGGTGGGCTGGTGTCTTCTGCCATGCTACTTTATAATCCACGTGCTGCTGTTTCTCCTCCTCCCTAAAGATGGCATAGAAAGGTATGCCCATGGGGAATGTCATACCTTCTCCAGAGTGGTTCTGAGAATGTGTGTGTGTGGGGCGATACTGTAATACGGTAGGACGTGGACGTGGGGGTGGGTCAAGTGCAAGTCTTGGTGAAAAAAAACTGTAAAAACTAAAGGGTTGAGAAAATGTTTATGAAGCTTGAAATCAGCAAGCAAAGTTTGGGGACTCTTCAATGCTCCAAAACTCCTTATTTCCACCTGAAACTGGGGACTTGGGGAGGAACTGCATCTGTTTTATATGAGTGTAGATTTCAGTAGCAGCGTAAAAGCAGGAAATTCACGGGTACAGCATCACCAGCTGAGTAGCGCTCCGATGCAAATCAACATCATGGGGCTTTGGCGGGTGGATCGTCAAAGCTGCCAAAAAGATCAAGGAAACTCACGCCTAGTGCATTAATGATGCATAAGCAGCATAATACTCTTAACATGAGTTTCTTTTATTTTTTTAGTGCAATAACGATGTAAAAACAGTGTAAGTGCTGAAGATAGCAAATGTAATGTATATACCTTTAAGGGGAGAACTATCTTTTACAGCTCATGTATACTGCAGTACCGGCAGTGACCACACCTGTATATAGCACTGAGTAGTAATCTGTACAGATCAGTTCCACTGTGAGCCACGTTGAGTAAACACCTGTTGTACCATTTCTCCTGCAGTCTGTGTCTTATTATACACAGACACAACATTGGCGACAAGGCAAGTTTGAACCTACCTGCAACTCTGCATCACCTCCCGGGGATTCGTTCCTGGAGATCAGTGGATTGGAGGTCAAGGCCAGAGGCTCGGGCATCGACCACGGGCAACCGCCCAGTCATCCAGCAGAGACTCGAGAATTGCGGGGGAGGCTGTCGAAAGCCAGGCTTGGCTTTCCAGTCGAGGTGGTCCAGCGAAACGGGCTGGCAACAGGTAGTGCGCAGACCCTTCCCGGACAGCGGCGGGCTAGAGCCCGACCGAGCGGCACAGCAAAGGGCCGAGCAGCGTCAACGGGGGAGAGAGAGAGAGGGCAGAGCGCACAGGGCGCAGCCGGTGTTCAGGGGCCGAGCAGCGTCGAAGAGAGGGAGAGAGAGACGCACAGAAACCTGCGAGGCACCGCCATTGCCACGAGGACCGCCGAGAGCAGCGTTGGCAGCAGCGCAGGAGAAGCACGCGAAACCTACAGGGTGCCGCCATTGCCACGAGAACCGGCGGGAGTGGCGTTGGCAGCAACGGGGGAGGAAGGAAAGCACAGGAGACACCATTTTAAGCCATTGGGAGACGCCTTTTTAAACTACACCCAAAATGCCGAAGAGTGGCAGTATCACCGCATTTGACAATGAAGTCGAAGATTGGACTACATATGTCGAATGAATAGAGGTATACTGCAAGGCAAATGAGGTGTCAGATGACAAGAAAGCGTCGGTATTGTTAAATTTAATGGGTGCAAAGACGTATGGTTTATTACGAAATCTAGTAACCCCAACGAAGCCAATGGAAAAGAGTTTTGAAGACATAGTAACGATACTACAGGAACATTTAAACCCCACACCGCTGCTGATAGCAGAAAGATTCAAGTTTCACAAACGGAACAAGCATAAGGATGAAAGCAATGCTGATAATTTAACAGAACTACACAAATTATCGAAACATTGCCAGTTTGGAGCGGGACTGGCAGATACCTTAAGGGATAAGTTTGTGTGTGGGCTTCAAAGTGAAGGAACCCAGAAACGGCTTTTGTCTGAAAAGGACCTTACGCTGAAAAAGGCTTTCAGCATTGCGGTATCATATGAAGCAGCAGCACGGGGCGCTGCAGAGATACAACAGAGACCGCAAGAATATGGCACAAACGAAATGTCATATGGAACAGAGAAGTGCTATCGCTGCGGCAGAACAACACACGACCAGAATGATTGCTGGTTCAAAGACAAAGTGTGCAGACAGTGTGGAAAAGTAGGACACATAGCACGAGTCTGCAGGTCGGGAAAGAAAACAGCAATAAGAAACCTACCAAAGAAAAGTACAAGAAGGTACATAAGATGACGGAGAATAGTTCAGACGAACAAAAGAGTGATAACGACTCCGAAAGCAGGGAACTGAGTTGTCTGAAACTACATAATGTGATCACAACGGAGGATCACCGAACCATTTGGGTCACTCTCAAGATAGCAGGAGTCCAGGTAAAGATGGAATTGGACACAGGATCAGCCCTAACAGTCATAAACCGATGGGACTACGAGCAGCTATTCTCACACATACCCTTGAGAGACACAAAAATTATTTTGAAGACGTACACGGGGCAAAAAGTCTACCCCATAGGAAAAATAAGTGTGACCGTTATATATAACGATAAGGAAACACCAAAACTAGACCTGCATGTATTACAAGATGGAGGACCACCATTACTGGGACGTGAATGGATCCGGAAAATACAACTGGATTGGCATTCCATACAGGCACTGACTGTGGCTGACAAAAAGGATGACGACGTCACACCTGGGCGACTGTCAAAGATCCTAACTGATGCGAAAGAAGTGTTTCAGCAAGGACTCGGAACACTAAAAGGCATGACAGCGATGATTAAAATTGAAGAAAACGCAAGCCCAAAATTTTTTAAGGCCAGACCGGTACCTTATGCAATCCGCCCAGCCGTCGAAGCAGAGCTGGAGAGTCTGGAACGTTCAGGTGTACTGTCCAAGGTAGACTGGAGCGAGTGGGCTACACCCATCATCCCTGTGATGAAAAAGTCGTTGAGCAGCACGCCTGGGAACCAAGGAAGGTTCGCATCTGTGGGGACTTTAAGGTAACAGTGAACCCGGTCCTTCACACCGTACAATATCCACTTCCGCAGATTGAAGATATTTTCGCCTCGCTATCTGGAGGGAAACGCTTCACTAAGATTGATCTGGCCCAGGCGTATCTGCAAATGGAGGTAGAAGAAGCATCAAAAAAATACCTCACAATCAACACCCATAAAGGTCTCTACCAATACAACCAGCTGGTATTCGGGGTAGCATCAGCTCCGCCTATTTGGCAGAGGGCAATGGAACAAGTCCTGCAAGGGATCCCAGGGACTCAGTGTTATTTGGACGACATCCTGGTCACGGGCGAAAATGACAGTGATCACCTTGCCAACCTGGAGCAGGTGCTCACTAGATTGCAGGAATATGGGCTCCGAGCTAACCGTCCCAAATGCAAGTTTTTTAGAAAACAGATCTCGTATTGTGGCCACGTTATCGATAAAGAGGGGTTACATAAGTCCCCAGAGAAGATTGAGGCAGTAGTCAAGGCTCCAGCACTGGAAAATGTGTCACAACTGAGGTCGTTCCTCGGGCTGGTAAACTACTACCATAAGTTCTTGCCAAATTTGTCTACAATACTACACCCACTGAAAACCCTACTGCAAATTGGGGTGCCATGGAAGTGGAGTGACGAATGTAGATGAGCTTTCCAGAAGAGCAAAACACTAATCACATCGAAAGAGGTATTGGCACATTACAACCCAGCATTACCAATTCGGTTGGCATGTGATGCGTCACCCTACGGCATTGGAGCAGTGCTGTCGCACAAATTCTTGGACGGCTCAGAGAGGCCAATAGCCTTTGCGTCACGATCACTAACCTCAGCCGAGCGTAACTACACCCAGATTGACCGGGAGTCCCTCAGCCTAGTGTGGGGAGTGAAAAAGTTAAATCACTATCTGCACGGGCAGAAGTTCACCTTGCTGACTGATCACCAGCCTCTTGTCTCCATTTTTAATCCGAAGAAGGGCGTTCCGGTGATGACTGCGCAACGACTACACAGATGGTCACTTTTTCTAGGGGCGCACCACTATGAGATTGAATATAAGGGCACGAAACAGCATGGAAATGCTGATGGGCTATCACGCCTGCCACTGCCTGCTGCGGAGGAAGCACCAGCAGTGGATCCTGTCGAAATATTCCATTCGACTATAGTTGAATACCTACCGGTAACTAACGCTTGTATCGAAAAGGAAACCCGAAATGACCCGACACTGTCTCGGGTATATGATTTGACGGTGAAGGGATGGCCAGCACATGTCGACTCACTGTTGCCAGCATTCTCGACATGGAGAGAACAGCTGTCAGTGTGCCAGGGGACCTTGATGTGTGGATCCCGAATGGTAATTCCACCCAAGTTAAGGGATAGAGTGCTCAATGAGCTTCATGAGGGTCATCTGGGAGGGGTAAAAATGAAAAGCCTAGCCAGGGCTTATGTGTGGTGGCCGGGAATCGATAAACAAATCGAGGACCTGACCAAGAGTTGCTCAGGATGCCAGAAAGTCCAAAATGCACCACCACAGGCCCCTCTACACCCATGGGAGTGGCCCTCATCTCCATGGCAACGGGTGCATATTGATTTTGCTGGTCCATTCATGGACTCAATGTTTTTAATAGCCGTGGATGCGCACTCGAAATGGCCTGAGGTCATCAAAATGCCCTCCACCACCACGGAGAAAACTATTGCAGTCCTACGGACCATTTTTGCCAGGAATGGCTTGCCAGAACAGATTTGCTCCGACAACGGACCACAGTTTGTGTCCGAAGAGTTCCGGAGGTTCTTGAAAAAGAATGGGGTAAGGCATTACACATCCGCCCCGTATCATCCAGCCACAAATGGATTGTCTGAGAGGTTCGTACAAACCTTTAAGAAGGCAATAAAGGCTATGTACAATGACAACATTCCGCTGCAGCACAAGGTGGACAATTTCATGTTCGCCTACCGGAATGCGACACATGCAGTCACCAACCAGGCCCCAGCCATGATGTTCTTTAACCGAAGGTTAAGATCTCGCCTGGATTTGCTCAGACCAAACGTACGAAGAGATGTTGAGAGTAAGCAATTCCAGCACATCCATGAGAAGCCAACAAGGAGCTTCAATGTAGGGCAACCAGTCTTGGCCCGCGACTACCGAACAGAAAAATAGCAGCCAGGAACGATATGCACATGGCGGGGCCCACTAATGTACACAGTGGACGTTGGGGAGAGCATCGTGAGACGCCATGTTGACCAGATCCTAGAGTCACAGGAACAAGTCAACCCCATGCCTCGCCCATACGTACCTGGTGATGAACCCGACGTACAGGTCGCATCTACCCCAGAAACAGTAGCATCGGAAGCTGATGAACCAACCGACGACAGGGGGCCAGAATCGCCTCCGCACCAAGAGCAAGACACTCGGGAAAGGCGCTATCTAGAAAGGATCAGGAAGCCTCCCCAAAGACTGAATATATAAATAGACTATTTTCAGCTAATGTTGCATGTTAAAAGTGTTAATTGTAATTAGTTTGATATTTAATTGTTAAATGAGTGTTATGGTACTGTTAATCTAAAAGGGGAGGAATTGTAATGTATATACCTTTAAGGGGGGGACTATCTTTTACAGCTCATGTATACTGCAGTACCGGCACTGAGTAGTAATCTGTACAGATCAGTTCCACTGTGAGCCATGTTGAGTAAACACCAGTTGTACCGTTTCTCCTGCAGTCTGTGTCTTATTATACACAGACACAACAGCAAAGGAATTCAGAGCCTTTGCTTTGGATATGCAAACAACTCTCTCCCTTGCAGCACTCAACCTGAAAGTGAGACTATCAGGCGAACTGTTACTATGATCAAATCTTTAACATCAATATGTAGAATTATTTACCGTGCATTCCTGGCATGTGAAAGATAAAAATTTTAAAAATAAAGGGGAAGAAGTTCAGTATCGCCCCATTTGGGGCGCAATTATCGGCCGGGCGCAAAGATTAGCGCCTGGCGCTAATTATTGCCTCCGACTGCAAACTTGGCTTTTATCGTCCACGGAGTTGATTGGAGCGCTAAATCAGGCGCTTCACACCTGTCTTAAGGCGCAAAGGCCGAGGAGCGAGGCGCTACCTCAGAACACTGGCGAAGCTCATGTGATGCAAGTCAGCAATGGAACACAGACACACTGGCCCCGGCCAGTTCTTAAAGTGGATCTTGCTCTCCATCCACATCCTGCTCATTGCAGCCTTGAATCTCGGCCTGGAGAGAGCTGTACATCAAATCTGCTGGAAAGAACAATGGAGAGGCCCAGGGAAAGAGCTCAGAGTGCAGCACCCACAGTCTCTTCTAAATCGATACAAGGAAGGGCAAATTAAAATGAACCTGTAAAGTGCTGTTCAGTACTCAAAACTCCTTCACACAGCGTTGAATCTCTCCAGAAGTCTCTCTCTCTCTCAGAATGCGTGGTGCAAAAATGTCACCAACAAAAAAAGGCAGGAAGCGGTCATCTTTAAATAGCGCTCCCCCAGTCCCTTTCTGACTACAAAACGTTCCCCTCAACCTGTCATTGCTAGCGGCAGGCAGTAAGGCAGGGGGCGTCACTCAAAAAAAAAAAATTCCACTGAGAAGAAAAGGGTGTAAAAGAAAAGACAGCCATCCGTGGCTAAGTAAAGAAATTAAGGATAGTGTTCGACTAAAAACAAGGGCATATAAGGTAGCCAAATCTAGTGGGAGGATAGAGGATTGGGAAAACTTTAAAAGACAGCAAAAAATAACAAAAAGATTGATTAAGAAAGGGAAGATAGATTATGAAAGTAAATTAGCAAAAAATATAAAAACAGATAGTAAGAGTTTTTATAGTTATATAAAAAGAAAAAGGGTGGCTAAAGTAAATGTTGGTCCCTTAGAGGATGAGACCGGGAAATTAATGGTGGGAAATATGGAGATGGCAAAAACACTGAATGAATATTTTATATCAGTCTTTACAGTAGAAGACACTAAGAATATCCCAACACTGGACAAACAGGGGGCTAAAGGGGGGGAGGAGCTAAACACGATCAAAATCACTAAGGAAGTGGTACTTGGTAAAATAATGGGAGTCAAGGAGGATAAATCACCTGGACCTGATGGCTTACATCCTAGGGTCTTGAGGGAAGTGGCGGTAGGGATTGTGGATGCATTGGTAATAATTTTCCAAAAACCCCTGGACTCGGCAATGGTCCCAGCAGACTGGAAAACTGCTAATGTAACACCCTTATTTAAAAAGGGCAGTAGACAGAAGGCTGGAAACTATAGACCGGTTAGCCTAACATCTGTGGTAGGTAAAATTTTGGAGTCCATTATTAAGGAGACAGTAACAGGACATTTGGATAATCATAATTTAATAGGACAAAGTCAGCATGGTTTTATGAAGGGGAAGTCATGTTTGACAAATTTGCTGGAGTTCTTTGAGGAAGTAACATATAGGGTGGATAAAGGGGAACCAGTGGACGTAGTGTATTTAGACTTCCAAAAGGCATTTGACAAGGTGCCACACAAAAGATTATTGCTTAAGATAAAAAATCACGGGATTGGGGGTAATATTCTGGCATGGATAGAGGATTGGCTATCTAACAGAAGGCAGAGAGTTGGGATAAATGGTTCATTCTCAGACTGGCAATCAGTAACTAGTGGTGTTCCGCAGGGGTCAGTGCTGGGTCCCCAACTCTTTACAATCTATATTAACGATTTGGAGGAGGGGACCGAGTGTAACATATCAAAGTTTGCAGATGATACTAAGATGGGAGGGAAAGTAGTGAGTGAGGAGGACATAAAAAACCTGCAAGGCGACATAGACAGGCTCAGTGAGTGGGCAGAGATTTGGCAGATGGAATACAATACTGGAAAGTGTGAGGTTATGCACTTTGTCAGGAAAAATTGTAGAGTAAGTTATTATCTTAATGGCAAGAAACTGGAAAGTACTGAAGTACAAAGGGATCTGGGGGTCCTGGTGCACGAAACTCAAAAGGTTAGTATGCAGGTGCAGCAAGTGATTAAGAAGGCCAATGGAATGTTGGCTTTCATTGCTAGGGGGATAGAATATAAAAATAGGGAGGTATTGCTTCAGTTGTACAAGGTATTGGTGAGACCGCACCTGGAATACTGCATACAGTTTTGGTGTCCATACTTAAGAAAGGACATACTTGCTCTCGAGTCAGTACAAAGAAGGTTCACTCGGTTAATCCCGGGGATGAGGGGATGGACATATGAGGAGAGGTTGAGTAGATTGGGACTCTACTCATTGGAGTTCAGAAGAATGAGCGGCGATCTTATTGAAACATGTAAGATTGTGAAGGAGTTGGATCGGGTGGATGTGGGGAGGATGTTCCCGATGATGGGTGAAACTAGAACTAGGGGGCATAGTCTTAGAATAAGGGGCTGCTCTTTCAAAACTGAGATGAGGAGGAACTACTTCACTCAGAGGGTGGTAGGTCCATGGAATATGCTGCCCCAAAAAGCTGTAGAAGCTACATCATTACATAAATTTAAAACAGAAATAGACAGTTTCCTAGAAGTAAAGGGAATTAAGGGTTACGGGGAGCCGGCAGGAATTTGGACATGAGTCTAGGTTCGGATCGGTCATGGCCCTGTGGGTAGCGGAGCAGGCCCAGGGGCCGTGTAGCCTGATCCTGCTCCTATTTCGTGTGTCTAATTCTGTTAGATTCAGGAGATGATTCTGTGATAGTGGATTGGCGGTTAGGATCAGATCAGCCATGATCTTATTGAATGGCGGAGCAGGCTCGAGGGGCCGATTGGCCTACTCCTGCTCCTATTTCTTATGTTCTTTTGTTCTTATGTTCATTACCCGGTCTGGGGCGCTACCGGGGCGTTGCGCACTCGACTGACGTCATGATCTGCCGGCGCAGGAGATCATGGCAGTTGTGTTTAGCGCTGCCGCAAAATGTCTAGTTAACTTCGTGAGCGGCGCAAACATCGCCGCGCACGGGTGCTAGTTGCTTTGCTCCCCGTTAGTGCCCTCTTAAGGTGCTAACAGGAGGCGCAAACCAACTGAATTTTCCCCCCAAAATGTTAAGATAACTTTTAAGTCTATGGCATTAAAGAAAAAGACTGAACCATGAAAGTGGGTGAAACAGCACAGAAAGGGATTATGCTACAGATTGTTGGTAAGTGCTATCAGGAGCAGTGTAGTTTTACAAGATCAGGCCATTTACTGTTGTCATTGTGCAAAAGCTTGTGCTGTTCCATATTTCAGAATTAGATCAGCTCGCGTGTAGTGTCTTGATAATACTAATAATTCTGGGTTGGCCTGGAGAGAAATAAAGTGCACTGGTAATCTACGATTATGCGAGTACTAAAGATTACTAGGTCTCTGCAGGGGAAATCACAGGGCTGCAGCTTCATGTTTTTATGAGATGTGAGGTCTATATCTGGGAAGTACAAGAAGATTATTGTAAGAGGGATTACATCACACACTGGTGGCAGCAGGTTGTGAAAAAGAGCTGTGCCATCACATAGACGTTAATAATGAAGCTGCCACCAGCTTCGTCTGGCCAGCCCGGCACAGGTCGGTTGTCCCGCGACTGTGCGTTAAAATTGCGTTGGGGTATTAATTACATCGTAGGATCCCGACTTTTGCATATTTATGAGGGCCTCACCTACCTGTGACAGTGGCCTCACACGCTGCCGGAAACACGCTAGTTAAACTGGCAGGAGGTGTGAGTGTGCCGCCAACCTGAAGAGGAGGACACTATTGCTATTTTAACCCCCACTCCCCACCCCCCACCCCGCACGCTCCATTCTCGTCGGGTGTGGGGGAGTTAAAATTGGCTGTTAAATCATGAAGAAACCCAAATTTCCACCCCTAGAAAAATATATTGTTATAATCATTCAGTTTAAAGAATTTTTTACATATGGATTGATACATTCTACTTTATTTCTTTTTGCAGGAGCTCACATTTCTCACGAAGCATGAAATTATTCGGTAAGTTTCCTATAATTTATAAATATAGAAGCTATGCAAAAAGCTGCAGTGCCCTGTATGGAGTAGGAGAAAAGAGCAAAAGAGAATCTGCTTGTGGAATGATGGAGCTGTGATTTGACACTTTGGTGCTATCAATACACTTTGCCATGGAGCAGTAAGATGCAAGTTCTTGCCTGTTAGTGGCCTGATGGAAAATGCCGTATCGCAGCTCTACTGTCAGAAGGAGGTGCCAAACTGAGCCTAGCTACTTCCCAGAGGAGGGAAAACTAGAGGATGAGTCATCCTATGTTGTCTGTGGCTGAGGACAATATTGGCAAAAGTATTTCAAGCATGTTCTCTTTACCTTCCTTCTTAAGAACATTAGAAATAGGAGAAGGAGGAGGCCATATGGCCAATCAAGCCTGCTCCGCCATTCAATAAGATCAAGGCTGAACTTTTACATCAACTCCACTTTTGTTGCCTAAACAATGGAGCACAAAGGCTTAATGGAGGTGGAAAAGGGGTGGGGCAAAGAGACAAAGAGAGACAGATAATTAATGTGGGACAGGAAAAACAGTACAAAACTTCAAATATGAATTTAATCTTTACTAACAGTGCAGAAATATACTTAGTTAAAAAAACTGACCCTAAATTCTCCTAATTTCACATTTGCAGTCAAATAGTAATACTGTAGTCCATTTTTCATCATCCTAAGGAGGTTGTGGTGTAAAACCTGACATTCAGGCCCAAACTAATGACCTACTTGTCAGCACTGTGGCTTGTGAGAAGACATGTTTCCCCTAATGCTCTACACATTCAGTACTTGGTCACAAAAATCGTCTCAACAGTTCTGACTAATCAGGAGTGGAGTATGCATGCATTCAAAGGAGATCTCTGATTTTTGAGACCTGTTTCAAGATAACCGTATATATTAAAAAGAATGTATGGAATTAATCTGATTCCTTGTGCATTCTGTTGTTTCGCAAGCCTCAATCTCTGTCTCAACACCTATATGTTTAAAATGATTCCCTGTTCTTGTTTTTGACGAGAGCTGGTGATAATGCAGTTTATGTAAATAAATTGAAATCAGCAACTCAAGAAGGAAAGAATATCAGATTTATACAAAATGCTAGAATATATACTGACTATATTATACTGACTATTTCTTGGTAATCAACTGTCTCTTGTCACTTTATAAACCTGCAATGATTACATCACAATAGCCATCTGTTTAGAGGTCATCATGCACCAATTATATGGAATATCCTGCAATCATTGTTCATCTTGACACCTCTTTGTTGTATCCGTGTGTTAATGGAGACACGGAATGCAGGAGTTGGTTTAACAGCTGTTTACTGAACAAAGTCTGGAGGTGAACTAAAAGATACAAGACGCTATATAGGCTTATATACCCGAGTGGTCACTACCGGTATTACAGTACACAGGGGCTCTTAAAGGTACATACACTACAATTCCTCCCCTTTTAGATAATTAGTACATAACACTTTAAGTAATCATTAATTAACATGTTTACAAGAACAATAATCTACACATTTGCTGCAGTTAATCAATTATAAGTCAGTCTCTCTGGAGGCTTCCTGACTCGGTCCGGATAATGCCTCGGTGGTGTAGTAGTTTTCGGTGGTGTAGTAGGTTCTTTTGGCAAGGTCGATTCGGCTTGAATGCCAGTGTCGGGTTCATCTGGTTCCAGTATCACCAGATCGGAGGTAGATATTATGGGTATCACTGCTTCATCATTAGGCGTATAGAGTTGTGGTGTAGGTTGTCCCTTTTCGGATGACTCTATGATCTGGTCAGCATGGCGCCTTAATATGCTTTCTCCAATGTCCACGGTATACATCAGCGGTCCTAGTCGTGTGCAAATAGTTCCAGGCTGCCATTTCTCGGTACGGTAGTCCCGGGCCAAAACTTGTTGACCTATCTGGAAGGTTCTAGTTGGCCTTTCATTCATGCCTTGAAATTGTCGGTTCTCTACATCCCTTCTGATGTTTGGCTTGATCAAATCCAGCCGGCATCTTAGTCTTCTATTGAAAAACATCATGGCGGGAGTTTGGTTTGTAACCACATGTGTTGCATTCCTGTACGCAAACAAGAAGTTATCTACCTTATGTTGTAGATTTATGTCTTCATTACCCATGGCCTTTATGGCCTTCTTGAAGGTCTGGACAAACCTTTCAGCTAATCCATTGGTGGCGGGATGGTATGGGGCGGACGTGTAGTGCTTAACCCCATTGTTTTTTAAGAACTTCCTGAATTCTTCGGACACAAATTGCGGTCCATTATCAGAACAGATCTGTTCAGGCAGCCCATTCCTGGCAAATATGGTCCTTAATACTGTGATGGGTTTTTCCGTGGTGGTGGAGGACATCTTTATTACCTCCGGCCACTTGGAGTGTGCATCAACCGCGATTAAGAACATTGAGTCCATAAATGGACCAGCAAAGTCGATATGTACCCTTTGCCATGGAGATGAGGGCCACTCCCATGGATGTAGAGGGGCTTGTGATGGGGCGTTTTGGACCTTCTGACATCCTAGACAGCTCTTGGTCATTTCTTTGATGTCTCCATCGATACCTGGCCACCACACAAACGCTCTGGCTAGGTTCTTCATTTTCACTCCACCCAGATGCCCCTCGTGAAGCTCCTTTAGCACTTTATCCTGGAGTTTGGGTGGAATCACCACTCTGGATCCACACACCAAGGTTCCTCGGCACACTGACAGCTGTTCTCTTCTTTGCGAGAATGCTGGCAACAGTGGTTCGCCATGTGCTGGCCATCCCTTCACCGTTAAATCGTAGACTCGTGAGAGAGTCGGGTCATTTCTCGTTTCCTTTTCAATGGTAGAATTTGTTACTGGTAGCCATTCCACTATGGTTGAGTGGAACATCTCTACTGGGTCCACTGTAGGTGCCTCTTCTACCGTTGGCAACGGTAGGCGCGATAAACCGTCAGCATTCCCATGCTGTTTTGATCCTTTGTATTCTATGTCATATTGGTGTGCCCCTAGGGAAAGGGACCACCTCTGTAGCCTTTGCGTTGTCATAATGGGAACGCCCTTTTTAGGGTTGAATATGGAGACGAGGGGTTGATGGTCAGTCAACAAGGTAAATTTTTGTCCGTGTAGGTAATGGTTGAATTTCTTCACTCCCCACACCAGGCTGAGTGCTTCCCTGTCGATCTGGGCATAGTTACGCTCAGCTGAGTTCAATGAGCGTGACGCAAAAGCTATCGGCCGCTCCGAGCCATCAGGGAATCTATGCGATAATACCGCTCCTACGCCGTAAGGGGATGCATCGCACGCCAGTCTGATTGGCAGTGATGGGTTGTAATGAGCCAACACTTCCTTGGACGTGATCAAGCCTTTGCATTTATGGAAGGCACGTTTACAGTCTTCGCTCCATTTCCAAATTACTCCCGTTTGTAGCAGTGCGTTAAGAGGGTGCAGAACAGTTGACAAGTTCGGTAAAAATTTATGATAGTAATTTATCAATCCCAGGAACGACCTTAATTGTGAGACATTTTCAGGTGCTGGGGCTTTTATGACCGCTTCAATTTTTTCAGGTGACTTATGCAACCCTTCTTCGTTAATTATATGGCCACAATATGATATTTGTTTCTGGAAAAATTCGCACTTGGGGCGATTTGCTCGTAGGCCCCGTTCTCTCAGCCTAGTGAGCACCTGTTCCAAATTGGCAAGGTGCTCGTTGTCATTTTCTCCTGTTACAAGGATGTCGTCTAGGTAGCATTGAGTCCCCGGAATCCCTTGCAGGACTTGCTCCATAGCTCTTTGCCAGATAGCTGGAGCTGATGCTACTCCGAAAACCAGTCGATTGTACTGGTACAGGCCTTTGTGTGTGTTTATCGGGAGATACTTTTTAGAGGCATCCTCAACTTCCATCTGTAGATATGCCTGTGCCAAATCAATTTTGGTGAAACGTTTCCCTCCGGATAGTGAGGCGAAAATATCTTCTATCCTCGGAAGAGGATACTGTATCGTGTGAAGGACCGGGTTTACATGCACCTTGAAGTCCCCACAGATGCGAATTTTTCTCTGTTCTTCAGATTTATCATTATTCAACATTTTCTTCATGACCGGGACGATGGGTGTTGCCCACTTGCTCCAATCTACCTTGGATAACACGCCTGCTTTTTTCAAATTCTCCAGCTCTGCCTCGACTGCTGGACGAATTGCGTATGGCACCGGCCTTGCCTTAAAAAACTTGGGAATTGCCGCATCTTCCACTTTTATTGAGGCGGTGACGCCTTTCAAGGTTCCTAGTTCCTGTTGAAACACTTCTTTGGAGTTAGCCAAGGTGTCTTTTAATCGTTCAGGTATGACGTCATCATCATTTTTTTTCTTACTGGTCACCGTCAGTGCCTGAATGGAGTGCCAGTCTAAACGTATCTTCCTGATCCATTCATAGATACATAGAGATAGGAACAGGAGTAGGCCATTCGGCCCTTCGAGCTTGCTCCGCCATTCAATGAGATCATGGCTGATCTTCGTCTGAGATCATAGCTGATCTTACCAGTTCAGTACCCCGTCCCCGCCTTTTCTCCGTAACCCTTAATCCCCTTAGCCTTCAGAAATATATCCAATTCTCTCTTGAAAATATTTATTGAATTAGCCTTCACAGCCCTCTGTGGCAGGGAATTCCACAGGCTCACCACTCTTTGAGTGAAGAAATTCTTCCTCATCTCTGTTTTAAATGATTTGCCCGCTATTTTTAGACTGTGGCCCCTGGTTCTGTGCTCCCCGGCCATTGGAAACATTCTCTCTGAATTCAGCCTGTCCAGGCCTGCCATAATTTTATATGTTTCGATGAGATCCCCTCTCAATCTTCTAAACTCCAGTGAGTACAAGCCCAAACTATTTAATCTCTCTTCGTAGGTCATTCCCGCCATTCCAGGTATCAGCCTGGTGAATCGCCGTTGCACTCTTTCCATGGCAAGAACATCCTTCCGCAGATGGGGCGACCAAAACTGTACACAATACTCCAGATGCGGTCTCACCCGCACCTTGTACAGCTGTAGTAAGGTATCCCTATTCCTATACTCGAACCCCCTTGATATGAAGGCCAACATACCATTTGCCTTCTTAATCGCCTGTTGCACCTGCATGCTCTCCTTCAGTGACTGGTGCACAAGAACACCCAGGTCCCTCTGCACTTCCCCATCTCCCAATCTATTGCCATTTAGATAATAATCTACCCTCCTGTTTTTACCCCCAAAGTGGATAACCTCGCATTTATCCACATTATAGTGCATCTGCCACGTATCCGCCCATTCCCCCAACCTGTCCAAATCGCACTGTAGCCTCCTGACATCCTCATCAGAGCCCACCCCTCCTCCTAGTTTAGTGTCGTCAGCGAATTTGGAAATATTGCATCCAATTCCCTGATCCAGATCATTTATATATATTGTGAACAGCTGGGGTCCCAGGACAGATCCTTGCGGCACCCCGCTGGTCACTGCCTGCCACTCCGAAAACGAGCCGTTTATTCCAACTCTCTGTTTTCTATCTGCCAGCCAGTTCTCTATCCACGTTAATACTTTGCCCCCAATCCCATGAGCCTTAATTTTGCATGATAATCTTTTGTGTGGAACCTTATCGAAGGCTTTCTGGAAGTCAAGGTACACCACATCCACTGGCTCTCCCCCATCTATTCTACCAGTTACCTCCTCAAAAAATTCCAGCAGATTAGTCAAACACGATTTACCCTTTGTAAATCCATGTTGACTCTGTCCGATCCTTTCCCCATTTGTCAAGTGCTCCGCTATTTTATCCTTAATAATGGACTCTAGCATTTTGCCCACAACCGATGTAAGGCTTACTGGTCTATAATTCCCTGCTTTCTCTCTACCCCCCTTTTTAAATATTGGGGTAACATTAGCTACCCTCCAATCCACGGGTACTGTTCCCGAGTCAATGGAGTTCCGGAAGATGATCCTTAGAGCATCTGCTATCTCCAGGGCCACCTCCTTAAGTACCCTAGGATGTAGTTTATCAGGCCCCGGGGATTTGTCGGCCTTCAGTCCCCTCAACTTACCCAACACCATATCCCTAGAGATACTAATTTCTGTCAGCTCCTCCCTCTCATTAGTCCCTATGTTTGCCGATATTCCTGGGAGGTTATTTGTGTCCTCCTTTGTGAATACAGAACCAAAGTATGAGTTTAATTGGTCTGCCATTTCCTTATTCTCCATTATATATTCTCCCGAATCGGACTGCAAGGGACCGACTTGGGATTTTACCAGTCTTTTCCTCCTGATATACCGATAAAAGCTTTTGCAGTCTGTCTTTATGTTTGCTGCAAGTTTACTTTCGTATTCTATTTTCCCCTTCCTGATTAATCCCTTTGTCCTCTTTTGCTGTATCCTGTACTGTCCCCAATCTTCCGGTCTGGTGCTTTTTTTTGCCAGTTGATATGCCCTTTTTTTTGATTTTATGCTGTCCCTAATTTCCCTCGTTATCCACGGTTGAGTCACCTTTTTAGGTTTATTTTTATGCCAAACCGGTATAAACATGTTCTGGAATTCTTCCATTCTATCTTTGAATGCTTGCCATTGTCTATCCACTGTCAATCCCCCCAGAAACACCACCCAATCAATCTTACCCAATTCCCGTCTCATACCCTCGTAATTCCCTTTATTTAAGTTCTGGACCTTAGTCTCTGATTCAATTTCCTCACTCTCCATCTCGACTGAGAGCTCGATCATATTATGATCGCTCTGACCCAAGGGGCCTCGTACAAGAAGATTGCTGATAAGTCCCTTCTCATTGCACAATACCCAGTCTAAAATGGCCTGATCTCGAGTCGGCTCCTCGACATATTGGTCCAGATAACCGTCCCGAAAACATTCCAGGAATTCCTCCTCCTCAGAATTTTTACTAATTTGGGTAGTCCAATCAATATGTAAATTAAAGTCACCCATGATGACAGCTGTGCTCTTATCGCACGCTTCTCTAATTTCCCTTTTTATGCCTTCCCTCACCTCCATATTACTATTTGGAGGCCTATATATCACACCCACTAACGTTTTCCTCCCCTTGCTATTTCTCATTTCTACCCATACAGATTCCGTTTCATCCGAGTTAATATCCTTCCTTTCCATTGCATTAATCCCCTCCTTTACCAGCAATGCTACCCCACCTCCCCTACCTTTTTGCCGATCCTTCCTAAATATTGTATATCCCTGGATGTTAAGTTCCCAGCCTTGCCCACCCTGCAGCCACGTTTCTGTAATCCCAATCAAATCATACTTGTTTACCTCTATTTCCACAACTAATTCATCCACCTTGTTCCTAATGCTTCTAGCATTAAGATACAAAGCCTTCAGGCTTGCTTTTTTCACACTCTCATTATGAATTAGTTTGGCCCTTTGTGTTTCTCTCCTTTGCTTATTGCTTCTCACCTTTCTACCATCTATTTCTGACTTCATATGACTTCCCTCTTTTCCACTACCTAGGTTCCCATCCCCCTGCCAAATTAGTTTAAATCCTCCCGAACCGCCCTAGAAAATATTACCCCGAGGACATCGGCTCCCTCACAGTTCAGGTGTAGACCGTCCCCTTGGTACAGGTCACTCCTCCCCAAGAACTGGTTCCAATGCCTCAGGAATTTAAATCCCTCTCCCTTGCACCACTGCTCAAGCCACGTATTTAGCTTATCTATCTTACTCTCTCTAAACTTATTAGCTCGTGGCACTGGTAGCAATCCAGAGATTACTACCTTTGAGGTCCTACTTTTCAATTTAGCACCTAACTCCCTAAATTCAGCTTGTAGGACCTCCTCCCTCTTTTTACCTACATCGTTGGTACCTACATGTACCACGACAACTGGCTGATCCCCCTCCCCCTTCAGAATGCTCTGCACCCGCTCCGAGACATCCTTGACCCTTGCACCAGGGAGGCAACATACCATCTTGGAGTCTCGGTCTCGGCCGCAGAAACTCCTATCTATCCCCCTTACAACGGTGGACCACCATCTTGCAGAACGTATAAATACAACTTCTGTATTTCCTTGCCGTTGTATACAACAGGCACCCTTATTTTCCCTCTGGGGGATACTTTCTGCCCCGTATATGTCTTCAAGATAATGGATGTGTCTTTCAAAGGTATATGCGGAAATAGCCGCTCGTAATCCCGTCGACTTATGACGGGCAGAGCTGATCCTGTATCTCGCTCCATTTTAACTGGGGACCCCGCTATCATGAAGGTAACCCAAATGGTCTGGTAATCTTCTTTGGCAATTACATTATGTAATTTGAGACAGCTTAGTCTCTTGTTTCCGGAGTCGCTATCGCTCTTCTGGTCTTCGGAGCTACTGTCCGTCATCATTTGTACCTTTCTGTACTTTTCCTTATTGATTTTTTTTCTGTCAGTGGATTTTTTGTTTCCAGATCGGCATACACGTGCAATGTGTCCCATCTTTCCGCATTGCCTGCATGCTTTGTCCTTGAACCAGCAGTCCCTCTGGTCATGGGTGGATCTGCCGCAGCGATAACATCTCTCGAAACCCCGTGTCATTTCATGGGTGCCGAAGTCCTGTGGCTTTTGCTGTATCTCTGCAGCTCCTCTTGCTGCTGCTTCGTATGATACAGCCACACTGAAAGCCTTGTCCAGTGTCAAATCTTTCTCAGAAAGTAGCCTTTTCTGTGTTCCTTCACTTAGGAGACCGCAGACGAATTTGTCTCGTAGAGAATCTGCCAATCCTGCCCCGAATTGGCAGTGCTTTGACAGCTTTCTTAATTCGGTGAGGTAATCAGCGTTACTTTCATTCTTGTGCTGATTCCTCCTGAAGAATTTGAATCGTTCCGCTATCAGCAGCGGTGTTGGGTTTAAGTGCTCCTGTAGGGTATCAACAATCTCCTTAAAATTCTTGTCCATTGGTTTGGCTGGAGTGATTAAGTTTCGTAACAGCCCGTATGTCCTTGCGCCCATCAGATTTAGAAGTACCGATGTCTTTTTATCATCCTCTACTTCATTCGCTGTGCAATATACCTCCACTCTTTCCACATATGTGGTCCAATCCTCTATATCACTATCGAAAGCAGTAATATTGCCAGTCTTAGGCATCCTGAAAATCAAAAATGGCGCCTCCCGCACTTTCCTTTCTTCCCTGCCGAGAAAAAAATGGCGTCTCCCGCGCTTTCCCACCACTGCCGCTGCTGACAACGTTGTTCTCCGCGGTATTTATTTACACAGATATTTTTAATAGTTGGAGACTCGTTCCCGCCGGACTCTCTGGGACTTTTCCTTCCCTCTGCTTGGTCCGAACGCCGACCTGCTTTGCAGCGCCGGCCGTCTCCCAAGTGCTCCACCCTCCGTCTCTGTTTGCCTCCGCCTTCCAACTCGCTGCTCGGCCCCGCTGCAGAGCCACCCGATCGAGCCCCAGCCCGCCGCCCAGGAAGGATTAGTGCAGTACCTGCCACCAGCCCGGCTAGCTGGTGAAACCACAGTTTTTTTCTTCTTTTTTTTTCTTCGACCTTCGTCTGAGGAATCGATCTCCTTGAGGTGCTGCTGAATTGCAGGTAAGTCCGTTTCCAATTCGTCGCCACTGTTGTATCCGTGTGTTAATGGAGACACGGAATGCAGGAGTTGGTTTAACAGGTGTTTACTGAACAAAGTCTGGAGGTGAACTTAAAGATATAAGACACTATACAGGCTTATATACCCGAGTGGTCACTACCGGTATTACAGTACACAGGGGCTCTTAAAGGTACATAATCTACACTCTTGCTAGCAAAATCAAACTCAAACAAGACAAACTTACTCCCATGAACTCCCTATTATTATATATTGGGCCGGAATTTGCACTGAGAGGCGTACCTCCGGAGTACACCTCTGATCAGAAAATAAACCCAAAACTACCTGCTGGCTCCCAGGGTCCTATACAAGTTTAACATAACTTCACTACTTTTGAATTCTATACCGCTAGAAATAGTTCTTTGTTGGCATTTTTAATTGCTTTGCTGTAGATATATAGAGATAAATATATGATAGTATATATATGCAGGCCCTCTCCTTTATAGCCTCTCATCACTACTTTGTGACAGCTCTGGCTGCAACTCCTCTTTGTTTCACAGACTTTATGTGAACTTTATTAAATTTGTCTGAGCAGAAGGTGCCCTTATGCTGAATAAACATTCTGGTGTCCTCACAATTGGCCTCAGTAAATACCAACTACCTTATCACCCAGCACATTCTACTATCTCTGATGACTATTCAGCTTTGGGAGTCTGCTGCTGATTCTTGGGTTTACAGACTCCTCGGGGGAGAAATTCCCCTCCTTTGCCCCTCCTGTTGGGGGCGCTAATGGGGCGTAAAGGCCTTTTCGTCCGGCTGCGGCGCTGACCGTGCCTCCCGCCAAATTTCACAGCGGGTTAGCTGTGGCGCTACCGGGTTGCGCCCCGATCTCAAGTGCCCGGAGTTCATGACGTCATCTCTGGGCGCATCGCCCCGATAGCGTCCCAGCAGAAAAAAATCCCCTTCGCCCCCTGCAGCAGCGCCGGGCAATGGCAGCAACCGCTGCAGGGGACACGAGCAGGGCGGCTGGCCGCTAGTGGGGCGGAAGGTAAAGGTGAGGTGGCCAGCCGCCCTGAAAAATATGTCGGCCTTTTTGAAAAATGTTTTTTTTCTCGGGACGTGGGGTCTGTGCCATGATTGGTCAGCCTGGCACTCTGCTTGATCGCGCGGCACACCCGCTCCCCATTGCTGCAGGTAAGTTAAAAAAAACTGCAGAGTTCGCAGTGTGGGGCCCTTCCCTTTAATTCAGGGAAGAGCCCCTGCAATATGCCAGCGCCACATGGCCCAGTGAGTGGCGCTGCTGAGCCATGCGCCCCGGGTCGCAAACATCCCCCCTCTTGCGCTCCAAGAGGAAGTGAAGTGCTTGTAGCGAAATGTGGGAATTTTAGAAAGGCTGGAAGAGGTTGGCAATTGACACTAACTTTTCCAGCTTTTAGAACATAAGAACATAAGAAATAGGAGCAGGAGTAGGCCAATTGGCCCCTCGAGCCTGCTCCGCCATTCAATAAGATCATGGCTGATCTGATCCTAACCGCCAGTCTACTATCACAGAACCATCTCCTGAATCTAACAGAATTAGACACACGAAATAGCAGCTGGATCAGGCTACACGGCCCCCGGGCCCGCTCTGCTACCCACAGGGCCATGTCCGATCCGAACCTAGACTCATGTCCAAATTCCTGCCCGCTCCCCATAACTCTTAATTCCCTTTACTTCTAGGAAACTGTCTATTGCTGTTTTAAATTTATGTAATGATGTAGCTTCTACAGCTTTTTGGGGCAGCATATTCCATGGACCTACCACCCTCTGAGTGAAGTAGTTCCTCCTCATCTCAGTTTTGAAAGAGCAGCCCCTTATTCTAAGACTATGCCCCCTAGTTCTAGTTTCACCCATCATCGGGAACATCCTCCCCGCATCCACCCGATCCAACCCCTTCACAATTTTATATGTTTCAATAAGATCGCCTCTCATTCTTCTGAACTCCAATGAGTAGAGTCCCAATCTACTCAACCTCTCCTCATATGTCCATCCCCTCATCCCCGGGATTAACCGAGTGAACCTTCTTTGTACTGGCTCGAGAGCAAGTATGTCTTTTCTTAAGTATTGACACCAAAACTGTATGCAGTATTCCAGGTGCGGTCTCACCAATACCTTGTACAACTGAAGCAATACCTCCCTATTTTTGTATTCTATCCCCCTAGCAATGAAAGCCAACATTCCATTGGCCTTCTTAATCACTTGCTGCACCTGCATACTAACCTTTTGAGTTTCGTGCACCAGGACCCCCAGATCCCTTTGTACTTCAGTACTTTCCAGTTTCTTGCCATTAAGATAATAACTTGCTCTACAATTTTTCCTGCCAAAGTGCATAACCTCACACTTTCCAGTATTGTATTCCATCTGCCAAATCTCTGCCCACTCACTTAGCCTGTCTATGTCCCCTTGCAGGTTTTTTATGTCCTCCTCACTCACTACTTTCCCTCCCATCTTTGTATCATCTGCAAACTTTGATATGTTACACTCGGTCCCCTCCTCCAAATCGTTAATATAGATTGTAAAGAGTTGGGGACCCAGCACTGACCCCTGCGGAACACCACTAGTTACTGATTGCCAGTCTGAGAATGAACCATTTATCCCAACTCTCTGCCTTCTGTTAGATAGCCAATCCTCTATCCATGCCAGAATATTACCCCCAATCCCGTGATTTTTTATCTTAAGCAATAATCTTTTGTGTGGCACCTTGTCAAATGCCTTTTGGAAGTCAAAATACACTACGTCCACTGGTTCCCCTTTATCCACCCTATATGTTACTTCTTCAAAGAACTCCAGCAAATTTGTCAAACATGACTTCCCCTTCATAAAACCATGCTGACTTTGTCCTATTAAATTATGATTATCCAAATGTCCTGTTACTGTCTCCTTAATAATGGACTCCAAAATTTTACCTACCACAGATGTTAGGCTAACCGGTCTATAGTTTCCAGCCTTCTGTCTACTGCCCTTTTTAAATAAGGGTGTTACATTAGCAGTTTTCCAGTCTGCTGGGACCTTTGCTGAGTCCAGGGAGTTTTGGAAAATTATTACCAATGCATCCACAATCCCTACCGCCACTTCCCTCAAGGCCCTAGGATGTAAGCCATCAGGTCCAGGTGATTTATCCGCCTTGAGTCCCATTATTTTACCGAGTACCACTTCCTTAGTGATTTTGATCGTGTTTTGCTCCTCCCCCCCTATAGCCCCCTGTTTGTCCAGTGTTGGGATATTCTTAGTGTCTTCTACTGTAAAGACTGATATAAAATATTCATTCAGTGTTTTTGCCATCTCCATATTTCCCACCATTAATTTCCCGGTCCCATCCTTTAAGGGACCAACATTAACTTTAGCCACCCTTTTTCTTTTTATATAACTATAAAAACTCTTACTATATGTTTTTATATTTTTTGCTAATTTACTTTCATAATCTATCTTCCCTTTCTTAATCAATCTTTTTGTTATTTTTTGCTGTCTTTTAAAGTTTTCCCAATCCTCTATCCTCCCACTAGATTTGGCTACCTTATATGCCCTTGTTTTTAGTCGAATACTATCCTTAATTTCTTTACTTAGCCACGGATGGCTGTCTTTTCTTTTACACCCTTTTCTTCTCAGTGGAATATATATTTTTTGGAAGTTGTAAAATAACTCCTTAAATGTACACCACTGATCATGTATCGTCTTACCCTTTAATCTATTTTCCCAATCCACTCTACTCAATTCCGCTCTCATGCCTTCATAGTCTCCTTTATTCAAGCTTAGCATGCTTGTTTGAGATCCAACCTTCTCAGCCTCTAATTGAATATGGAATTCAACCATGTTATGGTCACTCATTCCAAAGGGATCCTTTACTAGGACATTTTTAATTAATCCTGTCTCGTTACACAGGACCAGATCTAAGGTTGCTTGCCCCCTGGTTGGTTCAGTTACATACTGCTCAAGAAACCCATCCCTAATACACTCAATGAACTCATCCTCAAGGCAGCCCTGCCCAATTTGATTTGTCCAATTAATATGATAGTTAAAATCCCCCATAATTATAGATGTTCCCTTATTACAAGCCTCAACTATTTCCTGATTGATACTCCATCCAACAGAGTTGCATCTGTTCGGAGGCCTATAGACTATGCCCACTAGTGTTTTTTTCCCCTTATTATTCCTTACCTCCACCCAAACTGTTTCATTATCCTGATCTTTTGACCCAATATCATTTCTCTGTATTACAGTGATTCCGTCCTTTATTAACATAGCCACCCCACCTCCCCTTCCATCCTGCCTGTCCTTCCTGATCGTTAAATAACCTGGTATGTTTAATTCCCAGGCATTGTCACCCTGCAGCCATGTTTCTGTAATGGCCACAAGATCATACCCATATGTAGTTATTTGTGCCATTAACTCGTCTATTTTGTTACGAATGTTACGTGCATTCAGATGGAGAACTTTCAAATATGTTTTGTGACACTTAGTTCCTGCTTTTGCCCTTTTTATTACTTTACCTTTGACTCCATACCTTCTGCCCCTTCCTGACATGCTCTGGTTTTTAATTTCCCCACTGCTACCTAAGTCTATGACCTTCTCTGTTGTCATTTTTATTATTTGCTCTCTAGGAACCTCCCCCCCACTAGTTAGTTTAAAGCCCTCTCTACAGCCCTAGTTATATGATCCGCCAGGACTCTAGTCCCAGCACTGGCCAAGTGAAGCCCGTCCCAACGGAACAGCTCCCTCCTGCCCCAGTACTGGTGCCAGTGTCCCAGGAAGCAAAACCCATTTCTCCCACACCAGTCTTTGAGCCACGCATTTAACTCTCTAATTTTATTTGTCCTAGCCAAATTCGCTCGTGGCTCAGGTAATAATCCAGAGATTATT
Organism: Somniosus microcephalus; assembly: GCF_052327205.1. Lineage (NCBI taxonomy): Eukaryota > Metazoa > Chordata > Chondrichthyes > Squaliformes > Somniosidae > Somniosus > Somniosus microcephalus. The sequence continues at coordinate 178,122,957 of NC_140987.1, read as the reverse complement.
ACCCTTGAGGTTCTGTTTTTTAATTTGACCCCTAGCTGCTCATGCTCCTTTAACAGAACCGGCTTCCTAGTCCTATCTACGTCGTTTGTACCAACATGGACCACGCCAACTGGATCCACCCCCTCCCACTGCAAGTTTCTTTCCAGCCCAGAGGAGATGTCCTTAACCCTGGCACCAGGTAGGCAACACAGCCTTCGGGACTCTCGCTCTCGGCTGCAGAGAACTCTATCTATCCCCCTAATAATACTATCCCCTACCACTACAACATTTCTATTTACTCCCCCCTCTTGAATGGCCCCCCGTTCCACAGTGCTGTGGCCAGGTTGCTCATCCTCCCTGCAGTCCCTGCTCCTGTCCCCACAGGGAGTAAGAACCTCAAACCTGTTGGACAAGAGCAAGGGCTGCGGCTCCTCCAGCTCTACCTCCTGGATCCCCGCACCTGCCTCACTCGTAGTCACACCGTCCTGTCCCTGACCATGGGCTACATCTGAATTAATTAACTTCATAGGCGTGACCACCTCCTAATACACAGAGTCCAGGTACTTCTCCCCCTCCCTGATGTGTCGCAGTGTCTGAAGCTCAGACTCCAGCTCATCAACACGGAGCTGGAGTTCCTGTAGCAGCAGACACTTGTCACAGACGTAATCACCATGAGCCTCAATGGGGTTCACCAGCTCCCACATCTCGCAACAGTAGCACATCACCTGCTCCATTCTATGTAATTAATTAAATTTTTTATTGTTAGTTATAGACACCCTCTGCCCGATTTTAGATGCTAGTATCCCCTTTAATTAATTGGATTTAAATTAAATCAATCCCTCTAGTTACACCAGTTAAATGGTTTACCAACAGTCACTCTGCACCAGAAAGGCCTTATTAACTGCAACCCACAGAGTTAAAGTTTGAAAAGAGCACCTAACACCCCACTTACCCTACTCACACTTCCCCAAACTCACAGCATGCTTTGATGACTCGCACTCAGTGCTTGCTCGCACTAGGACTGGTCTTTTTATACTGTTTGTTTGTTTACAGCCAAATGAGTCACCCCTGCTGATTGGTTAGAAAACTGGTTTCCACTGCCTGCTGTGCCAATTTACTCCTACTGCAGTGTAACCTTGTTTTACTCTTCTTAAACCAACAGAATCCCAAATATTTAACTTTTCCCCCTTACTTAAACTGCTTAAGCAATCTTATCAAGAATGATTTAAAGAGAAATAACAATTTAAGAACTCTCACACTTACCCAAACTCACAGCACGCTTTGATGACTCGCACTCAGTGCTTGCTCGCGCTTTCTGACTTAGCGCCCCAAAACGGAGCTTGAGGGGAATTTCTAGCCCTCTAATCCTCCCAACCTCAGCAGTTACCACAAGGACCTTTGTGCACTATCTTGTCTGTTCCCACAGATTTCATTTACTTATCCATTTCTTATGCAGCATCAGGGCAATGTGCTGCTGGCTCTCATGTATCTAAGTCACAGCTCTCTCTGAAATTAACAGAAAATTCTGGAAAGATTCAGCAGGTCAGGCAGCATCTGTGGAATTCTCTCTCCACAGATGCTGCCTGACTTGCTGAGTGTTTCCAGCATTTTCTGTTTTTATTTCAGATTTCCAGCATCTGCAGTATTTTGATTTTTATCTTACTGTGATGAGTTCATTTGTCTTTACATGGATCGCAGGCTGTGGCAGTCAGAGCATTGTTGCCCTGACCATGGGCAATATTAACATATAGAAATGGAGAGAGTATATTTTATTTTTTAAAAATGTATTAATAAAATCTCCTGATAAGTTATGTACAGCAAAAGAGAAAGAAAAAACTAAAAGATGCATGGTATAGTACCAGCAGGTAGTCAGGTTTACAGAATATAGTTGCTCAGATATACGACCCAATCCAAGCATGCGGTTCCAAGTTCCCATTCAGATTCGTAGCATTGCAATGAATTCCCAAAATGTAAAGTTTAAATCCTGATCCTTTTAAACCAGAAGCGTTGCCCAGCTGTAATTGGAGTGAATGATCAATCTCAGTGTTAATAAAAAGCAAAATACTGCGGATGCTGGAAATCTGAAATAAAAACAGAAAGTGTTAGAAATACTCAGCAGGCCAGGCAGCAACTGTGAACGTGTTTTGGACAAAAGGTCAACGACCTGAAACGTTAACTCTGTTTCTCTCGCCACAGATACTGCCTGACCTGCTGAGTGTTTCCAGCACTTTCTGTTTTTATCTCAGTGTTAATAAATTAGCTCTCTGAGCAGCGCAATGGAGCTGCATACTGAGAAAGTAAATTCCCCGGGCGGACTAGAATAACTGAGAGCTGTAGGTATTACGAGCAGTAAACTATGTTAGCATTTGAGCATTTGATGGAGATTAATCATTTACTGTCCCACAAACCGTACTGTGGGTCATTAAGTAGTTTTTGTTGACCAGTGCGTGAATGTTATTGATCTGATAAATTACTGTATGTGCGCCGTAAGGGACATTCATCTAATTATTGTATGTGTGCTGCTTCTGATTTGACGCGTATTCTATTCATCTTTACAGCAAATTTTGGAGTGAGTTATCAGCGGCGAAATCGGTGCTAAACGGTGGAATTTACATCGTACTGCGCCGATCTCGCCGGTGCAGAAAAATCTGGACCATCATCGTCTTAAGAAATAGCAACAGGAGTAGGCCATACGGCCCCTGGAGCCTGCTCCACCATTCAATAAAATCATGGCCAATCTTCTACCTCAATTCCACTTTCCTGGCCTATCCCTATATCCTGCAGGTGAAATGTTAAAATTTAACACAACTATAATATGCTCAGTAACCTGATTATATAAAAAACAAAGCATACTAGGTACTAAACTAGCAGATTTGCTCAGAGAGTTGATCAGGCTGCCTGCAGTATTCCTACTGGTACCCTCATTAACCCTTTCCATTTTGATCTATTACATTTACCCAAAGCTATTATCCAAAACTTAACTTTTTATTGGTGATTGCTGGTTAGGCAGCGGCAAGCACTATAATAATTGAACGTGCCTGGCGCATGTTCTGCTCAGAGCTGACAAATTTTGCTAAGAGGTCCTTAAACAGGGATTAGGCCCCTCATTAGCATTTGCAGGAAGCCTAACGCCTAGTTCAGGCGACCACCAGGGGCACCCGGAAGCCTGCTTTTACCAATATGGTGGCATACATAACGCATGCACAGGTCAGGCACGGGATGTTGCAGCCCAAAATTTGTCCTTTTTGCTCTGCTTTCTGTCCGGAAACCGAGCATAATGAGGACCAATTTCTCCGCCAACCCCTCCCCCCTTAGGTAAACAAATGTTGCAGTTAATGAAAATTTAATACAGGATTAAGTTATTTGCTGCTAAATGTTAACATTAATAATGATGAACAGGACCAAAGCTGGTGCACAAGGAGAAGGAAATGGAAGAGAACTTAGAAAAGGATGTGCTAGAAGCTGTCCAACACCTGACAATAAAATAAAACTTAAGAAAAGACGAACTAGTACTGCAATTACAACTGCCAATTCAACTCTACAATGTAAGGAACCACAACAGAAGGTTGAGGTGGAATTGAATAAAGAGATCCAGGTAATACGACAGTGACCACAAAAGATGGACTAATATATGATTGTAGTAGAAACAATAAATGTTTTTATAAAAGCTAACAAAGGAATACTGTTGGCATTCTGACACATTGGGGCAGAAATTCCTCCCCAAACGCATGAGTACGGAAGGGGTACTCACGCGTCTGGCCGGAGGAAATGCCGGTTTTCAGCATGCACAGCGCATGCGCTGAAAACCGGCATTTCCTCTCCTCTCACCCAAGAGTTGAAGAGGCTAGCGCGTGCGCTGTAGGGGGGCAGCGCATGCGTCTTGGATTTCCTCTGTTTTGGGGGATTTGCGCATGTGTAAAGGCCTCCGGTCTTTACGCTTGTAAAAAGCACACGTAAGTATTTATTTTTACAGGTAAGTGGTGTTTTAGTGCAATTTAGAATTTTTTTCCCACAGGTTTATTATTTTAAAGAATCTACAATAAGGTAAGTTTAGTTTTAGACCCTTTTTATTAAAAATTTATGTTTTTCAAAAAAAATAATTATTGTTTAAATTATTTTTTTTAACTTATTTATACTTAATTTAATGATTGGGATGTTTTTTAAAATTTTATTTAAAGTTTAAGTCGTGTTTTGGGGTGCAGTACTTCTCATGAGTTTGACAGTTCTTACTCTCAAACTTATGAATGAAGTTTCCTCTCCCCTGATTGGCTGAATAGTGCTCACCTGATCCCAGCCGGCACATCGCACTAACTACGCCGCTGGGTCAGGTTAGCACAGCGCGCTGACATCAGAACCGGGCCACTGAAAGGAAATCCACTGCGGGCCAGGTTTCAGATGTCGGCGCGCAGGGTGAGCGCACATCGGGGGCTTGCACGCGCGGCAAGCCCCCGACACCAAGTTCTGGGCCATTGTGTACAATTCTTTGCAGACCTTGGCTTCCCAACTTAGCCATTCAAAGCTTGAAGGCATTTTTGTGCAGTTGGCAAAGAGGAATCCAGGATTAATCATAGACCTCCTGCAAGATGTTCCATCAGACTATTCCCCCAAGGGTCTTTCACAGAAATCCCCAGCTGGTGCGTTTGTGGCCTTTGTAGGGAGATGCCGACCGACATAGAGAAAGTCTGCTGCGGGAAGACAGAGCAACCTTGCATAAGTACAAGCTGCGCTATGGCAAACTTGTGTTTGAATGAAGCAGTGTTGCATCTAATGCTGATTTATCGTAATGAGTTGTTTGGCCTGCATTCACTCCCCACTGAAAACTACAATCGTGAACTGAGACATGCAGCATACAGGCAGTACATCATGTGGCAGCATGGGCGCTTGGGAGCTAGCAACAAACGGATCATTCCCAGCTGCTGTGTGTGGACAATCAGAACTACTTTTCCTGGCCCTGATGGTGAATATTCTGGGTTTCAACCATCCCGGTTATCCTAAATTGTCTTTTTCTTTAAAAGAAAACTCTGCTGCAATACCTGATGTTTTTGTAATATAATCTTGAAATTATTGCAGAATTATGGAAAGATGGGAGTGAGTAATTAGGCGCTAGCTTACTGGGGGGGGGGGGGAGGGGTAGGGGTTAGATGGCATTAAATAACAGCCATACTCACTTTCTATTAATTATCATTTTGTGGCACATACAGCAATCTCAATAAAAGGAAAACCATGCTGACTTAAACGGAGTTTTGAAATGACATTGACTCAAAGGGTATTAGATGTGGTAAAAGAATTATTTGTAGTTCTAAAGCAGAATTCTAAGTGAGTCTAATACATATATAACTAGCTGGGGAGCCCCGCGTTGCGAGGGCAATTCTGGGGCGCTTGGTCTCCCTGCCCCTGTGTGTCCCCCCTCTCCCTGTCATGTCCTCTCCCTGTCCTATCCCTCCCTCCCCTCCCCTCCTCTCCCTCCCCTCCTCTGTCTCCCTCGCCCACCCCTACCCCTCCCTCGCTCCCCTCTGTCCCTCTCTCCGGCCCCTCCCCCTGCCTAGCGCCTGAGGTCCGGTGCCGTTCCGATAGCGGGAATGCTGAGCGGCGGCCGGCGCCGGGAGCGGGCTCTCGCGGGCGGCGCATGCGCGGTCTGTGTGGGCGGCGCATGCGCGGTCAGTGCGAGCCCCCCGCGATTTCCCGAGGCTCTCCCCCCCCCCGTGATTTCCCGAGGCTCTCCCCCCCCCCCGGCGATTTCCCGAGGCTCTCCCCCCCCGCGATTTCCCGAGGCTCTCCCCCCCCCCGCGATTTCCCGAGGCTCTCCCCCCCCCGCGATTTCCCGAGGCTCTCCCCCCCCCCTATTAAATTGTTATTAATTCCCTAACACATCATTAAAATATTTACCTTAGTTCCCTAACACACAGAAGGTGTGGGGGAAAAAATTGTGAAAAATCAAGATGGCGGCCACTCACCTCGGTTCAGAAGGATAAGGCCCGCCCACACACGCACCGATTGGTCGACCGGTCAGGTCACCGAAGCGTAGGATTGGTCAATCGTCGAGTCACTCGACACTCAACTGTAGGAAGGAACCCGCCGTCCGATTGGTGGACCTCGACGTCACACGGTTGCTAATGAGATGCTAATGAGCGGAACGCTGAACGTTTTTGAGATACCGCGGATTTGTCCGGCCGAAACATAAATACGCTTTATCATAAGCTTTCTTTTGAGGCGACGCGCGCGTCGGTACGCTCTGTAACTTTCAAACGTATAGAGAACGGACAGACAGACATCGGGACAGACAGAAGAGCCGCTTTATATATATAGATTTTTGATTGTATTAGTTTTTCTACTTTAATATAGATATCTGAAAAAATTAAGACTATATAATATTAATATATTGAAAGCAATCAGCTCCCCACAGTGCTAAATGTAACTTTATAAATCACTGAAATGCTGGAGAATATAAGAATGTTGCTTTTATATCACAAATGATGACATTTTCTTAGTAAAGTGGATGTAGAATAACAGGCAGGTTGACCTGTGTAACATAGCAGTCATCTAGCAAGAGACTTTGGTGATGTTATCAACTTCTCATTTCTCAATCATATCAATGCCAAGAAGCATTATATCCTCGAAACACAATCCAACTTGTATAATTCTGCCTAGTTTTGTCACTGTGGGGGATAGTTTTATAATTTTTTCAATACCTTTTTTATTTTCTTTTATAGTGGACAGCAGGCTCCCATGATTGAATCACATGATTTGATCTGGAGAGTTACTCTACCACTTGACTTGTTTTACTGACTGATTTGAAATACATTGATGTTGAGTTTCACTGCATTTTTTCCTGGGAATATTACACCACATTGTACAGAGGAATGGTATAACCTGCATTTATGATACAGAGGATGAGATAAATAACAAACAAGTAACTTAATTGAGTGGATTACAAAACACTGTAAATTATGAGAAAGTGTGTTGTGAACTATTTTCTTTTAGAGTATTTGCTTTGTAATCACTTCATCCTAGTTATTTTTACAACATATATTGCAGATTATGAAGTGGGTTTTGTTTTATTTTCATCAATGATTTACAATCAACAAAGCAGTAGAAAATATCTTCAATTTGAACTCAGGCCTCAGGACCTCTCGAAGAGCAAATAGCTCCGAATTGGTTTCAGGATGGTACAGTAATTTGACCTTGTGGCAGTGAAGGTACCGCTCAGATTATACCAGGCTACTCTTGAGCAGCAGAAAAATACATCAGGGTACAAATTTGCCTTGGGCGTTAGTGTAGAACGTGCAACAACGAAGCAGCTGTCCGATTTTATTGTTCATTGACTTCAATGGAAAAGGGAGTGTAAAACAAGCTGCCAATTCGCTATTGCTTATTGTGCATTACCACCCAAGGCACTACCACTCTCTTTTGTTTACAAGGTATAAGGCTCTAGCCCTATAAATCCACTATTAGATAAAGTAAACACTTTAAAAAAAGCACAATTTCACTGAATGTTTTATACCCTTGACCAAATAAAGGTGAGAGGGGTGAAGTTGTAAGAATAACAAAAAGGCAAGAATATGGCTAGATGAGGCATTCTGAAGAGACTGAACAATATGTAGATGATTCTGCCTGGATTATACAAAGATTTTCACACTGAATTTTATTTGGTTATTTTTTGCACAGTTGGGCTTAACATAGAGCAGTTGAGTCTGATTTGATTACTCTGGCCAGGATTTTAACTGCCTGGAAACCGTGCTGGTAAGTTAATTTTCCGGCCACCAGCGACAGAATGAGGTACAACACTGGCATCTACCCAACAATGTGAAAAATTGCCCAGGTATGGCCCGTCCACAAAAAGCAGGACAAATCTAATCCGGCCAATTACTGCCCCATCAGTCTACTCTCAATCATCAGCAAAGTGTTGGAAGGTGTCGTCGAGGTTATTCACTTTAATAGGAAGAATAGAAAAACAAAATATTTTTTAAATAGTGAGAAACTATTAAATGTTGCTGTTCAGAGATTTAGGTGCCCTCGTACAGGAAACACAGAAAGTTAGCATGCAGGTACAGCAAGCAATTAGGAAGGCAAATGGCATGTTGGCCTTTATTGCAAGGGGGTTGGAGTATAAGAGTAAGGAAGCCTTGCTACAATTGTACAGGGCTTTGGTGAGACCACACCTGGAGTACTGTGCACAGTTTTGGTCTCCTTTTCTGAGGAAGGATATACTTGCCTTGGAGGCGGTGCAACAAAGGTTCACTAGGTTGATTCCTGGGATGAGAGGCTTGTCCTATGAAGAGAGATTGTGTAGAATGGGCCTATACTCTCTGGAGTTTAGAAGAATGAGAGGTGATCTCATTGAAGCATACAAGATTCTGAGGGGGATTGACAGGATAGATGCTGAGAGGTTGTTTCCCCTGGCTGGAGAGTCTAGAACTAGGGGTCATAGTCTCAGGATAAGGGGTAGGCCATTTAAGACTGAGATGAGGAGGAACTTCTTCACTCAGAGAGTTGTGAATCTTTGGAATTCTCTACCCCAAAGATCTGTGGATGCTAAATTGTTGAGTATATTCAAGGCTGAGATCGATAGATTTTTGGACTTTAGGGGAATCAAGGAATATGGAGATCGGGCGGGAAAGTGGAGTTGAGGTCGAAGATCAGCCATGATCTTATTGAATGGCGGAGCAGGCTAGAGGGCCTGTATGGCCTACTAAAAATTATTTTCCCACCCCCTCCCCCACCCACACCCCAGAATATTCGGTGGCACTGGGGAACTGGTGCTAAGTGGGTGGGACAAAATCTCTCTTTTCTGAGTACCTCTGAGGGCACTGCTGCAGCTAGACTGCTTTTAAAACCATATAGCATGCAGGAAGGTAAAGATATGACTCCAACAGGAACAAGTTCAGGGAGTGACATAAATATTCTTCTTATGTGGCACAGGTCGTGAGTGGCAACTCCCTAACCCTCGGGATATTTCTCCAATGCAGAATGAGGTTTAATGACCCCATAAGATCAGCAAAGTTAAGTGTCATGCCTGCCTGCAACCTTTAATGTATAATTTGTACATTTCAGACAGTAGGCCTATATTCACCCTAAAAGTACATTCACAAATCGATGGGCATCATTCTCTGTACTAAATGAACTGTACTGACACCTGCAGCTGGAAGACTTAGATTAAAAGGAGACATGTATTTATGTCTATTGAAGCCTCACTATTTCTGTGGGAATTCTATAAGAAATGAGAATTCTCAAGTAGTTGTCAAATTAAACAGCTGTGACTGACAATAACAAATGTTCTTTTGTCATGCAAGAAATATTGAGCACAATTCCTGAGAAGGACAGGCTGTGGAGGAGGGACAGCAAGGGGAAGATGTAATGCAATCCTACAAATTCACTCACTAAATGCTGTAAGAAATGGAGATGTGGAAGAGCCAGCACCCACTGGTGATTTGTGCTGACCAAGTGCTAATGGTGAAAGATCAGTAATGGTTTCCCCTTTTTTGAGGCCAATACTCTGAGGGACACTTACATGAACCTAACAGGAAGGGAAAGGTAGACAGCAGGAAACTCACTACTGTTTTCATTCTTCCTATCTCCATAGAAGCTGGAAGTATAAACTTATAGGGGGAAAAATTCAGTTGCTTTGCGCCTCCCATTAGCGCCTTAAGAGGGCGCTAATGGGGCGCAAAGCAACTAGCGCCCGTGCGCGGCGATGTTTGCGCCGCTCACGAAATTAACTAGACATTTTGCGGCGGCACTAAACACTACCGCCACGATCTCCTGCGCCGGCCGATTGTGACCTCAGTCGAGTGTGCAATGCCCCGGTAGCACCCTGGACCGGATATTGAGTGGCGCCCCCTGCCTTACCACCTGCCGCTAGCAACGACAGGTTGAGGGGAGCGTTTTGCAGTCAGGAAGGGACTGGGGGAGCGCTATTTAAAGGCGACCGCTTCCTGCCTTTTTTTGTTGGTGACATTTTTGCATCACGCATTCTGAGCGAGAGAGAGACTTCTGGAGAGATTCAACGTTGTGTGAAGGAGTTTTGGATACTGAGCAGCACTTTACAGGTTCATTTTGATTTGCCCTTCCTTGTATCGATTTAGAAGAGACTGTGGGGCTGCATTCTGAGCTCATTCCCATGGCCTTTCCATTGTTCTTTCCAGCAGATTTGATGTACAGGTCTCTCCAGGCCGAGATTCAAGGCTGCAATGAGCAGGGTGTGGATGGAGAGCAAGATCAACCCTCCCCTTTAAGAACTGGCTGGCGCCAGTGTGTCTGTGTTCCATTGCTGACTGACATCACATGAGCTTTGCCAGCGCTCTGAGGTAGCCGCTTGCTCCTCTGCCTTTGCGCCTTAAGACAGGTGTGTAGCGCCTGATTTAGCTCTCCAATCACCTCCAGGGGCGATAAAAGCAGTCGGAGGCGATAATTAGCGCCAAGCGCTAATCTTTGCACCCCAAATGGGGTAATACTGAATTTCTCCCCCATATGGTTTTAATGGTTTGACTAATGTGGCAAATCTCATTAGTGGTGGTTTGAAAATATCTGATGGTGTAATAAGTTCAATGATCTTTTGCATGTAAAGTTAAGGCACATGGGATTGGGGGCAAGGTATTGACTTGGATAGAGAACTGGTTGGCAGACAGAAAGCAAAGAGTTGGAATAAACGGGTCTTTTTCCGAGTGGCAGGCAGTGACTAGTGAGGTACCGCAGGGATCGGTCCTTGGAACCCAGCTATTCACAATATATATTAATGATCTAGACAAGGGAACTAGATGTAACATCTCCAAATTTGCAGATGACACAAAGCTGGGTGGGCGTGTGTGCTGTGAGGAGGATGCCGAGAAACTCCAGGATGATTTGGACAGGTTGGGTGATTGGGCAAAAGCATGGCAGATGCAATATAACGTGGATAAATGTGAGGTTATCCACTTTGGTGGCAAAAGCAGGAAGGCAGATTATTATCTGAATGGCAATAGATTGGGAGAAGGGGAAGTGCAACGAGATCTGGGTGTCCTTGTGCACCAGTCGCTGAAGGTAAGCGTGCAGGTGCAGCAGGCGGTTAAGAAGGCAAATGGTATGTTGGCCTTCGTAGCGAGAGGGTTTGAGTACAGGAGCAAGGATGTCTTGCTGCAGTTGTACAGGGCCTTGGTGAGACCACACCTTGAGTATTGTGTGCAGTTTTGGTCGCCTTATCTGAGGAAGGATGTTCTTGCCATGGAGAGAGTTCAGCGAAGATTCACCGGGCTGATACCTGGGATGGCAGGAATGACGTATGAGGAGAGATTGGGTCGATTGTGCTTGTACTCGCTGGAGTTTAGAAGAATGAGAGGGGATCTCATTGAAACCTATAAAATTCTGACAGGACTGGACAGACTAGATGCAGGAAGGATGTTCCCGATGGTCGGGGAGTCCAGTACCAGGGGTCAAAGTCTAAGGATAAGGGGTAGGCCATTTAGGACAGAAATTAGGAGGAATTTCTTCACCCAGAGAGTGGTGAACCTGTGGAATTCTCTACCACAGAAGGCAGTAGAGGCCAATACATTAAATATATTCAAGAAGGAGGTGGATATATTTCTTAAGGCTAAAGGGATCAAGGGGTATGGAGAGAAAGCAGGGACCGGGTACTAAATTTGGATGATCAGCCATGATCGCATTGAATGGCGGAGCAGACTCGAGGGGCCGAATGGCCTACTCCTGCTCCTATTTTCTATGTTTCTATGTTTCCATGATCTGGTCACTTTCACTGCAATGGGCAGGGCTGTCCCTATGCTAGATTTTGCCTGCAGGTCTAGTACATTAGTACATTACTGAGGGAGTGCTGCTCTGTTGATGATGCTACCTTTCAACACCAAGGCCCCATCTGCCCTCTCAGATTGATCTAAAAGATCCTGTGATATTATTTGAAGAAGAGCAGGGGCGTTCTCCTGATATTCTGGCTAACATTCATTAGTCAACGAACACCACTAAAACAGATCATCTGATCATTTATCTCATTGCTCTACAAATTGGCGACCGCATTTCCTACAGTACAACAGTGACTACAATTCAAAGTACTTCATTGACTGTGAAGCACTTTGGGATGTTCTGAGGTTGTGAAATAAGTGCAAGTTTTTTCTTTCTATTTGATTTAAATGCCCTAAGAATCTATCTTGTATGTACCAAGTAACTCACAGAAGATCATTCTTTCATTAAAGAAAGATAATTGGGGGAACTTTTACTGCAAAGAGCAACTGGATAGCTGGGAGGCCCCCCATCTCTCCATTTCCAATCGCCAGGCACGCTGACACTCAGCTTATCTCCGGAACATCCTCCTCTGCAGCTGTCAGTGTGGCGATAACTGGAGGGCCACATCTGGTTCTCTGCCTCTCCCTGGGTGTTCTATGCTCTCTTCTCCTGCAAGGAGGGAAACAAGAGACCTTTGAGTGAGAGCCATGGAATGCGTGGAATGGATGGACAACATCTGTTGAGGGTGACTATGAAGGAGAGGCGTGACATTGCATTAAGATGAGGGTGAGTGTCAGTGGTGGATGGTCAGATGGGGATGTGAGGAAGTGCACAGACAGAGAGGGATGGGTGCACCTGCAAGGTAGGTTGGTGTGAGGAGTGATGTGCAGGAGCAGGCTTGGGAAGGCAGAGTGAGGGGGTTGGGATGACACGCACACCAGGATGTAGTTGAATGTGCCATTGTACTCACCTTTCCTGTCCTCATAAGGTCATTAAACCGCTTCTGGCACTGTATCTAGGAGGGTGGCACCTCACTCTTGTTGCTGGCCTCCTCAGCGATCTCCAGCCATCAATTCTTGGTCTCTGAGGCAGGCTTCCTCCTCCCGTCAGCAGGGAATAGTATTTCCCAGTGGGCCTATATACACTGCAGCATCAGGGCTATGGAGGCATCAGTGAATTGCAGTGCAGCCTTGGCACGTTGTGAGTCCATTCTTGATTCCTTATGACTCTATGGGGGAGAAATTCAGTATCACCCCGTTTGGGGCGCAATTATCGGCCGGGCGCAAAGTTTAGCGCCTGGCGCTAATTATCGCCTCCGACTGCAAACTTGGCTTCTATCGCCCCTGAAGGTGATTGGAGTGCTAAATCAGGCGCTACACACCTCTCCTAAGGCGCTAATGCCGAGGAGCGAGGCGCTACCTCAGAGCGCTGGCGAAGCTCAGGTGATGTCAGTCAGCAATGGAACACAAACACACTGGTGCCAGCCAGTTCTTAAAGGGAAGGGTCGATCTTGCTCTCCATCCACACCCTGCTTATTGCAGGCTTGAATCTCGGCCTGGAGAGACCTGTACATCAATTCTGCTGGAAAGAACAATGGAGAGGCCCAGGGAAAGAGCTCAGAGTGCAGCCCCCATAGTCTCTTCTAAATCGATGCAAGGAAGGTCAAATCAAAATGAACGTGCAAAGTGCTGCTCAGTACCCAAAAACTCCACACAGCGTTGAATCTCTCTAGAAGTCTCTCTCTCTCTCTCTCTCTCTCTCTCAGAAAGCGTGGGGCAAAAATGTCGCTGACAAAAAAAGGCAGGACGCGGTCGCCTTTAAATAGCGCTCCCCCAGTCCCTTCCCGACTGCAAAACATTCCCCTCAACCTGTCATTGCTAGCGGCAGGCGGAAAGGCTGGGCGGCGCCACTCAACATCCGGTCCGGGTCGCTACACGCTCAACTGACGTCACGATCTGCGGGCGCAGGAGATCATGGCGGTAGTGTTTAGCACAAGCATCACCACGCATGGGCACTAGTTGCTTTGCTCCCCATTAGCTCCCTCTTAGGATGCTAATGGGAGTCGCAAAGCAACCAAATTTTTCCCCCTATCACTCCTCTGTTTCTGTAGGGGGCATCTTTTACCTGGTTTACGGCAATTTACCTTCTTTTACCTGGTTTGTGGTAATTTACCTGATCAAGTAGCCTTTTTGTTTCACAGACTGAGACCAAAACCAATCAGCGGTTTCGAATCGCTAAACCCACCCTTCCAGTTCTGACTGGAGGAACTTATAATTAATGATATTAAAAACGGACAAATGATCTGGATGTAAGAAAGTCAAACTTTATTAACTAAATAAACTACACCACACGATCAATGTAATCATGTTAAAATTGCTTAGATAGGGGAGGGAAAATGGGCATAAGGAGGGAAAACGGCTAAAATCACAATTTTAACGAAATCCCACTTTACTCCCCACCCCTATGCCTATCCTAAGTTGCCTTGTGGAAGGGCAGAAAAATATATGCTCGCCACTTGCAATGCTAGCTCCGTGCCCTACGAGATCTTCACTGTCCCGAAGTAAAGAAAACACCCCAGTGTTTTAAAAGTAAACTGCTGGTGTTCTTACTTCTTCAGACAGGCTTCCACGCTGTAGAAGGCACACGGAGGCAGGCGAGAGAGAGAGAGATGCTTCTCAGAAGCTATCTTTATATACCCCAACTTTGGGGTTGAGATGTTCCCGCCCAAATCCAAGTTCATCTGGGCTAAAACAAAAGAATCCAAACCGTCCCCTATTGTCTGGGATGGGTTTCGAATAAAGCTTGGAGTGGTTTGAATGTGTCTTCATTCTGGGGCCGAAATGTTCCCGCCCAAATCCAAGTTCATCTGGCTAAAACAAAAGGGATCCAACTGCCCTATTGTCTAGTAATTGGGGATTCAAACCCATTAATTCTTAAACTGTTCCTTTCCTGAGTTTAAAAAGTCTCTTCCGTAGTTTCGGTGTGTTCTCACTGTGTGCTGGGCTTTGAATGGAGTTGGATTACTAAGTAAACAGAAGCCCTTTGTCCTGTGGTCACTGAAACTGCAGTCTCAAGTGGTTTAATCCCTTATGTCAACAAAGTAGCAGTTTCCTGTAAACAAACATCGATTGCCTCTGAAGGGAAGGGAAACTCCCTTTTTGATTAACAGAATCTGACTGCCACTGCTTCGATCCTCCCCCTTTTCACAGACATTCACGAGCTGCTTCCAAGCCTCTTTGTCCTTGGCCATGCTTTTCTGACGGCCATTTTTAAACCCCTTTGCAATTTACCAAACTCAAGGGTACAAATTTTAATAAAATGTACTGGCCTAGAAATTCAGTTGCGTCCGCCAGCCGTTAGCGCCATAAGAGGGGTAGATTTCCAGCGCTAGGCACTTAGCGCCCGGGTGCAGGCCGATCTGCGCCTACGCCCAACTTCAGTTGACATTTAGCGCCGGCGCAAAGTGTTTGCGCCCGCTCAGCTGCGCGCGCAGCTTATGACATCATTTCGTCGTGCAACGCTGTTTGTGCGCCCCAAACCGGAAATTCAGTGGCGCCCGCCCAATGTGGGCTTGGCGCTGTTAAGAACTGTGAAGTGGAACGCAGCAGAGGCCCTGCGGGCCTCGGGGAGCGCTAATTAAAGGGCACTTACACTGAACTATAAAGGCCAGCCATTTTGCTGCAATGACTTTAGTGCTTTGGATTTCTGGACAGAGACCAAGGAACAGACCTTCCTGATTTGGGACAACATAGGAGAGGTATTTTTGGCTTCTGGCCAGAGCTTGGAACTTTCACTCATTGTGATTTCACTGTTTGCAAGTTTATTATGGGGGCTGCATGGGGTTCCAACCCTCAGTTCCAGCATTATGTGCGAAGGGCTCGCAGACGCTGTGTGAGACGGCCAGCCATGCCTAGACGCAGAGGGGCCATCAGGCGTCGGCAACGTAGGCCTTACCCACTCAGGGAATACCGGCAGCAGGTGTCCTATCTCACCATGGCTGCCGCGCATTGTGTTAAGAGGCTGCGCTTCAGAAGGGAGGTGGTTGCAGAGATCTGCCAGCTGCTTCACAGAGATCTGCGTCCACAGCTGATGTGCAGGACGTCTCTGTCGGTGGAAGTGAAGGTCACGGTGGCTCTGAACTTTTATGCAAGCGGATCATTCCAAGCCGCTGCTGGGGACATAGCGAACATTTCCCAGTTCGCCGTGCATCGCTGCATCCGGCAGGTCACCGATGCCCTTTTCGCAAGGAAACACCAATTCATCTCCTTCCCCATGACCCTAGAGAGGCAGGAGCAGCGTGCAGTCGGATTTGCCAGGATCGCCGACTTCCCCATGGTGCAGGGCGCCATTGACTGCACGCATGTGGCTATGCGGGCACCTATCGACAATGCCGAGGATTACCGCAACCGGAAGGGCTACTGTAAAGTCTGTGGGTTGTTTAGTTAATTAATACACAGACTACCAGAGTAACTTAAAACAGGACTTTACTATTCGAAGGTCAGGGCGAATCTGCCCAATAAATCCTGACACAGCACTTATATACCGGTGTGGTCACCGTCGGTATTACAGTATACAGAAGCCAACAAAGTAGTGCAACACCTAAAGTAGTTCTCTTAAAGGTGGACGGTTACATACAATAGTTCTCTTAAAGGTAGACGGGTACATACACTACAATCCTCCCTTTTTAGCTTACAACATACTGATTCCCCATTAAACATACATTATAACATATATACAACTTTATGCAAGACAGTTCACAGATTCAGTCTCTCTGGAGGTCATAGAGTCATAGAGTCATAGAGTTTTACAGCACAGAAAGAGGCCCTTCGGCCCATCGTGTCTGCGCCGCCCATCCCTCCCTGTCCAGTCTAATCCCATTTTCCAGCATTTGGTCCATAGCCTTGTATGCAATGGCATTTCAAGTGCTCATCCAAATGCTTCTTGAATGTTGTGAGGGTTCCTGCCTCTACCACCCTTTCAGGCAGTGAGTTCCAGCTTCCAACCACCCTCTGGGTGAAAAAGTTCCTCCTCAAATCCCCCCTAAATCTCCTGCCCCTTACCCTGAATCTGTGCCCCCTTGTTATTGACCCCCCTACTAAGGGGAAAAGTTCCTCTTTATCTACCCTATCTATGCCCCTCATCATTTTGTACACCTCAATCAGGTCCCCCCTCAGCCTCCTTTGCTCCAAGGAAAACAACCCCAGCCTGTTGAGTCTTTCTTCATAGCTGAGGCGCTCCATCCCAGGTAACATCCTGGTGAATCTTCTCTGCACCCTCTCCAAAGCAATCACATCCTTCCTATAGTGAGGCGACCAGAACTGCACACAGTACTCCAGCTGTGGCCTCACCAGCGTTTTGTACAGCTCCATCATAACCTCCCTGCTCTTATATTCTATGCCTCTGCTAATGAAGGCAAGTATCCCATAAGCCTTTTTAACCACCTTATCTACCTGTTCCGCTGCCTTCAGGGATCTATGTACATGTACACCAAGATCCCTCTGACCCTCTGTACTTCCTAGGGTCCTACCACTCATTGTGTATTCCCTTGCCTTATTTGTCCGTCCAAAATGCATCACCTCGCACTTTTCCGGGCTAAATTCCATTTGCCACTTTTCCGCCCATCTGACCAACCCGTTAATATCGTCCTGTAGCCTGAGGCTTTCCTCCTCGCAATTTACCACCCCACCAATTTTCGTGTCATCCGCGAACTTACTGATCATACCCTTTACATTCTCATCCAAATCATTAATGTAGATCACAAACAGCAAGGGACCCAGCACCGATCCCTGAGGTACCCCACTGGACACAGGCTTCCAGTCACAAAAGCAACCTTCGACCATCACCCTCTGCCTCCTGCCACTCAGCCAGTTTAGGATCCAACGCGCCAAGGCCCCCTGGATCCCATGGGCTCTTACCTTCTTGACCAGTCTCCTATGCGGGACCTTGTCAAAAGCTTTACTGAAGTCCATGTAAATCACATCCACAGCATTTCCCTCATCCACACACCTAGTCACCCCCTCGAAAAATTCAATCAGATTGGTCAGACATGATTTACCCTTGACAAAGCCATGCTGACTATCCCCGATTAATCCTTGCCTCTCCAAGTGGAGACTAATTTTGTCCCTCAGAATTTTTTCCAATAATTTCCCTACCACAGATGTTAGGCTCACTGGCCTGTAATTCCCTGGTTTATCCCTGCTACCCTTCTTGAATAATGGTACCACGTTAGCTGTTCTCCAGTCCTCTGGTACATCCCCTGTGGCCAGAGAGGTTCTGAAAATTTGTGTCAGAGCCCCTGCAATCTCCTCCTTTGCCTCACACAACAGCCTGGGATACATCTCGTCCAGGCCTGGGGATTTATCCACTTTTTGGCCTGCTAAAACCGCTAGTACCTCCTCCCTCTCGATGCTAATATGTTCAAGTATGTCACAGTCCCCTTGCCCGACTTCTATGTCTACATCGTCTTTCTCCATAGTGAACACTGAGGCAAAAAATTCATTTAAAACCCCACCTACTTCATCTGGCTCTACACACAGCTTGCCACTTTGGTCCCTAATGGGCCCTACCCTTTCCCTGGTTATCCTCTTGCCCTTAATATACTTATAAAACATATTAGGATTTTCCTTTATTTTGCTCGCCAGTGTTATTTCATGGCCCCTCCTCGCCCTCCTAATTTCCTTTTTAAGTATGCCCCTGCACCTCTTATACTCCTCTAGGGCTTCCACCGTTTTTGTCTTTTGTAACTGCCAAAAGCCCCCCTTTTTTTCCTAATGCATTTTTGTATATCCGTTGACTCTGTCCGGATAACGCCTCGGTGGTGTCGTAACTCCCGGCGGGGTAGCAGGTGCTTCTGGCAAGGTCTATTCGGCTTGAAGGACAGTGTCAGGTTCATCTGATTCCAGTATTACCAGATCGGAGGTAGGTGTTCTGGGTATCTCTGTCTCAACATTAACCGTGTAAGGTGGTGGAGTAGGTTGGCCATTTGTGGCTGACCCTATGATCTGGTCAACATGGCGCCTTATTATACTGTCCCCAATGTCCACCATATACATCAACAGCCCTAGCCTTTTTCCAATAGTTCCAGGCTGCCATTTCTCGGTACGGTAGTCCCGGGCCAAAACTTGTTGACCTATCTGAAAAGATCTAGTTGGCCTTTCATTCATGCCCTGGAATTGCCGGTTCTCTACGTCCCTTCTGACGTTTGGCTTAAGCAAATCCAGCCGGCATCTTAGTCGTCTATTAAAAAACATCATGGCGGGAGTTTGATTTGTGACCGCATGTGTTGCATTCCTGTACGCCAACAAGAAGCTATCCACCTTATGTTGTAAGTTAATGGCTTCATTACCCATGGCCTTTATGGCCTTCTTGAAGGTCTGGACAAACCTTTCAGCCAATCCATTGGAGGCGGGATGGTATGGGGCTGACGTGTAGTGCTTAACCCCATTGCTCTTTAAGAATTTCTTGAATTCTTCGGACACAAATTGCGGTCCATTATCAGAACAGATCTGTTCCGGCAGCCCATTCCTAGCAAACATGGTCCTTAACACTGTGATGGTTTTTTCTGTGGTGGTGGTGGACATCTTTATTACCTCCGGCAACTTGGAGTGTGCATCCACCGCTATTAGAAACATTGAGTCCATAAATGGACCAGCAAAGTCGATGTGTACCCTTTGCCAAGGAGATGAGGGCCACTCCCATGGATGCAGAGGAGCCTGTGGTGGCGCGTTTTGGACCTTCTGGCATCCTAGACAGCTCTTAGTGATTTCTTCGATGTCCCCATCAATGCCTGGCCACCACACGAACGCTCTTGCTAGGTTCTTCATTTTCACTCCACCCAGATGTCCCTCGTGCAGCTCCTTTAACACCTTCTGTTGAAGTTTGGGTGGAATCACCACTCTAGATCCACACATCAGGGTTCCTCGACACACTGACAGCTGTTCTTTTCTCTGCGAAAATGCTGGCAGCGTTGGTTCGCCCTGTGCTGGCCATCCCTCCACCGTTAAATCATAGACTCGTGAGAGAGTCGGGTCATTTCTTGTTTCGTTTTCGATCATCGAATTTGTTACTGGTAGACATTCCACTATGGATGAGTGGAACATCTCTACCGGGTCCACTGTAGTCGCTTCTTCTACTATCGGCAATGGCAAGCGCGATAACCCATCAGCATTTCCATGCTGTTTGGACCTTTTGTATTCGATGTCATATTGGTGTGCCCCAAGTAACACGGACCACCTCTGTAACCTTTGTGCTGTCATGGTGGAAACGGCCTTGTTAGGGTTGAATATGGACACCAACGGCTGGTGGTCTGTCAGTAATGTGAACTTCTTGCCCTGCAGGTAATGATTGAATTTCTTTACGCCCCACACAAGGCTGAGGGCCTCCCTATCTATTTGAGCATAATTTCGCTCCGCGGAGGTCAATGATCGGGACGCGAATGCCACTGGCCTTTCCGAGCCATTTGGTAACTTGTGTGAAAGTACTGCTCCAATTCCATAGGGGGAAGCATCACAAGCTAGACGAAGAGGTAACGTTGGGTTGAAATGAGCCAACACTTCTTCAGAGGTAATCAACGCCTTGCTTCTGCGAAAGGCCTTTTTACATTCCTCACTCCACTTCCATGGTACTTCTTTCCGCAACAGAGCATTCAGCGGATGCAGCACCGTGGATAGATTCGGCAGAAACTTGTGATAATAATTAATCAACCCCAAGAATGATCTTAACTGTGATACGTTTTCCGGAGTGGGGGCCTTCACGACAGCTTCTATCTTGTCAGGTGACTTGTGCAGCCCCTCTTGGTCAATGACATGACCGCAGTACGAGATCCGTTTTTGGAAGAACTCACATTTCTTGCGATTAACTCGAAGGGCATATTCCTTCAACCTAGTGAGCACCAGTTTCAAATTTGTGAGGTGTTCTTCCTCGTCTTCTCCCGTAATCAGGATATCGTCTAAGTAACACTGCGTGCTTGGAATTCCTTGTAATACCTGCTCCATGGTCCTCTGCCAAATTGCTGGAGCCGAAGCTACCCCAAAAACCAGTCTATTATAATGATACAAGCCTCTGTGTGTGTTGATGGTGAGGTACTGACGCGACTCTTCCTCGACTTCCATTTGTAAGTATGCCTGTGCCAGGTCTATCTTGGTGAAGTGTTTCCCTCCAGCCAACGAAGCAAAGATATCTTCAATCCGCGGAAGCGGGTATTGTACCGTGTGAAGCACCGGATTCACTGTGATCTTGAAGTCTCCGCAGATGCGGACCTTCCCCGGTCCCCCTGGCTTGTTACTTGGTGAAGACTTCATGACGGGAACAATGGGCGTGGCCCACTCACTCCAGTCCACTTTTGACAGTACCCCTGATCATTCAAGTTCTTCCAGTTCTGCCTCCACAGCAGGTCGTATCGCGTAAGGTACCGATCTGGCTTTGAAAAATTTTGGGCTTGCATGTTCTGCAATCTTAACCTTTGCTTTAATTCCTTGCAGTGTTCCCAGTCCTTGCTGGAATACCTCTTTAGCTTCGTCCAATATTCTGGACAACCGTTCAGGTTTGACATCTTCCTTTCCGGAATCTACCGTCATGGTGTTTAGTGAATGCCAGTCTATCTTTATTTTCCTGATCCACTCCCGTCCCAGAAGTGGCGGACCTCCCTCAGGCAACACATACAGGTCCATCCTTTGGTGATCTTTGTCCTTGTATCTCACCTTGACTTCTATCTTTCCGATGGGGTATACTTTGTGCCCCGTGTATGTCTGCAATACTAGTTCTGTATCCCATAGGGGAATATGCTTGAATAACTTTTTATAATCATGCTTATTCATGACCGTCAACGCCGATCCGGTGTCCACTTCCATTTTCACTTGGACTTTTGCAATCTGTAGTGTGATCCAGATAGCTTGTCGGTCAGCTTCATTACTCACATTGTGAATTCTCAGACTATCCAGTTCCTTGCAGTTGGAGTGTGAGTCCGAATTCTGTTCTTCCGGACTCTTCCTAGTCACCTCATGTACCTTTCTGTACCTCTTTTGTGGTGACTCATTATTGTTGGCCTTCTTTCCTGACCGGCATACCTTAGCTATGTGACCGAGCTTGCCACATTTCCTACATTCCTGGTTTTTAAACCAGCATTGGTTCTGGTTGTGTGTTGTCTTCCCACAACGATAGCATTTCGTTGTACCCGAAGTAATTTGCTGCACACTGAGTGCCGCTGCCTTTAGCTGCATTTCCGCCGTTCCTTTCGCTGCGGCTTCGTTCGATGCAGCAATAAGGACAGCCTTATCAAGTGTAAGATCGTTCTCTTCGAGCAGTCGTTTTTGTGTTTCTTCCTTCGACATTCCGCACACGAATTTGTCTCTGAGTGCCTCTGCCAGATTTTCCCTAAACTGACAGTGTTTCGCTAGCCTACGCAGTTCAATCAGGTACTCCGCATTGCTTTCCTCTTTCCGTTGCGTTCTCGCGTAAAATCTGGATCGTTCCACTAACATCAGTGGTGCGGGGTTAAAATGATCCTTCAGGACAGCAACAATATCATCGAAAGTCTGATCCGCCGGTTTAGCTGGTGCTAGTAGGTGCTTCAAGAGCCCGTATGTCTTCGCGCCCATCGAGTTTAGCAAGGTTATAGCTTTGTCATCTTCTTCTATTTTATTGGCCTCACCATAGATCTCAATGCGTTCCACATACGTGGCCCAGTCTTCTACCTCGGAATTAAAATCGTTGATGTTACCACGCTTAGGCATCTTCCTCTCTTCCTGATAACACCACGGATTATTTCTTTAAATTTTCTTTTTTTTTTCTTCAAGATGGCGGTTCCCGCGAAAATGGCGGTTTCCCGCGCTTATCTTCTCTCCCCGCCCACTTCAATGGCGGTTCCCCGCTTCTGTCTTCTTCTCCGCCTAATGGCGGCTTCCCGCATTTCTTCCCCTGGCGGGAGGGGTACACTTTCCCCACGGGCGACGGCCGTTGGCTTTCAGGTTCACAGCCTGCACGTCGGCTTCAGTGCTTTCCCTTTTCTCGGCAGGGCAACCGGCGCTGGGTACACCCCGTTGACGGCGAACAGTTTCAGCCGCTGGGCTGGCTCTCGCTCAGTTCCCCTTGCTCGGGCTCTGTCTCTCTCCCGCTCGCTCGGCTCTACCGACGCTGGGTACACCCCGTTGACGGCGAACAGTTTCAGCCACTGGACTGGCTCTCGCTCAGTCTCCCTTGGTCGGCTCTGCCTCTCCCGCTCGCTCGGCTCCCAATCGCGCCTCCCAGCCCTCTCGCAGTCCGGTGCTTCCCTCCCCGGCTGCGGCTGAGTTTTTATATCTTCCCGCGCCTACGCTCCCAGTCGCAGCGCTTCGTGGCTTCGGTCGCTGCCCGGCCTTTTTCACCGGTCGCGGTCTACCTGTCTCACGGTGCCGTTGCGTCCCCAGCCTGTCTGTACTGCGGCTTCCTTGCTCCACGCTGCCCCAGTCTCAGCGCCTCTGGGCCCGACTTCTGTCCGGCTCCTTTCCCCCTCGACCGTGGTCGAGTGCACCGCCCTTATCCTCCGGTTATTCTTTTTACTTTTCCCTTACTCACAGTCACCGTGGCCGGCTTGCTTCTCGTGCTGATCGGCTCACTCCTCACCGTGGCAGAAGGGACAGTCAGTGCCTGTTGCTGATGGAAGTCTTTGTCTCTGAATTCTTCCTCCTTTCCAGCTCTGCAGACTCGAGTTTTCTCCCAGCAGAATGACAAGGGCGGTTGCCTCTTCTCGACGCTCGTTAACGGCCTCGGAAGTATTGTTGCCGCAGGGTACTATCGGACTCGTCGCCACTGTAAAGTCTGTGGGTTGTTTAGTTAATTAATACACAGACTACCAGAGTAACTTAAAACAGGACTTTACTATTCGAAGGTCAGGGCGAATCTGCCCAATAAATCCTGACACAGCACTTATATACCGGTGTGGTCACCGTCGGTATTACAGTATACAGAAGCCAACAAAGTAGTGCAACACCTAAAGTAGTTCTCTTAAAGGTGGGCGGTTACATACAATAGTTCTCTTAAAGGTAGACGGGTACATACATTACAGCTACCATTCCCTCAATGTACAGCTGGTGTGTGACCACAGGCAGCGCATCCTAGCTGTCAATGCCCGCTTTCCAGGAAGCAGCCACGATGCATTTATCCTGCGCCAGACTACTGTGGCTGACATGTTCGAGGCACAGCCTCCACCAAGGGGATGGCTTATTGGGGACAAGGGCTACCCTTTGTGTACATGGCTCATGACCCCGCTCCGCGCGCCCAGGACCCCTGCGGAGGAGGCATACAACGGAAGCCATCAAGCCACAAGGAACATCATAGAGCAAACGATTGGTGTCCTCAAGCAACGGTTCCGCTGCCTGGATCGTTCCGGCGGATCTCTACAGTATTCGCCGGATAGGGTCTCCCAGTTCGTCGTCGTTTGCTGCATGCTGCACAACCTGGCTATCCGCAGGACTCAGGCACTGCCACCTCACGTTGGACCACCACCTCAGGAGGACGAGCAGGAGGACCATGAGGAGGAGGAGGAGGAGGAGGAGTACCAGCCCAGGAGGGAGCCACAAGGTCCAAGGGCCGTCCGCCGGCGGCTTATTGAACGGCACTTCTAGGCCCCCTGTCAGGGAATGGCTTGTGGCAATGAACGCACCTGAATGCAGCCGCTCCGCAAGCCCTCAGCCGGTTAACGCAACAACCACTTGAAACATGACACCTGGACAAGCTGAATAAATAAAAAGCTTTATTTAACAAACTCAGGGCCCTTCCCACATGAAACAGAGAAACAGACAAGACCCCCAAAAAACAGTCAAAAACATATCTCACTCCCACAACCTGGGGAGGAATAACAAAACTTGTCAATAACATTTGCCTTCATCCTCGGCCTTCCCAAAATAAGCCCCCCCCCTCCAGAACACAACCACCCCCATATAAAAAAACATTTGCCTTCATCTTCGGCCTTCCCAAAATAAGCCCCCCCCCCCAGAACACAAACACCCCCATATAAAAAAAACAGTTGGCAACACACTCTACTTGGTGTGCCGAGAGGGCGAGTCCTTGTGCAGGCTTCTCCGGCCCCTGCCCGACCTGTTGCTCCGCCTCAACCTGGGCCCTGTGGGTGTGGCAAGGCTGGGGGAAGGCTCCTGAGGGGCACACTGCGTGACGGCAGATGCCCTTGGGGGTCGGCCTAGACGAGGTCCGGCCCTGGAGGGGCCGGCTGCTGACTGCTGCAGCTGTGGCTGGGCAGCATCAGTCTCTGAATCAGCTCGTCGCACCTTGGCTGGGGGAGTGGCAGTGGCGGCTGCAGCAATGGGGGCAAGCTGGCTGATGCCAGGCACTCGCTGGTCGCCAGAGACACTGGCACTCGGCCGGGCTGGCACTGCAGCAAGCGCAGCAATCTGGTGGAGGCCAGACCGCTGTGCTGCAGCAGGGCGGCGGGTGCCCTGGCGATGCTTCCGTGACACCGCGAGTGTGGCAGAAGTGAGTGCCCGAACTGCCCTGGTCTGTGCCCGCATCAGATCAGCCAGTGTCTGCACGGCACCACTCATGAACTCGCGACTCGCGTCCTGTGCTGCCGCGAGTTGGTCGACACCCCTGGCCTGTGCTGCCGCGAGTTGGTCGACACCCCTGGCCTGTGAGTCCCCGAAAGCGGCCACACTATGAGCCAGGGACTCAATGGCCTGAGGCATCTGTCCCACAACCCCCATGAACTCGTTGTGGCACCACTCCGAGGCCGCGGACATTTCATCAAGGAGGCGCACCTCCTGGGCGAGGACCGTCTCCGGACTGGAGGGCGGACTCTCCCTCTGGGGAGAAGGCCGCCGAGCTGCCCGACCCTTCCCGCGTGCCTGGACGCCACTGGGCGCAGCAACTGCCCTCCCCTGCAACACTTCCCCCCTCTGGGGAGAAGGCAGCCGTGCTGCCCGACCCTTCCCGCGTGCCTGGACGCCACTGGGCCCAGCAACTGCCCTCCCCTGCAACACTTCCCCCCTCTGGGGAGAAGGCAGCCGTGCTGCCCGACCCTTCCCGCGTGCCTGGACGCCACTGGGCCCAGGAGCTACACCCCCCTGCAACACTTCCCCCTGGCTCTCCTCCAGGCAAGACGTCTCCCCTCCATTGCCATCCCCTGGCGCGGATGAGGGTTCCCCCGATGTGCCGCCTTCCTCTTGGTCCTCGTCGTCCTCCTCTTCCGAGGGACTGGCACTCTCAGCTTCATGGACCTCCTCCTCACCAGCTGAAAGCAGGAAGGCACAAGAGTAGCTTTAGAGTGAGGACAGGGCATCAGCGAGGGAGGCATGAGTGGTGGCATTATGCGCATTGGTCGGACAGTGGCAAAGGATGTAGATCTGAAGCGCAAGGGGAACGAGAGAGGTCCAAACGGTCATGTCCTTACCATTGGGGCCCAGCACAGGGTCCGCATCACCAATAGCAACGGGGCCAACCACCCGGCCACGCATGAGTCGAGCCACGTGCTCCTCCAGCTCACTGAGCTCCTGGAACTGGGCATGGCCTCCCCCGGTGACATTCCGGCTCTTCATATTCTGGGCCAGCTTGGCCTGCAAGAGAAAGGACGGCCTCTAAGTACAGTGTGGTGCCCTGTTGTTGTGTGCACTGCCTCCCATGGTGGAATAGCTTGGCCAGTGTGGTGCCCTGTTGTTGTGTGCACTGCCTCCCATGGTCGAATAGCTTGGCCAGTGTGTAAAGTGCAGAAAGTGCTATTGATGATCATGCCAGTGCCATAGCTGCGGGAGGAGGGATGGCCATTAGGCCTTTGAGGTCCCTTTGCCCATAATGTGAGGTGCACATGCAAGGATGAGGAGGACACTGGAAAGGCTACTCACCTTGACCAACCGAGTGAGGTCGTTGTACTTCTTGCGGCATTGGTCACCAGTCCTGGGGACATTGTTGGTGGCTGACACCCTCTGGGCAATTTCCCTCCAGGCTCTCCTGTACTGCCTCCTGGGAGCCTTCTTGCCACTGTCCGGGCACAAGATCTCTCTTCTCTTTTCCAAACCCTTAAGCAGCACCCACAAAGCAGGCTCTGAGAAGCGCTGCGCTCGTTCACGAGCCTTCTGCATGGCTTCAGGCGCTATTTGGGTCCACCAGCAGTGTTGAGGCCTAGCTGCAGGGCTCCACTATCCAGGGCGTGGCAGCAGACAAAGTCGACCCTTCCCCCTTTAAGAGCTGGCCGGCGTCAGGGTGTCTGCTGTCAATCAAAACATGACCGCACCTGCGCTGCGCCCGGCCTCGGCGTTATCAGTCCGCACCGCCGGCTTAGCGCCTAAAGATAGGAGTGCAATGCCAGTTTCAGCGCTCGCCCAAACTCCTTGGCCAAATCTACTGAATTTCGGCGAAGTGGCCTCCACTTTCCGGCGGGCGCTAACTTTAGCGACCGCCCGACTTTAGCGCCCCAAAAGTGGCGCGACTGAATTTCTAGGCCACTGTCTTAAAGTGTGCAAATTTTTCCACAAAGTTCCTCGATTCCGGTGTTGTCCACGCGCCGCCCAGCTCAACGCAGCCTTTCTGCGATTCTGGGTATGTTTTAAAACATTGTCCAATCCAGAGGCAATTTAAAACACGCAAAGTCTTCGTCCACGATGTGGATTAATATTTCCCGATCTTCGGGGCTGAGGGGATTTTTGCGAACCCCTACAGTTTCCCCCACCTCTGCAATCCTTCAACTGTCATCTTTGCAGTGTTCCTTTAAATACCTCAGCTGAAATAGACTCATGCGTGTCATCATCACACCCGCTCGCTCTAATTGGTCGGGAAACCTGGAAGTCAGATGGAAATGCCGTGGCTGGGTTAAAAAGCCACTGACAAATGCGCTGCAGCTACTTCCTGGATTCCCACATGCTACCAGACCCCCCGTCCCCACCGGCTTCCAACGTGTCCCCCGGTAAAAATTCTGGCCAATTTCTTTAAGGCAAAGTTTGTTAGAAGTGTTTTCACAAACATTAAAACCAAGGCTAGCACTTTTAACCTTGTCACCTTTCTAATTTGAAAATGCATTTAGTTTCTGTGTTGAGTGCTTTAAACTTAATTCATAAACGAAATGATGTTAATCCAGTCCATTTATATTTATATAAAAGGATAAACCTTGGAACATCAACTACTTCTAATTTTCCTGCACATCCTCCAATAACTAATGCTTTCCATAAATAGTATTTGAGTATCATTTATTCAGTGACTTGTTTCTATGATTTAGCAAGATGATGAAAAGAAAATAAGCTATTTTTTGTTTACATAATGTGCCCATCCATTTTAATAGCTAGCTTTCAGAATTGTTGGCAAATATGAGTAAATTTCCCCAATCCCATTAACCTACTAGCACATAAAGTATATTTTGCTATCACATCATGTAATCCAATTAACTCTCCCGAATCCCGAAACAATCACAACATTTAAGAGGGAATTAATTAGGCACTTGATAAAGAAAAATATTAAATGCTATTGGGAAAGAGCATGGAAATGGGATTCGAGTGGAATCTCTGTCATGTAGCTGCACCTGGCACAGCACAATGGGTTAAATATTTCACCTCTCTCTGTGCTGAAACTTGTATGATAATCAACGTGTTTCATTGAGATTTATGCAACTACAAACTCACAAATTATCGCCACCTACTGCTAAATTGACCTCCTTCTCCCCAGGAGGTGATTGGAGTGCTAAAACAGGCGCTGCATGACTGTCTTAAGGCGCTAAGCCAGAGGAGCGAGGCGCTACCTCCAAGGGTGGGCGCAGCACAGGTGCTGTCAGTTAGCGATTGCACACAGACACGCTGGCGCCGGTCAGCTCTTAAAGGGGAGGTTCGATCTTGAATTGCAGCCACACCCTGGGCACCGGAGCCCTGAATCTTGGCCTGGACAGACCTGTTGCCACATACTTAAGCCAAGAACCATGGAGAGGGCCAGGGAGCGAGCGCAGTGGTTCAGCGAGGGGGCCTTTGAGGCTCTGGTTGGCGCGGTGGACGCAGGCGATCTCTCCTGTACCCGGACAGTGGCAGGAGGCCGCTGCCCAGCGACTATCGAAAAGCTTGGAGGGAGGTGGCTCACAGAATGACCTCCAGCAGCATGGTGCCTAGGACCCCTGTGCAATGCAGGAAGAAGTTCAACGACCTCACTCGGGTCGTCAGGGTGAGTGCCCTTTTCAGAATCCTCTTCATCCCTGCTGTAATGTATGTACCTTTAAGGGGGGAACTACTTTCTACAGCTCATGTATACTGTAGTACCAGCAGTGACCACACCTGTATATAACACTGAGTAGTAATCTGTTGTTTCAGTTGCAGTTTGAACCACGTTGAGGAAACACCTGTTGTACCGTTCTCTGCAGTCCTTTTCTTATTATTACACGGACGTAACAGTGGCGACGAGCAAGTTCGAACCTACCTGCAACTCTGCATCACTTCCCAGGGATTCGCTCCTGGAGAACAGTGGAAGAAGGTCGAGTCCAGAAGCACGGGCGTTGACCACGGGCAACCGCCCAGTCATCCAGTGGAGATTGAGCATCGCAGGGGAGACTGTCGAGAGCCAGGCTTGGCTTTCCAGTCATGGTGGTCCAGCAAAACGGGCTGGCAACAGGTACTGCGCAGATCCTTCCCGGACAGCGACGGGCTAGAGCCCGACCGAGCGGCACAGAAAAAGGCTGAGCAGCGTCGACGGGGGACAGAGAGAGGGCAGAGTGTACAGGGCGCAGCCGGTGTTCAGGACCGAGCGGCGTCAACGGGGGAGAGAGGCGAGAGAGAGCAGAGCGCAGCCGGTGTTCAAGGGCCGAGCAGCGTCAACGGGGGAGAGAGGCGTGCAGCAAAACGCGAGGCGCTGCCATTGCCATGAGGACCACAGAGAGCAGCATTGGCAGCAGCGCAGGAGCAGCACGCGAAACCCACAGGGCATCGCCATTTGTCACGAGGACCGCCGAGAGTGGCGTTGGCAGCAACACGGGAGACGCCATTTTAAGCCGCAGCGGGGAAGAAAGGAAAGCGCGGGAGACGCCATTTTAAGCCAGTCTAACCACACCCAAAAATGCCGAAGAGTGGCAGTATCACAGCGTTCGACAATGAAGTCGAAGATTGGACGACATATGTCGAACGCATAGAAGTATACTGCAAGGCGAATGAAGTGCCAGATGACAAGAAAGCGCTGGTATTGTTGAATTCAATGGGTGCAAAAACGTATGGCTTACTACGAAACCTAGTAACCCCAGAGAAGCCAGTAGAAAAGGATTTTGAAAACATAGTGTCAATCCTACAGGACCACTTAAACCCCACACCGCTGCTGATAGCAGAAAGATTTAAGTTTCACAAAAGGAACCAGCATAAAGATGAAAGTAATGCTGAGTATTTAACAGAACTGCGCAAGCTATCGAAACACTGCCAGTTTGGAACGGGACTAGTAGATACTTTAAGGGACAAGTTTGTGTGTGGGCTTCAAAGTGAAGGAACCCAGAAAAGGCTTCTATCAGAAAAGGATCTTACGCTGGACAAGGCTTTCAGCATTGCAGTATCACACGAAGCAGCAGCACGGGGCGCTGCAGAGATACAACGGAGACCGCAAGAATATGGCACAAATTAAATGTCATACGGAACAGTGAAGTGCTATCGCTGTGGCAGAACAACACACGACCATAATGATTGCTGGTTCAAGGACAAAGTGTGCAGACAGTGTGGAAAAGTAAGACACATAGCACAAGTCTGCAGGTCGGGAAAGAAAACCAGCAATAAGAAACCGACCAAAGGGAAGTACAAGAAGGTACATAAGATAACGGAGAATAGTTCAGACGAACAAAAGAGTGATAACGACTCCGAAAGCAGGGAACTGAGTTGTCTGAAACTACATAATGTGATCACAACGGAGGATCACCGAACCATTTGGGTCACTCTCAAGATAGCAGAAGTCCAGGTAAAGATGGAATTGGACACATGATCAGCTCTAACAGTCATAAACCGACGGGACTACGAGCGGCTATTCTCACACATACCCTTGAGAGACACAAAAATTATTTTGAAGACGTACACGGGGCAAAAAGTCTACCCCAAAGGAAAAATAAGGGTGACCGTTATATATAACGGTAAGGAAACACCAAAACTAGACCTGTACGTATTGCAAGATGGAGGACCACCATTACTGGGACGTGAATGGATCCGGAAAATACAACTGCATTGGCATTCCAAACAGGCACTGACTGTGGCTGACAAAAAGGATGATGACGTCACACCTGGGCGACTGTCAAAGATCCTAACTGACGTGAAAGAAGTGTTCCAGCAAGGACTCGGAACACTAAAAGGCATGACAGCGACGATTAAAATTGAAGAAAACGCAGGCCCAAAATTTTTTAAGGCCAGTCTGGTACCTTATGCAATCCGCCCAGCCGTCGAAGCAGAGCTGGAGAGTCTGGAACATTCAGGTGTACTGTCCAAGGTAGACTGGAGTGAGTGGGCTACACCCATCGTCCCTGTGATGAAAAAGTCGTTGAGCAGCACGGCTGGGGAACCAAGGAAGGTTCGTATCTGTGGGGACTTTAAGGTAACAGTGAACCCGGTCCTTCACACCGTACAATATCCACTTCCGCGGATTGAAGATATTTTCGCCTCGCTATCTGGAGGGAAACGCTTCACTAAGATTGATCTGGCCCAGGCGTATCTGCAAATGGAGGTAGAAGAAGCATCAAAAAAATACCTCACAATCAACACCCATAAAGGTCTCTACCAATACAACTGGCTGGTATTCGGGGTAGCATCAGCTCCGGCTAATTGGCAGAGGGCAATGGAACAAGTCCTGCAAGGGATCCCAGGGACCCAGTGTTATTTGGACGACATCCTGGTCACGGGCGAAAATGACAGTGATCACCTTGCCAACCTGGAGCAGGTGCTCACTAGATTGCAGGAATATGGGCTCCGAGCTAACCGCCCCAAATGCGAGTTTTTTAGAAAACAGATCTCGTATTGTGGCCATGTTATCGATAAAGAGGGGCTACATAAGTCCCCAGAGAAGATTGAGGCAGTAGTCAAGGCTCCAGCACCGGAAAATGTGTCACAACTGAGGTCGTTCCTTGGGCTGGTAAACTACTACCATAAGTTCTTGCCAAATTTGTCTACAATACTACACCCACTGAACACCCTACTGCAAACTGGGGTGCCATGGAAGTGGAATGACGAATGTAGACGAGCTTTCCAGAAGAGCAAAACACTAATCACATCGAAAGAGGTATTGGCCCATTACAACCCAGCGTTACCAATTCGGTTGGCTTGTGATGCGTCACCCTACGGCATTGGAGCGGTGCTGTCGCACAAATTCTCGGACGGCTCAGAGAGGCCAATAGCCTTTGCCTCACGATCACTAACCTCAGCCGAGCGTAACTACGCCCAGGTTGACAGGGAGGCACTCAGCCTAGTTTTGGGAGTGAAAAAGTTCAATCGCTATCTGCACGGGCAGCACGGTGGCATAGTGGTTAGCACTGTTGCCTCACAGCACCAGAGACCCGGGTTTGAATCCGGCCTCGGGCGACTGTCTGTGTGGAGTTTGCACATTCTCCCCGTGTTTGCGTGGGTTTTCTCTGGGTGCTCCGGTTTCCTCCCACAGTCCAAAGATGTGCGGGTTAGGTTGATTGGCTATGATAAATTGACCCTTAGTGTTAGGGGGATTAAATACGTGGGGTTACAGGGATAGGGTGGGATATGTGTTGGTGTAGGGGTTACGGGGATCGGGTGGGATATGTGTCAGTGCAGGCTCGATGGGCCGAAATGGCCTCTATCTGCACTGTGGGGTTTCTGTGATTCTGTGAAATTCACCTTGCTGACTGATCACCAGCCTCTTGTCTCCATTTTTAATCCGAAGAAGGGCGTTCCGGTGATGACTGCGCAACGACTACAAAGATGGTCACTTTTTCTAGGGGCGCACCACTATGAGATTGAATATAAGGGCACGAAACAGCATGGAAATACTGATGGGCTATCACGCCTGCCACTGCCTACTGCGGAGGAAGCACCAGCAGTGGATCCTGTTGAAATATTCCATTCGACTACAGTTGAATACCTACCGGTAACTAACACTTGTATCGAAAAGGAAACTCAAAATGACCCGACACTGTCTTGGGTATATGATTTGACGGTGAAGGGATGCCCAGCATATGGCGACTCACTGTTGCCAGCATTCTCGACAAGGAGAGAACAGCTGTCAGTGTGCTGGGGGACCTTGATGTGTGGCTCCCGAGTGGTAATTCCACCCAAGTTAAGGGAGAGAGTGCTCAATGAGCTTCATGAGGGTCATCTGGGAGGGGTAAAAATGAAAAGCCTAGCCAGGGCTTATGTGTGGTTGCCGGGAATCAATAAACAAATTGAGGACCTGACCAAGAGCTGCTCAGGATGCCAGAAAGTCCAAAATGCACCACCACAGGCCCCTCTACAACCATGGGAGTGGCCCTCATCTCCATGGCAACGGGTGCATATTGATTTTGCTGGTCCATTCATGGACTCAATGTTTTTAATAGCCGTGGATGCGCACTCGAAATGGCCTGAGGTCATCAAAATGTCCTCCACCACCATGGAGAAAACTATTGCAGTCCTACGGACCATTTTTGCCAGGAATGGCTTGCCAGAACAGATTTGCTCCGACAACGGACCACAGTTTGTGTCCGAAGAGTTCCGGAGGTTCTTGAAAAAGAATGGGGTAAGGCATTACACATCCGCCCCGTATCATCCAGCCACAAATGGATTGGCTGAGAGGTTCGTACAAACCTTTAAGAAGGCAATAAAGGCTATGTACAATGACAACATTCCACTGCAGCACAAGGTGGACAATTTCCTGTTCGCCTACCGGAATGCAACAAATGCAGTCACCAACCAGGCCCCAGCCATGATGTTCTTTAACCGAAGGTTAAGATCTCGCCTGGATTTGCTCAGACCAAACGTACGAAGAGATGTTGAGAGTAAGCAATTCCAGCACATCCATGAGAAGCCAACAAGGAGCTTCAATGTAGGGCAACCAGTCTTGGCCCGCGACTACCGAACAGAAAAATGGCAGCCAGGAACGATATGCACACGGCAGGGCCCACTAATGTACACAGTGGACGTTGGGGAGAGCATCGTGAGATGCCATGCTGACCAGATCCTAGAGTCACAGGAACGAGTCAACCCCATGCCTCGCCCATACGTACCTGGTGATGAACCCGACGTACAGGTAGCATCTACCCCAGAAACAGTAGCATCGGAAGCTGATGAACCAACCGACGACAGGGGGCCAGAATCGCCTCCGCACCAAGACAAGACACTCGGGAAAGGCGCTATCCAGAAAGGATCAGGAAGCCTCCCCAAAGACTGAATTTATAAATAGACTATTTTCAGCTAATGTTGCATGTTAAAAGTGTTAATTGTAATTAGTTTGATATTTAATTGTTAAATGAGTGTTATGGTACTGTTAATCTAAAAGGGGAGGAATTGTAATGTATGTACCTTTAAGGGGGGAACTACTTTCTACAGCTCATGTATACTGTAGTACCGGCAGTGACCACACCTGTATATAACGCTGAGTAGTAATCTGTTGTTTCAGTTGCAGTTTGAACCACGTTGAGTAAACACCTGTTGTACCGTTCTCTGCAGTCCTTTTCTTATTATTACACGGACGTAACACCTGCATCTCGACCTCACTTTATGGCCAAAGGGTCCTGAAAACCTCAATGCCCAGCACTCATCCAACACCTATGGCCCTTTCAGGAAATTCACACGCACATTCAGCACTTTGCACACTGTAAGGGCTATTCGACCATGGGAGGCACTGCAGCCAAGATCAGGGCTGCACACTGTAAGAGCTGGTCGACAATGGGAGGCATTGCAGCCAAGATCAGTGCTGCACACTGTACTCAGACCCCGTCCTTTCTCTTGCAGGGCAAGCTGGCGCATAATAGGAGGCAGCAGCAATGGACCGGGGGAGGCCGGCCTCACCTTCAAGCCCTGACCGATCTGGAGCAGCGAGTCCAACGGATTATGGCAGGCCAGATGCTTGGCCCCGTTGCCACTGGAGATGCCAACCCCGTTATAGGAACATAGAAACATAGAAGATAGGAGCAGGAGTAGGCCATTCGGCCCCTCGAGCCTGCTCCGCCATTCAATGCGATCATGGCTGATCATCCAATTTCAGTACCCGGTCCCTGCTTTCTCCCCATACCCCTGGATCCCTTTAGCCTTAAGAAATATATCCAACTCCTTCTTGAATATATTTAATGAATTGGCTTCTATGCCTTCTGTGGTAGAGAATTCCACAGGTTAACCACTCTCTGGGTGAAGAAATTCCTCCTCATTTCTGTCCTAAATAGCCTACCCCTTATCCTTAGACTGTGACCCCTGGTTCTGGACTCCCTGACTATCGGGAACATCCTGCATCTAGTCTGTCCAGTTCTGTCAGAATTTTATAAGTTTCAATGAGATCCCCTCTCATTCTTCTAAACTCCAGCGAGTACAAGCCCAATCGTCCCAATCTCTCCTCATACGTCATTCCTGCCATCCCAGGTAGAATCTTCACTGAACTCCTTCCATGGCAAGAACATCCTTCCTCAGATAAGGCGACCAAAACGGCACACAATACTCAAGATGTGGTCTCAGCAAGGCCCTGTACAACTGCAGCAAGACATCCTTGTTCCTGTACTCAAACCCTCTCGCTACGAAGGCCAACATACCATTTGCCTTCTTAATTGCCTGCTGCACCTGCATGCTTACCTTCAGCAACTGGTGCACAAGGACACCCAGGTCTCGTTGCACTTCTCCTTCTCCCAATCTATTGCCATTCAGATAATAATCTGCCTTCCTGTTTTTGCCACCAAAGTGGATAACCTCGCATTTATCCATGTTATATTGCATCTGCCATGCTTTTGCCCAATCACACAACCTGTCCAACTCATCGTGGAGTTTCTCGGCATCCTCCTCACAGCACAGATGCCCACCCAGCTTTGTGTCGTCTGCAAATTTGGAGATATTACATCTAGTTCCCTTGTCTAGATCATTAATATATATTGTGAATACCTGTGGTCCAAGGACTGATCCCTGTGGTACCCCACTAGTCACTGCTTGCCACTCGGAAAAAGACCCGTTTATTCCAACTCTTTGCTTTCTGTCTGCCAACCAGTTCTCTATCCAAGTCAATACCTTGCCCCCAATCCCATATGCCTTAACTTTACATGCTAATCTCTTATGCGGGACCTTATCAAAAGCCTTCTGAAAGTCCAAATACACCACATCCACTGGTTCTCCCTTATCTATTTTACCAGTTACATCCTCAAAAAATTCCAGTAGATTAGTCAAGCACGATTTACCTTTTGTAAATCCATGTTGACTTTGTCCGATCCTGTCACTGTTTTCCAAATGCTCTGCTATTACATCTTTTATAATGGACTCTAGCATTTTCCCCACTACCGATGTCAGGCTTACCGGTCTGTAAGTCCCCGTTTTCTCTCTACCACCTTTTTTGAATAGTGGGGTAACATTAGCTACCCTCCAATCCATGGGTACTGTTCCAGATTCCATCGAATGTTGGAAGATGATCAGTAATGCATCTACTATTTCTAGGGCCAGTTCCTTAAATACCCTAGGATGTAGATTATCAGGCCCCGGGGATTTATCGGCCTTTAATCCCATCAATTTCCCTAACACCATTTCCCTACAAATACTGATTTCTTTCAGTTCCTCCCTTACAGCAGACCCTATGTTCCCCGACATCTCTGGGAGGTTATTTGTGTCCTCCTTTGTGAAGACAGAACCAAAATATGAATTTAATTGGTCTGCCATTTCTTTGTGGACAGCAATGGTAAGGTCATCACCTTTTTTACCCCTCTCCTTCCACTTGTTCCTCACACCAGCATCCTTTGCCACTTTCGAGCCAAATCAGTACATCCCAGCACTCATGCCTCCCTTGCTGCCACCCTGTCCTCACGCTAAAGCCACTCTTGTACCTCCCTGCTTTCAGATGCTGATTCACCAGGTGAGGAGGCGGGCCCTCAAGCTGCCACTGTGAGTGATTCTGAAGGCGACGACGAGGAAGAAGCCGGACAATCAGTGCCACCCTCAGCCGAGGCAGCCCATGGCCGTAATGGGGACATGGCTTCCCTGGAGGGGAGCAGGGGGGAATGGTCTGAGGAGGGTGAAGCTCCGGGGCCCAGCGGGCTGCAGCAACACGAGGGGGGTAGGGAAGCTCGGAGGCCATCTCCCCAGAGGGAGAGTCTGCACTGAGCGTGGACGAGGTGCGGGTCCTTGCTGAAATGAGCGCCCAGGCGGAGCACAGGCACACTGAGCTCATGGCTGCAGTGGCAAGGATGCCAGATTCCATTGAGTCACTGGCAAGGAGTGTCCAGGACTTTGGCGCAACACAGGCGGCTGCCACGCAATTGCTAAGTGCTGAAATGCAGTCAGTGGCTGGTCTCATGCAGACGCAGATTGAGGCCACACGAGCACTGACTGCTGCCACCCTCGCTGGATCGGGCAGGATTCCCCGGGGCCCTCACCACGTCGCAGCAGGCCAGCAATCTGTGCTCCAGCAGATTGCTCCACATGCTGCAGTGCTGCCCCGTGGGAGTGCCAGTGTGTCGGCTGAACAGGGAGTTGCTGTCCTCTCTCAGGATGACAGCATTTCTGCTGCCAGCACTGTCACTTCTCCACTGCAGCTGCCACCACCTGTAGGACAGACTGCTGCCGCCCATGCTGAGTTGGAGCAGTCAGCAGCCGGGCCCTCCAGGCCCAGAGCTGGTCCAGGCCATCCCTCAATGGCATCTGCAGTCTCAGTTTCTGACACTCAGCAGCCTTCCCCCAGCCTTGCTGCAGCCACTGGGGTCCCATTATGGAGGAGCTGCAGGGTGGGAAGGGGCCAATCTCGCAAGCGAAGCAGATCACCCTCGAAGGGCAAAAAGTAGGAGGTGTGGCAAAATGTTGTTAATTGTTTTATTGAAGGCCGAGGATCGTGGTCATATTTTTGTTACTGTTTTGGTCATTGTCTCCAGGTTGTGAGAGCCAGTTATGTGACTGACTGTTTTTTGGGGTTTCTTTCTCTTACTTTGTCATGCGGGAAGGGTACACAGTTTGTTAAATAAAGAAGTGTCTTTATTCAGAATATGCACGTTTGCTCTTTGAACTAATTGTTGCCTTGACCGGCTTAGGGGTTGCGGCACGGTTCCATTCAGGTTCTTTGAATGGCAGAAGCCATTCCCTCAGAGGGGGCCTAGAAGCGACTTGCTATAAGCCACTGACGGATGGCCCTTGCACTTTGTGCCTCCCTCCCGTCTTGATGCTGCTGCTCCTCCTCCTCCTCCTCCTCTGCTGGTGCTCCAATGTCTGGTGGCATTGGTTGAGTCCTGAGGATTGCCAGTGTTATGTATTGTGTGTTCTATTGTGTGTTCTCCTCCCACCTGTGGTGGCGCTGTCACAGGAGATAAATGGTTGGGTATTCTCTCGGTTAAGTTTAGCTCTCTTTGTTCGGAACTTGCCAGAACTTCCTTTCCTTCCAATAAAGCACTTCATGTTTGAATCTCTGAGTTCTGAGTCCTAAATTGTGTCTAGGTAGAAAGGTACCGACACAAGTGGCAACGAGGAGCGGATGAATCTGCGTACGTTACGGGTGCAGTGAGTAAACAGAAAATTTAATTTGAAACGTGAGATGGCTACTATATTAGGAAACATCGGTGATTTTGATGAAAATGTGGAGCAATGGAGCGCATATACGGAACGTTTTGACTATTTTGTATTGGCGAATGCGGTGGCAAATGACAAGGTCGTGCCTACCTTTTTGAGTGTAATCGGGCCGAAGACTTTCAATTTACTTCGCAGCCTCGTGCAGCCAGATAAGCCAGGAACTAAAACATATAAGCAACTAGTGGAAATTCTTGGAGCACATTTTTCACCAAAACCTCTGGTTATTACTGAGAGATTTAGATTTCACAAACGGAATCAAGAGGAGGGGGAATCAGTGACGATGTTTATTGCTGCTTTAAAAAGGTTGTCGGAACACTGCCAGTTCAAGGAGGTGCTGAATGACACCATTAGAGACAGACTTGTTTGTGTGGTCTGCAAAATGCAGCCACACTGAAGCGCCTTCTTACTGAGGACAACCTTACTCTTGAAAAGGCCATTGAAGTTAGTGTCTCCATGGAGATGGCGGAAAAGGAGGCTCACCAGTTGAGTTCAACAGGGAGAGTTCACAAGGTGTCGTCTGAGCCTAAAGGTGCGCGGAACGGCACATGTTACTGTTGTGGGAAAACGGGCCATCACGCTAATGACTGCTGGTGTACGGAGCTGGAATGCCGAAATTGTGGCAAAAAGGGTCACATTGAACGCGCCTGTAGAGGTAAAAAAAGAACAGACAGAGCTGGGAAGCATGGAAGCAAAATGTCTGTATTTGGACAAGAGAGGAAAAAGAGTGTTCATTCAGTGCAGTATGATGGAACAAGCAAAACAGAGGGGAGCGACACCTCTGAGGAGGAAGAGGTGCATATACTGAAGGTTGCAGGTGGTTCAAATGGCTACTGGGTGTCACCACTGGTGGAGGGACAATCAGTGCGGATGGAGGTAGACACAGGCACGGCTGTGTCCCTTGTTTCAGACACTGTCTATAACAAAATGCTAAAGCATCTTACCCTTCAGCCAACAAACATTGTGCTAAAGACGTATACCGGCGAACCTGTGGCCATGAGAGGCGTCATTGAGGTGACAGTTAAATTGAATGGACAGACTGCAAAACTGCCACTATATGTGGTAAAGGGAAATTACCCACCGCTACTGGGACGTGCGTGGCTAGAGAAAATCACGCTGGACTGGCCTGCAGTCCGCATGATGTCAAAAGGGGAGTCAGGTCTGACTGCAGTGTTAAACAAACATGTAGAACTCTTCAATGGGGAACTTGGGAGCATGAAAATGATCAGCGTGAGACTGGACATTAAACCTGACAGCAAGCCGAAGTTTCACAAAGCCCGACCTGTACCCTATGCAATTAGGCCAAAAGTTGAGGCTAACTTGGAGGCCTTAGTCGAGAATGGAGTCCTGGAGCCTGTGAGCGTGAGCAAATGGGCCACACCCATTGTTCCTGTCCTGAAAAAGGATGGATCTGTTTGAATCTGTGGGGATTTTAAAGTGACTATTAACCCGGTGCTGTCTGTGGAACAGTACCCTCTTCCCCTCATTAATGATCTTTTTACGGGCCTGGCTGGAGGGCAAAAGTTCAGCAAAATAGACTTATGCCAGGCTTATCTATAAATGCATGTCGATGACAAATCAAAGGAGCTGCTGACAATTGTGACACACATACAGGTACTGCCGCCTTCCGTTTGGAATTACGTCGGCCCCTGCTCTATTCCAAGGGCAATGGATCAGATTTTGAGTGGACTGCTAGGAGTCCAGTGCTACCTGGACGACATCCTTGTCACTGGGACAAATGAGGAGGATCATCTTCTGAACTTGGATGCGACACTACAACGACTGAAAGAGTACAGACTCAGAGTTCGTAAAGACAAATGTGAATTATTTCAGTCTTCAGTTGAGTACCTGGGGCATGTGATTGATGCTACTGGCCTGCATAAGGCGCTGCCAAAGGTCAAGGCGATCGTGGAGGCCCCAGCACCCCAGAATGTGAGCCAGTTACGTTCATTTCTGGGGCTACTTAACTACTATGGGAAGTTTATTCCAGACTT
This sequence comes from Somniosus microcephalus, assembly GCF_052327205.1. NCBI lineage: Eukaryota > Metazoa > Chordata > Chondrichthyes > Squaliformes > Somniosidae > Somniosus > Somniosus microcephalus. Next base: position 178,082,636 of record NC_140987.1, on the reverse strand, counting down.
AGCAACATTGCTGAAGCCATTACATCAGTTGCTATGTCAAGGCAAAACATGGAAATGGACTGAACTGTGCAACGAAGCTTTCGCCCAAGCAAAGAAAGCATTGCTGAATTCGGAGGTCCTGACACACTTCGACCCAAAGCTACCCATGCAGCTAGCATGTGATGCATCACCATATGGTGTGGGAGCAGTCATATCCCACATCATGCCTTCGGGTGAAGAGAAACCTATCGCCTTCGCATCACGCACCTTGAACAAGGCTGAGAGTAACTATGCGCAGATCGAGCGCGAGGCCTTGGGAATCGTTTTTGGAATTCGAAAATTTCATCAGTACCTGTTTGGGAGAAGGTTCACACTCCTGACAGACCACCGTCCATTGACTTCAATCTTCGGGCCCCACACCAGAATTCCGTCTCTCCTTTCGAAGGGGAGATGTTTATGGTGGTTGGGGATGCTCGTAGCAAGTGGCCGGAGGTCGCTGTGATGAGGTCTACCACGGCAGAGAAAACAATTGAGAAACTTGGTGAGATGTTAAGCCGTTATGGCTCACTGGAACAACTCGTAAGTGACAATGGTCCACAATTTGTATCACAGGAGTTTGCAACCTTCCTGCATGTGAATGGTGTCCAACACATCAGGTCTGCGCCCTATCATCCCTCTACTAACGGCCAGGCAGAAAGGTTCGTGCAAACTTTGAAGCACGCCTTGAAGGCATCGCAAGGTCAGGGCTCAATCCACCAATGTCTGAACAGCTTCCTGTTGTCCTACAGGAACGAGCCGCATGCCACAACCAAAACTTCCCCCGTTTCGCTCATGATGAAGAGGCAGTTGCGGACAAGTTTTGACTTACTCAAACCTCCAAGGGCAGAGCAGGTTGTCCATCATCAACAACAAGCTCAAGTTGAAAAGAGAGAGAAAAGAGCCAAGGAGAGATGGTTTCATCCGGGAGAGCATGTCCTAGCTCGAAACTACAACACTGGACCGAAATGGGTTCCTGCTACAGTGATCGCGCAGACGGGCCCTGTGTCTTACACGGTTGAGACTGCTGAGGATATCGTCTGGAGAAGACACACAGATCAACTGTTGCTAGGAGCAGAGACAGCCACAGAGGCTCCAACGGCTGGTTGGCCTGAACTGTTTCTGAATGATACCGCAAACCAGCATCCTTTGCCACAGTGCTCTTCTCCAACACAGGAAGTCAAAGAGACTGTTCCACCTGTGCAAACTCCTGACTTTCAACTGACACAGGCACCTTCTCCATCCAGGCCTGTGTCAATGCCTACTGCTGTGGAAGCCAGCGATGACCGCCGGTATCCTGTCAGAGAGCGGCGGCCCCCAAGACGCTTGGATCTGTAGGCTTAGTGACTTACCCACAAGACTGGGGCAGAATAAACCCCAGGGTAAAGTCAGGGTTTGAGGCAGTCTACCTCTACCCTAGGTTAGTTGAGTGTATTGAAAGTAACTTACCTATTGAGGAATAATGTGGACCTTCCATTTAAGAGGGGAGGAAATGTTATGTATTGTGTGTTCTATTGTGTGTTCTCCTCCCACCTGTGGTGGCGCTGTCACAGGAGATAAATGGTTGGGTATTCTCTCGGTTAAGTTTAGCTCTCTTTGTTCGGAACTTGCCAGAACTTCCTTTCCTTCCAATAAAGCACTTCATGTTTGAATCTCTGAGTTCTGAGTCCTAAATTGTGTCTAGGTAGAAAGGTACCGACACAACAGCCAGGTTATGCAGCATGCGGCACACAACAACGAAGTGGGAGACTCGCTCAGGTGAGTACTGAAGGGCTCCTCCAGACTGGTCCAGACAGCGGAACCATTGCTTGAGCACACCGATTGTGTGCTCAATGATGTTCCTGGTAGCTTGATGGCTCTCATTGTATCGTTTTTCAGCAGGGGTGCTGGGCGAACGGAGCGGGGTCGTCAGCCAGGTGCACAGAGGATAGCCCTTGTCCCCGAGAAGCCAGCCTCCTGGGTGAGCCGGGGCCTCGAAAAGGTCTGCCACAGAAGTCTGGTGCAGGATGAAGGCATTGTGGCTGCTGCCTGGAAAGTGGGTGTATTGATTTCTTTGTGGGTTCAATGATGAGACATTTATGAAAGAGAATGACTTTTAATCTAAAGTCTGTTCAACTCTTTATACAGCTTTACAGGAGACATGATGCTAGTGATGCATCTAGAACGAAACTGAAACCAAAACCAAACTGCCTTGCTTGTCTCGGTCACCTGACCTCTGCTGGTCAGGCACAAGCAATCAATACATGCAAACATGCTATTAAGGCATCATAATCGAACAGGCAAATACCATCTCTATTTGCTGATATCATTACATCTCCTTTTCTTAAAACAAAAGTATTTTACTTTTAACTAACAACATGTTTTCTTTGTATTAATCTGCATTTTAACTGTAACACTTAATGAACTTACATTATCATTATCATGATCAAGGTTTTTTAACCTTGCTTTGTGTGTTCACATGAAATATGTCAATACACTAGAACTTGAAGAAAGAATAAGATAACATTACTTCCTTCTATAACAATAGTCCTTAAATTTGCTCAATGAGTCTCTCAGGAGGCTTCACGTGTCTTGAGGATTTTCTGATTGATTGTCCTTGAATCTGAGTTGTTGCCTCAGATGATGTGTTCTCAGCTGTGTGATCAGGTTGTTCAACAGTATCAGTCTCTTGACCTGCTGTGGCTGGTCCCATGAGAAGATCTCAACGATTTCTTCTCAGAACAGCACCCTCATCTGTCTGAATGGTGTATGATCTTGGTTGAACTTCACTCAGGACAGTTCCCTTCTGAGTCCATGTGTTTGTTTTGTCTTTCAACCTTACTTGGTCACCAGTGTGGAGTTCAGGTAGGTTTTGTGTTCCTCTGTCATAGTAGTACTTTTGCTTTTCTTTCTGTTGTTCTTTGAACTTCCTCACTTTCTCCCCCTCTTTTGTTTTCAGGAGGTTCTCCGGGATGGGTAGGTTTGACCTTAGCATCCGTCCCATAAGGAGTTGGGCTGGTGACATACCACACTCGAGTGGCGTTGTGCGGTATACAAGCATGCTCTGGTAGAAGTCAGTTCCACTGTCTTTTGCCTTGTACATCCGTCTTTTCACTGTGTTTGCGGACTCTCCTGGGTCAACAGCTCTGGACAACGTGTCTGCTGTATACATCAGCTTACCCGGTGTGTACGCAACATTCAGTTCATCATAGACTGTCTCTCCTTCGCTTTCCACAATGAGGACTCTCTTTACCAGGTTCAGTCTCTCACAGGCTTTTAAACCTAGTATGGCTTGCACATCCTTTGGCACCACGATTAATGCTAGCGTGTGCTCTCTGTCCTTGTGTGTTACTTTGACAATGCATCTTCCTTTCACTGGTATATCAGTACCTGAGTATCATGTCACTTTGACTTTTATTCCATGTATCTTTGGTCTGGGTCTAATTTTCTTAAAATCAGTCTCTGATATCACATTAACTTGTGCTCCAGTATCCAATTTAAATGGAATGTGTATGTCATTCACTTTTAGTGTCAACATCCAGTCTCTTTCTTCTTTTTTGTTTTCAGACACAACATCTACATAGAACTCCTCTATGTCGCTTTCATCTACTGCATGGACCTTGCTTTGTTGCACTTGGTTCTTGCAGCAATGGGCATAATGGTTGTTTTTGTTGCAACTATTGCATTTTTTACCATATGCTGGACACTTTCTTGGTGGATGCTGTGTACCGCATCGACTACATGTCTTTCGATTGTCCCTTTCATTTTCGTTCACTGGCCACACCTCTTTTTTCACATTGGCGCTCTTTTTGTTAAACGGTTTGTGTCCGTTCTTACTCACTGCATCCACGTTGCAGCTATTGTCACTGAACAGCTCCTTTGCCTGCAACTTCACAGTCTCTGTAGCCCTACACAGTGCTATCGCTTTTCCCAGGGCTAGATCTTGCTCTCTTAGCAGTCTTTCCCTTAGACCATTATTCGGAATACCACACACCAGTCTGTCTTTTATCAGCGAGTCTGTCAGTCCCCCAAATTCACACGATTTGCTTCTGTTTCTCAGTTCAGTCACATACTGATCAATAGTATCACCCATTTTCTGCACACATGTGAAAAATCTGTGCCTCTCAAACGTCACGTTACGTTTAGGTATGCAGTAGGCCTCAAACTGTTCCATTATTTTATCTAGCTTCATTTTGTCTCCATTAGCAGCGAATGTGAAGTTAGTATACACCTCCAGCGCTTCATCACCCACGACATGTAAGAACAGTGACGATTTCCTTTTATTACTTTTCTCGTCAGCTCCGATTGCTGATAAATACAACCCCAAACGTTGTTTGAACCTTCTCCAATTTTCAGCCACATTACCTGTCAACTGAAGCATCGCCGGTGGGTGTAAACCTTCCATTTTTCACTTTGTTAGCTATTCTCCAATGGTAAGCAACGATGTTCTCTTTTGGCTTGCTAATTTGTGGAGAGCTGATTTAACTTCAGATTTTTTCTCTTCATCTCTTTCAATCACTTCTGACACCATGTATTGATTTCTTTGTGGGTTCAATGATGAGACATTTATGAAAGAGAATGACTTTTAATCTAAAGTCTGTTCAACTCTTCATACAGCTTTACAGGAGACACGATGCTAGTGATGCATCTAGAACGAAACTGAAACCAAAACCAAACTGCCTTGCTTGTCTCGGTCACCTGACCTCTGCTGGTCAGGCACAAGCAATCAATACATGCAAACATGCTATTAAGGCATCATAATCGAACAGGCAAATACCATCTCTATTTGCTGATATCATTACAGTGGGCATTGACAGCGAGTATCAGCTGTCTGTGGTCACAGACCAACTGGATGTTCAACGAATGGAACCCCTTTCGGTTGTGGAAATCCTCAGCATTCTCTTGCGGCGCCCGCAAAGCCACATGCGTGCAGTCAATGGCGCCCTGCACCATGGGGAAGCCCGCTATTCTTGCAAAGCCCATTGTGCGTTCTTGCTGCTTGTCCGGGGTCATGGGGAAGGAGATGTACTGTCGTCTCCTTTTAAAGAGGGCATTCATGACTTGACAGATGCAGCAATGCACCGCGAACTGGGAGATATTGGCAATGTCCCCAGTAGCGGATTGAAAGGAGCCGGTGGCATAGAAGTTGAGAGCCACTGTTACCTTCACTGCCACCAACAGAGACGTCCTGCTCCTCAGTTGAGGCTGCAGATCTGGCTGAAGCAGGTGGCAGAGCTCAGTGACCACCTCCTTGCTGAATCGCAGCCTCCGAAAACACTGCTCCTCAGACATATTGATGTATGAGAACTGTTGGCGGAAAACCCTGGGAGCGTAAGGTCTCGTGTGCCGATGCCTGTTGGCCCTCCTCCGTCTGACCATGATTGCCACTCTCTCTCTGCATCTCTGTGCCCTCTCAATGTAATGGAGAAGCACGATGTTCCCAGCCATTGCAGCCCCCATAGTGTGTGGCCACTCAAAGTTATGCTGGTGAAAAAGCAAAGCAACTACAAAGTTCTGGTCAGAAGCCAAAAGTACCTCAGCGAGCGCTGACTCAATGCAGAAATCTCTCTCCCTATGTCTCTCTGCAAATCTCTCTCTCTCTCTCAGAAGTAGTGGTCCAAAAATGGCTACCACAAAGTGTTCGATCCGTGATTCTGAGAGTATGATGTTTTTCAATAACCACACGGATGCTGTAACTTAACAATCAACAGGTATTTACTGGAGTAGGGTAGTCTCAAGACTGGGGGTACAGAGGCATGCGCAAGACTTATATACAGGTGTGGTCACTGCCGGTACTACAGTATACAGGAGCTGTAAAAGTAGTTCTCTCTTAAAGGTACATACACTACAATTCCTCCCCTTTTAGATTAGTAGTACCCATAATATTCAAATAACAATTAACACTTTAACATGTACATTAAACAACAATAGTCCATTTATAGATTCAGTCTTTGGGGCGGCTTCCTGATCCTTTCGGGATAGCGCCTTTCCTGAGGTTCTTGTTCTTGGTGCGGAGGCGATTCTGGCCCCTTTTCATCGGTTAGTTCATCGGTTTCCACTCCTACTGGTTCTGAGGTAGGTGCTACCGGTATGTCGGGTTCATCCCCAGGTACTCGGGACATGGGGTTGACTCGTTCCTGTGACGCTAAGATCTGATCGACGTGGCGTCTCACAATGTTCTCCCCGACATCCACTGTGTACATTAATGGCCCCTGCCTTGTGCATATCGTTCCTGGTTGCCATTTCTCTGTTCGGTAGTCACGGGCCAAGACTGGTTGTCCTACATTGAAGCTCCTTGTTGGCTTCTCATTGATGTGCTGGAATTGTTTATCCTCAACATTTCTTCGCACATTTGGTCTGAGCAAGTCCAGACGAGATCTCAACCTTCGGTTAAAGAACATCATGGCCGGGGTCTGGTTGGTAACTGCATGTGTCGCGTTTCGGTAGGCTAATAAGAAATTGTCCACCTTATGCTGTAGTGGAATTTCATCATCGCACATGGCCTTTATCACCTTCTTAAAGGTTTGTATGAACCTCTCAGCCAATCCATTTCTGGCTGGATGATACGGGGCGGATGTGTAATGCCTTACCCCATTCCTTCTCATAAATTTTCGAAACTCTTTGGACACAAACTGTGGTCCATTATCAGAGCAAATCTGCTCTGGCAAGCCGTTTCTGGCAAATATGGGCCATAGGACTGCAATCGTTTTCTCTGTAGTGGTTGAGGACATTTTTATCACCTCAGGCCACTTCGAATGAGCATCCACTGCTATTAAGAACATTGAGTCCATGAATGGACCAGCAAAATCAATATGCACCCGTTGCCATGGAGAGGAGGGCCACTCCCATGGGTGTAGAGGGGCATGTGGTGGTGCATTTTGGACCTTCTGGCATCCTAAGCAGCTCTTAGTTAGGTCTTCGATTTGTTGATCGATTCCCGGCCACCACACATAAGCCCTAGCAAGGCTTTTCATTTTCACTCCCCCCAGATGACCTTCATGTAGCTCCTTTAGCACTCTCTCCCTTAACTTGGGTGGAATCACCACTCTGGATCCACACATCACTGTCCCCTGGCATACTGACAGCTGTTCTCTTCTGGATGAGAATGCTGGCAACAGTGAGTCGCCATGTGTTGGCCATCCCCTCACCGTCAGATCATATACCCGAGACAGCGTCGGATCATTGCGGGTCTCCTTCTCTATATCCGCGTTCGTTACTGGCAATCGTTCAATTATTGACGAATAAAATATCTCGATAGGGTCCACTGCTGGTTCTTCCTCCACAGTAGGCAGTGGCAGGCGCGATAGCCCATCAGCATTTCCATGCTGTTTCGTGCCTTTATATTCTATTTCATATTGATTCGCCCCTAGAAACAGGGACCATCTTTGTAGCCGTTGTGCAGTCATCACTGGAACACCCTTCTTAGGATTAAAGATGGAGACAAGTGGTTGGTGGTCAGTCAGCAAGGTGAACTTCTGCCCATGCAGATAGCAGTTGAATTTTTTTACTCCCCATACTAGGCTGAGGGCCTCCCTGTCAATCTGGGTGTAGTTGCGCTCGGCTGAGGTTAGTGACCGAGACGCAAAGGCTACTGGCCTCTCAAACCCGTCTGGGAATTTGTGCGACAGCACCGCTCCAATACCATAAGGTGATGCATCACATGCCAAACGAATTGGTAGTGCTGGGTTGAAATGGGCCAACACCTCTTTTGATGTGATCAATTCTTTACACTTCTGGAAAGCTTGTCTATGTTCGTCATTCCACTTCCATGGTACCCCTGTTTGCAGTAGGCTGTTCAGTGGGTGTAATACCATGGACAAATTTGGTAAGAACTTATGATAGTAGTTTACCAGCCCGAGGAACGACCTCAGTTGTGACGCATTTTCCGGTGCTGGAGCCTTGCCTACTGCCTCAATCTTTTCAGGGGACTTATGTAACCCCTCTTCATCGATAACGTGGCCACAATACGAGATCTGCTTCTGGAAAAACTCGCACTTGTGGCAATTAGCTCGTAGCCCATATTCCTTTAATCTGGTGAGCACCTTCTCCAAGTTGGCGAGGTGATCACTGTCATTTTCACCCGTGACCAGGATGTCGTCCAAATAACACTGGGTCCCTGGAATCCCTTGCAGGACTTGATCCATCGCCCTTTGCCAAATAGCCGGAGCCGATGCTACCCCGAACACCAGCCGGTTGTATTGATAAAAACCTTTATGAGTGTTAATCGTAAGGTATTGTTTCGAGGCTTCTTCTACCTCCATTTGCAAGTACGCCTGGGCTAGATCAATTTTGGTGAAGCGTTTACCTCCAGATAGCGAGGCGAAAATATCCTCAATTCGTGGAAGCAGATATTGTACCGTGTGAAGGACTGGGTTCACTGTCACCTTAAAATCCCCACAGATGCGGACCTTCTTTGGTCCCCAGGCGTATTACTCAACGACCTCTTCATTACAGGAACGATGGGTGTAGCCCACTCGCTCCAGTCTACTTTGGACCGTACTCCTGAACGTTCCAACCCTTCCAGCTCTGCTTCGACAGCTGGCCTAATCGCATAAGGCACTGGTCTGGCCTTAAGGAACTTTGGGCTTGCATTTTCCTCTATTTTAATCGTTGCTGTTATGCCTTTTAGTGTTCCGAGTCCCTCCTGGAACACTTCTTTTGCGTCAGTTAGCATTTTTGACAGTCGTCCAGGTGTGATGTCATCATCCTTTTTGGCCTCAACCTTCAGTGCCTGTATAGAACGCCAATCTAATTGTATCTTCCGGATCCATTCACGTCCTAGCAGTGGTGGTCCTCCATCTGGCAATACATATATGTCCATTTTAGGTATTTCCTGGCCTTTATATATCACTTTCACCCTTATTTTTCCTTTGGGGTAGACTTTTTGTCCCGTGTACGTCTTCAAGACAATCTCTGTAGCTTTCAGGGGTATATGTGAAAATAGCCGCTTGTAGTCCCTTTGGTTTATGACTGTTAGGGCTGATCCTGTGTCCAATTCCATTTTCACTTGGACTCCATCTATCTTGAGTGTAACCCAGATAGTCTGGTGATCCTCCATTTTGGTTACCTTATGTAGTTTCAGACAACCCAGCTCCTTGCTTCCAGAGTCTGTGTCACTTTTCTGTTCGTCTGAACTACTGTCCATCACCTTGTGTATCTTTTTGTACTTCTCCTGTGGAGATTTCTTACTGTTGGTTTTCTTCCCAGACCTGCAGACTCTTGCTATGTGTCCTGTTTTTCCACACTGTCTGCACACTTGGTCCTTGAACCAACAATCCTTCTGGTCATGTGTTGTTCTGCCGCAGCGATAGCACTTCCCTGTTCCATAGGACATTTCATTGGTGCCATATTCTTGCGGTCTCCGTTGTATCTCTGCAGTGCCCCTTGTGGCTGCTTCGTGTGATACTGCCATACTGAAAGCCTTGTCCAGCGTAAGATCCTTTTCTGATAGAAGCCATTTCTGGGTTCCTTCACTTTGCAGCCCACACACAAACTTGTCCCTTAACGTATCTGCTAGTCCCGCTCCAAACTGGCAGTGTTTCGATAGCTTGCGCAGTTCCGTTAGGTACTCAGCATTGCTTTCGTCTTTGTGTTGGTTCCTTTTATGGAACTTAAATTGTTCTGCTATCAGCAGCGGTGTGGGGTTTAAGTGGTCCTGTAGGATTTCTACTATGCTTTCGAAATTCTTGTTCACAGGCTTCTCTGGGGTTATTAGGTTTCGCAGTAACCCATAAGTTTTTGCACCCATGGAATTTAACAAAACCAGTGCTTTCCTAGCATCTGGCACTTCATTCGCCCTGCAATACACCTCAATATGTTTCACATATGTCTCCCAATCTTCGACTTCGTTGTCGAACGTAGAGACACTGCCACTCTTCTGCATCCCTGGGTGTGATTTAACTGTCAAAAATGGCATCTTACGCACTTCCCCTTCTTCTCCGCTGGCACAAAATGGCATCTCCCGCGCTTTCCTTCCTTCCCGCGCTCGCCCTTCTTCTCCGCTGCGGCTTCTATAAATGGCATCTCCCGCGCTCTTCCTTCTTCTCCGCAGCTCAATGGTGTCTCCCGCGCTCTTCCTTCTTCTCCTCGCGGACACTGTTCAGCCCTTGAGCCCTGGCTGTGCTCTGCGCATTCTTTTTTCTTTTTTGTGCGCCTTTCCCGTTTCCGCCACTCAGTCCTGAACCCGGCTGTTGCTTTACCCTCTCTCTCTCCGTTTTGTTTTTCCTCTGCGCCGCTCGGTTTTCAACCCCCGGCTGCGCCCTGTGCGCTTCACCCTCTGTCTTACCCTGTCGACGCTGCTCGGCTTTCTCTCCGCCGTCGGTTGGCTCCAGCCGCCGCTGTCCGGGAAGGGTCTGCGCTGTACCTGTCGTCAGTCTATTGTTGATCGTTGTGGCTGGGGAACCAAGCTCGGCTCTCCACAGCCTCCCCTGCGTTGTTCACTCTCTGCTGGACGACTGGGCGGTTGCTTGCGGTCGACGCCCGTGTTTCTGGCCTCGACTTTCTTCCACCGCCCTCCCGGAGCGAATCCTCGAAGGGAAACGCAGAGTTGCAGGTAGATTCGAATCGACACTCGTCGCCACTGTTGGATCCGTGATTCTGAGAGTATGATGTTTTTCAATAACCACACGGATGCTGTAACTTAACAATCAACAGGTATTGACTGGAGTAGGGTAGTCTCAAGACTGGGGGTACAGAGGCATGCGGAAGGCTTATATACAGGTGTGGTCACTGCCGGTACTACAGTATACAGGAGCTGTAAAAGTAGTTCTCTCTTAAAGGTACATACACTACACAAAGAAGCCAGGAAGAGCCCTTTTTAAATAGCGCCCCCCCAGCCCCACAGCGACTGGGAACCGTTCCAGTCAACCTGTCGTTGGGAGCGACAGGCGGAAAGGAGGGGGGCGCCACTGAATTTCCGGTCCAGGGCGCCCCAAGGGCGTTGCACTCTGAAATGACGTCAGGATCTGCGTGCGCAGCTGAGCGGGCGTTGTGGTTTAGTGCCACCGCTAAATGTCCGCTCAATTTCGCGAGAGGCGCAGGTATCGCCGCGCCCAGGCGCTAGCTGGTTCGTGCCCCACCTATCACCCTCTTAAGGCGCTAATGGGTGGCGCAACCAACTGAATTTCTCCCCCACAATCTTTTATGTATTGAGATAATGTAGGTTAAGAGCCAAGGCTCAGTTTAAATTTCCTGTAGAAAAGTAAATCTATAGTTTGGCACAGGTTTGCATAACTCTGCGTGTAACCTTGAACAGACAATTCCTACCTCCTCCTAAGGATTATTACTTTTGAAGAGGTTTGTGAAGGACTCAGCTAAAAAAAAAGGATTATCATTAGTCATTATTCTTTGAATGAACATACAAGTACATCCTTATTACCAATACTTTTTTGCTACCTAAGCCTTGAGTGTTCTTCCAATTCGATCTTAAAATTGTGTGCAATTTTATAGACACTTTATTCAGAAGCAAGATAATTATTGTAACATGAAATGCTTTGCCACAGGTCGTAATTACAGCAGAGATCATTGAATTTTTTAAGGGAAAAGTGGATAAAATATTTGGAACAGAGGAAGCTCAGGGGATTTGGGGAGAGAGCACAGCAGTGAATTGCAGGTTAGAATTCCTCCAGCAAACAGCTGCTACAGACATGATGAGCTAACTGATGTCCTTCTGTGCTGTAAACCTCAATGGTTCTATCATTTTACTTTATTTTTATTCATATAAGAAGTTTTGATTTATTATTCTGTCTGGGAAATTGATTTTATTTTGCTCTCTGAATTTTCTTCTAAATAAATTGGAGCAAATTTTCCTGTTACTGACCCCAATATTAATCTGAAGGCAGCTTCCTTGTGGAGGGCAGGGCAAGGGGGTTGGAATTGCGTAATGGAAACTCGGAAGTCAATTGAGCGGATCAGAATCTGTGATCCCAACTCAGTTGTACCAATTAATTTTGACTTCCAGGTTTTGCGTCTCCAAGCTGTGCACAGCAGGATGTGGTCTCAGTTGTATTTAAAGGGACAGTCCACAAATGGAAATTGGAGATATTCAGGAAAGATGGTGCACATAGAGCAAGGGAAGCACCCAGATTTAATGATGCCTCACTGGAATTACTGCTGGGTGCAGTCAGGAAAAGGAGGGACATACTTTTCCCCAGCAATGTGAGGAGGAAATCTGTGGCTCTCACCAAGATGGTTGGAGGTAGCTGAGGAGGGGAGCAGCAGGAGCATTGTGCCAAGTCATGGTTAATGACCTAACCAGGTCAGGAGAAGTGAGTACATTTGCTGATTCAACTACATCCTGTGTTTTAAGCACTCCCCACCTTTCACTCTGTCTTGCTAAGCGTTCTCCATCACATCACTCCTCACACCCATTCAACTTTCAACAGCATCCAGCCATCATTTTCTATGCACTGGACAGAATCTATTTGGTTAGAGTTGAGAAACAATAGAGGTGCCATTACACTACTAGGTGTATTCCATAGGCTGCCAATTAGTGGGAAGGATATAGAGGAGCAATTTCGCAGGGAATTTACAGAGAGGTGCAAGAACTATAGAGTAGTGATAATAGGGGAATTCAACTATCCTAATATAGACTAGGATAGTAATAGTGTAAAGGGCATAAAGGGGGAAGAATTTCTGAAGTGTGTTCAGGAGAACTTTCTTGATCAGTACGTTTCTGGCCCAATGAGGAAGGAGGCATTGCTGGATCTGGTCCTGGTGAATGAGGTGGGTCAAGTAGAACAAGTGTCAGTAGGGGAACATTTAGGGAACAGTGATCACAATATCATAAGGTTTAGATTAACTATGGAAAAGGACAAAGAGCAATCTAGTGTAAAAATACTTAATTGGAGGAAGGCCAATTTCAGTGGGTTGAGGATGGATCTGGCCTGGGTAAATTGGAATCAAAGATTGGCAGGCAAAACTGTAATTGAACAATGGGCTTTAAAGAGGAGATGGTTTTGGTACAGTCGAGGTACATTCCTACGAGGGGGAAAGATAAAGCATGTAAAGGAATAGCCATATTTCAGAAAAATGCACCATCCTATGAACAGAATTCTGACTTTATTGAAACATGATAAACTGGGTTTGAAAATCTAAAAAGCCTCAACGACACAAGCTGTGAATACAGGCTTCTGAGATAAGATGGTTTGTTGACACAAAGCTGTAAACACCATACAAGCTTTTGAAATGGGAATTCGTTGTAAATGCTAAAACAATGGCCCTATTGAAGAAGCAAAGGGTTGCTTCCAAGAAGTCTGCAATTTGGAACCAACACAATAGCTATACCCAGTTTAAAGTGTTAAAAACCAACACTTTGAACAGAAACACAGAACATTAAAGAACCATGTGCCTTTGATAAATATGGCATCAAATGAAAGACAGGAAACATAAGTCTGTAATATAACCAACAAGATGGCTAGGAAAACAAACAACCTAGTTGAAGTGTTTTTGATTTACATATTGTAAAAGGTACAAACAGAAGACTTTGTAAATATGACTTTAATAGATGCACCAAGCAATCACATTGTGTTTGTGTAAGGGGTTTTAGATCACAGAGGTTTCTCTCTCTAGAGGCCTCTCTCTCTTGCACAGTAAAACCTTGAGTGGTTCGACCCACTCGCCCCTTAGATTCTGTACTCTGGACTTTGGGGCAGGAACTACAATGTAGAGAAAACTCTTATAGATCAAGTTTGATGAAACGAAATGAAATTTTATTGCATATAGTGACACAAATCAAATGCAAGCAGATAAGAGAGTACATGGGAGGGAAAAACACAAACAAATCATAACGACACAATACTAACTAAGGCAAATACAGGCATATTATACTCTACAAAAATCATCATGAAATAGGGAAACACACGGGACATCGAGGGATAACAACTCATGTTAATTATACCCTTAAATATCCACCCCCTTAAACCTATCTAGATCTGATTATGGAGGGCCAGAAACATGCTCACCAATCCAACTAGGAAGTGCAAGGTTTTGAACCAGTCTGCATTTGATCCTTTCAGGCGTCCCATCTCCACGTGGATCGTGGAGCCCCAGTAAGCTGCGCCACACCTCTCTCCTAAGGTGGGGGTCGGGGGCGGCTGGACACCGGCTGCTTCTGTCGTTTTATTTTGTCTCTTCACCCGAGCCTGGAGAGGGCCTCTCGTTTCGTCAACGGCCCGGGGTTGGTCGATGATTGCCCGATGTTTTACCCCGGGGCGGGACGCCGGTTCGAACGGTCTTCTTGATGGTGGCTTAGTTTTCTTCTTCTTCCTCTCTGACGATGGAGAGGAGTCCCGCTGATCTTCTCCCAAAGTGACTCCTCTTTACCCAGCTCAAAAGCTGGACAGGCCTGCAAGCTGGAAAGCTGAAGGGTGTTGTCTGTGTAACCCCTACCCGTGTGTTCTCCCAATTATACTTCTTTTCCAGAAGCTGTTATCTCGCGCCAAATCAGGTTAGTCTTTGTTTAACTTTTGACGGGCTTGTTGCACAACAGGGTAGTTATTATATTTTAAACTGTTCTTGGATGGCCGGTAACGGGCCATCTCTGGTCTGGAATGACCTTCATTGTTTTTAATGTCCTGGTGATGTCCTTAACGGGCCCTTGATGCTCTTCTCATGAATATGAAACTGTTCCCTTTTGTCTGGGTCAACATTTAGATGGCCTTTATCTACAGGCCGATCTCGACTGGATCTGCATCCAATCTATATGTATATGTGGGTGTCTGGTTTCGTTCTCTCAGAAACGGCTTCCAGAACTTACTTTGGGCTGAATCCACAAAGCTGTCTGAGGATTTGCAGGAACCATTTTAAAGTGTCCCAATAAGTTGATCACGGGGTCTGGTGGCCATTTTGAATGCCCTTTTTTCTGGGCTTCTTTTAAAAATAGTCTTTAAAATCATGGCCTCTTCTGCCATTCGACCCTTTATAATATAAAGTTCAATTTTGCGAATCCTACATTTGTATAAAACTTGGAACAGTTATGAGACACGATGTCTGCTTTCAACCAGTTAAAGTGATTTAAGAATTCAATAGAAGACCTTCGTAAGAATGGCATCAAATAGATAAATCTGTTATAACCATTTTTTATGATAAGTTTTGAAATACCTACACAGCAGACATAATTATGCATGCAGCAGCTGAACTGACAGTAAGATTAGAAAGAAGTCAACAGAAAGAATGACTAGAGATAATTAGCTTACATCAGCAGAAAACTTCAAAGAATATACCACTGCAAAAAGAGTATAAAATAAGGAATTTTCAGATAGGAAGTCAGAAGTTGCTGGAAGGGGCAAGCGATTCTCAACTTCAGAGGCAGGCTCTGTAAGTTTTTAACTCTTTGAGTCTTGGGGATCAAAAGGTACTCTTATTTGATTTTGGTGGATATCCTGGATTAGAAGTAATAAGAAATGTAAAAATGTAATGAAGTTAAGACTTGAGAATAAGGATATCTGAGAATAAGAAATGTAAGCTATTTGTATTTTGAACTGTTAAAGTTGCGATTGAATCACCAGCTGTTAGCTGTATGTCAGCTCTTTAATAAATCTATATATTTTTAGAATTGTCTCAAATAATATTTCTGTATCAAACTCGTGAACTCAATTTCTGTACACTCTTTTGTGAGGAGTTGCAGAATTCTGGCGGGGGGGGTTCCGGACCCTCATAATATCCGGAAGGTTACAGTCTAGTTAAACTTATTAAAAGTGCTATCCAGAGGATGGTAATATCTTCAGGTCATTCCTTTCCTTTAGGGAGAGATAGTCTGAACCTTTAGACCCAATTAAGCATCTTATAGAATTCAGCTACCTCTAACTTTAGTTGAAGGTGAACACCTGGGGAATACACCTGATCTGGGGTAGCCCGAAATGGTCTAGGACTAGTAATTATCCCTTCAAGCAAACAAAGCTAGAGCTCCCTGGATGATGAAAGAGATAAAAAGTAAGATGAAGCAGAAAAAGGGGGCATATGATAGATGTCAGGTTGAGAATACAGATGAGAACCAGGCTGAATATAGAAGCTCAGAGGGGAAGTGAAGAAGGAAATAAGAGGAGCAAAGAGAGTATGAGAATAGTTTGGCAGCTAACATAAAAGGAAATCCAAAAGTCTTCTATAGGCATATAAATAGTAAATGGCTT
The DNA here is from genome assembly GCF_052327205.1 of Somniosus microcephalus. Taxonomy (NCBI): domain Eukaryota; kingdom Metazoa; phylum Chordata; class Chondrichthyes; order Squaliformes; family Somniosidae; genus Somniosus; species Somniosus microcephalus. The sequence goes on along the minus strand of NC_140987.1, from coordinate 178,066,515 downwards.
GTAAGAAGAGGGGTGGGGCCGATTAGGGACCAAAAAGGAGATCTACGTATGGAGGCAGAGGCCATGGCTGAGGTACTAAATGAATACTTTGCATCTGTCTTCACCAAGGAAGAAAATGCTGCCAACATCATCGTGAAAGAGAAGGCAGTGGAAATATAGGATGAGATAAAAATTGATAAGGAGGAGGTACTAGACAGGCTGACTATACTTAAATTAGATAAGTCACCAGGACCAGATGGGATGCATTCCAGGATGCTGAGGAAAGTAAAGGTGGAAATTACGGAGGTACTGGCCATAATCTTCCAATCCTCCTTAGATATGGGGGGTAGTGCCAGAAGACTGGAAAATTGCAAATGTTACACACTTGTTCAAAAAAGGGTGTAAGGATAAACCCAGCAACTACAGGCCAGTTAGTTCAACCTTGGTAGTGGGGAAGCATTTAGAAAAGATAATCTGGAACAAAATTAACAGTCACGTGGACAAGTGTGGATTAATTAAGGAAAGCCAGCACAGATTTGTTAAAGGCAAATCATGTTTAACTGATTTATTCAGTTTTTTGATGAGGTAACAGAGAGGGTTGATGAGGGCAATGCGGTTGATGTGGTGTACATGGACTTCCAAATGGCGTTTGATAAAGTGCCACATAATAAGCTTGCCAGCAACGTTGAAGCCCATGGAATAAAAGGGACTGTGGCAGCATGGATACGAAATTGGCTAAGTGACAGGAAACAGAGAGGTTTTTTTAAATTTATTTATGGGATGTGGGCATTGTTGGCAAGGCCAGCATTTATTGTCCATCCCTAATTGCCCTTGAGAAGGTGGTGGTGAGCCGCCGCCTTGAACCGTTGCAGTCTGTGTGGTGAAGGTACTCCCACAGTACTGTTAGGTAAGGGGGTTCCAAGATTTTGACCCAGTGACGATGAAGGATCGGCGATATACGTCTAAGTCAGGATGGTGTGTGACTTGGAGGGGAACTTGGAGGTGGTGGTGTTCCCATGCGCTTGTTGCCCTTGTCTTTCTAGGTGGAAGAGGTTGTGGGTTTGGGTGGTACTGCTGAAGAAGCCTTGGCGAGTTGCTGCAGTGCATCTTGTAGATCGTACACACTGCAGCCACAGTACACCGGTGAAGGAGGGAGTGAATGTTTAAGGTGGGGTGTCAATCAAGTGGGCTGCTTTGTCCTGGATGGTGTCGACTCTGTAGATGCTGGTTAAAGTAGTGGTGAACAGTTGCTTATCGGACTGGAGGAAGGTACACAGTTGTGTTCCCCAGGGGTCGTTACTAGGACCACTGCTTTTCTTGATATTTTAAGGGGTTTTCTCCCATACAGGTCCCCCATTACACACAGTTCTTGCATGTCAGGATTTATAAGAACAAAATACACACGGCACAGGGTTTTGGCTCAACCTTTGATTCATTAATTTATTGAACACACACACACACAATTACTTTCCCAGTATAAATCCCTACGATTTATATCAGGCTAACAACTCCAAAATACAAACCCCTACGCAAGGGTCATTTGCATTGACACTATTATGTCCGTGTATAATTGAGACACGGACTGCAGGAGTTGATTAAAACAAGTCTTTACTGAATGGAGACAACCTGGAAACTGAAACTACAGAAGCCTGCTAGGGCCTTTTATACAGGGGTGGTCACTGCCGGTACTGCAGTCTGAGACCAGTTATTCCCTTAAAGGTACATACACAACAATTCCTCCCCTTTTAGATAAACAGTACATAACATTCATTTAACAACTAAATAATAACTAATTACAATTACAATTACGGTTGCTAGATACATTGGTTGAAGTTAAGCAATTATAAGTTCAGTCTTTGAGGAGGCTTCCTGATTCTGTCTGGATAACGCCTCTTTGGGATATCAGGTTCTTCTGGCAAGGTTGAGTCGGGATCAATGTCGTTGTTTGGTTCGTCTGCTTCCAATATCACCGATTCTGCGGTAGATGCAATTGGTACTTCGGTTTCATCACCAGGTGTATCAGATCGTGGTGTGGAGTTGACGTTTTCCAGTGACTCTAGAATCTGGTCAGCATGGCGTCTTACAATGCTCTCTCCAATGTCCACAGTATACATTAGAGGTCCTTGCTGTGTACAGATCGTTCCTGGCTGCCATTTCTCTGTGCGGTAGTCCCGGGCCAAAACTGGTTGATCTATCTTAAAACTCCTGGTCGGCCTTTCATTCATATTCTGAAACTGCCTGTTCTCCACATCTCTTCTGACATTTGGCTTAACCAAATCCAAGCAGCATCGTAGTCTTCGATTGAAGAACATCATGGCTGGAGTTTGGTTGGTAACCGCATGTGTCGCATTCCGGTAGGCAAACAAGAAGTTATCCACCTTGTGTTGTAGGGGTATATCTTCATTACACATTGCCTTGATAGCCTTCTTGAATGTTTGAACAAACCTCTCGGCCAATCCATTAGTGGCTGGATGATATGGGGCGGATGTGTAATGCTTAACACCATTGTTCTTTAAGAACCTCCGGAACTCTTCAGACACAAACTGTGGTCCATTGTCAGAGCAAATCTGTTCAGGCAGCCCATTCCTGGCGAATATGGTTCGTAAGACTGTGATAGTTTTTTCTGTGGTGGTTGAGGACATTTTTATTACCTCTGGCCACTTTGAATGTGCATCCACCGCAATTAAAAACATTGAGTCCATAAAGGGACCAGCAAAATCAATGTGCACCCTTTGCCATGGAGATGAGGGCCACTCCCATGGATGTAGAGGGGCTTGTGGTGGGGTGTTTTGGACCTTCTGGCATCCAGTACAGCTCTTGGTCATCTCTTCGATTTCTCTATCGATTCCCGGCCACCACACAAACGCTCTGGCTAAGTTCTTCATTTTTACCCCTCCCAGATGACCCTCATGAAGCTCATTGAGCACTCTATCCTTCAATTTGGGTGGAATTACTACTCTGGATCCACACATCAAGGTTCCTCTGCACACTGACAGCTGTTCTCTTCTCGGCGAGAATGCTGGCAGCAGTGGTTCGCCATGTGCTGGCCATCCCTTCACTGTTAAATCATAGACCCAGGAGAGTGTCGGGTCATTTCGTGTTTCCTTTTCTATGTTTGCATTCGTCACAGGGAGACATTCGACTATAGTCGAGTGGAATAACTCCACTGGATCCACTGCCAGTTCCTCTTCCACCGTCGGCAACGGTAGGCGCGACAATCCATCAGCATTCCCATGCTGTTTAGTTCCTTTGTACTCGATGTCATATTGGTGTGCCCCTAGGAACAGGGACCACCTCTGTAGCCGTTGTGCCGTCATTATCGGTACGCCCTTCTGAGGGTTGAAAATGGAGACAAGAGGTTGATGATCAGTTAGTAGAGTAAATTTCTGACCGTGCAGGTAGTGATTGAACTTCTTCACCCCCCACACCAGGCTGAGGGCCTCTGTCAATCTGGGCATAGTTACGCTCGGCTGAAGTTAACGAGCGTGACGCAAAAGCTATCGGCCTCTCTGAACCATCAAGGAATTTATGTGACAGTACCGCCCCAATGCCGTAGGGAGATGCATCACACACCAGTCTTATCGGTAGTGATAGGTTGTAGTGAGCCAATATTTCTCTTGAAGTGATTAGGTCCTTACTCTTCTGACAGGCCCGCTTACATTCATCACTCCATTTCCATGCTACTCCCGTTCGTAGTAGGGCGTTCAGTGGATGCAGAATTGTGGACAAATTCGGCAAAAACTTATGGTAGTAATTCACCAATCCGAGGAATTACCTCAGTTGCGACACATTTTCAGGCGCTGGAGCCTTAACTACCGCTTCAATTTTGTCAGGGGACTTATGCAACCCCTCTTCATCAATCACGTGGCCACAATACGATATCTGTTTCTTAAAAAACTCGCACTTGGGGCGATTGGCTCGTAGCCCATGTTCACGTAGTCTAGTGAGCACCTGCTCTAGGTTGGCAAGGTGTTCACTGTCATCTTCACCTGTCACTAGGATGTCGTCCAAGTAACACTGAGTCCCCGGAATCCCTTGCAGGACTTGTTCCATCGCTCTTTGCCATATCGCCGGAGCTGATGCTACTCCGAATACCAGTCGATTATACTGGTAAAGACCTTTGTGAGTGTTTATCGTGAGATACTTCCTAGAGGATTCTTCAACCTCCATCTGTAAATATGCTTGTGCTAGGTCAATTTTTGTAAAACGCTTCCCTCCAGATAGTGAGGTGAAGATATCTTCTATCCTTGGAAGAGGATATTGTACTGTGTGAAGGACTGGGTTCACCGTCACCTTGAAGTCCCCACAGATGCGAACCTTCCTTGGCTCCTCAGACTTATTGTTTAACGTTTTCTTCATGACAGGAACGATGGGTGTCGCCCACTCACTCCAGTCTACCTTAGATAACACGCCTGCATTCTCCAGATTCTCCAGCTCTGCCTCGACGGCTGGGCGAATTGCATATGGTATCGGTCTTGCTTTGAAAAACTTGGGAATTGCATTCTCCTCTATTTTTATCGAGGCGGTTGCGCCTTTAAGAGTGCCCAGTTCTTGTTGAAATACCTCTTTGGCGTCAGCTAAGATTGTTGACAATCGTCCAGGAGTGACGTCGTCATCCTTTTTACCAGCCACCGTCAGTGCCTGAATGGAGTGCCAGTCTAAACTTATCTTTCTGATCCATTCACGTCCCAATAATGGTGGTCCACCATCTTGCAGAATGTAGAGATACAATTTCCGTATTTTCTTGCCGTTGTATTCAACAGGCACCCTTATTTTTCCACTGGGGTATACTTTTTGCCCCATACACGTCCTCAAGACAATGGATGTCTCTCTCAAGGGTATGTGTGTGAATAGCCGCTCATAGTCTCGTCGATTCATGACAGTTAGAGCTGATCCTGTATCCAATTCCATTTTGACTTGGGACCCTGCTATCGTGAGGGTGACCCAGATGGTTCGGTGATCCTCTTTTGTGATTACGTTGTGAAGTTTGAGACAGCTTAGTCTCTTGTTCCCGGATTCACTATCGCTCATATGGTCTTCGGAACTACTGTCCGTCATCTTTTGTACTTTCCTGTACGGTTCCTTAGTAGCCTTTTTGTTGTCGTTGGTCTTCTTCCCAGACCTGCAAACTCGTGCAATGTGTCCCATCTTTCCGCATTGCCTGCATATTTTGTCCTTGGACCAGCAGTCCTTCTGGTCATGGTTTGTTCTGCCGCAGCGATAACATTTTGCAAATTCCCGTGTCATTTCGTGGGTGCCGTATTCCTGTGGCTTTTGTTGTATTTCCGCAGCTCCCCTTGCTGCTGCTTCGTACGATACTGCCACGCTGAAAGCCTTATCTAGTGTCAGCTCTTTCTCTGAGAGTAACCTCTTCTGGGTTCCTTCACTCAGGAGTCCACAGACAAATTTGCCCCGTAAGGTATCTGCCAGTCCTGCTCCGAACTGGCAGTGCTTTGATAGCTTGCGTAGTTCCATAAGGTAATCAGCATTGCTCTCATTTTTATGCTGATTTCTCCTGTGGAATTTAAATCTTTCTGCTATCAGCAGCGGTGTAGGATTTAGGTGTTCCTGTAGGATAGCAACAATTTCGTTAAAACTCTTCGCCTTCGGTTTGGCTGGAGTAATCAGGTCCCGCAATAGGCCGTATGTTCTTGCGCCCATTAAATTTAGCAATACCGATGCCTTTTTCTCATCGGCTATTTCGTTTGCCTCGCAATATACCTTGACTCTTTCCACATACGTGGTCCAGTCTTCTATTGCATTATCAAAGGCAGTGATATCGCCAGTCTTTGGCATCTTGAAAATCTAAGATGGCGCCTCCCGCGCTTTGCCTTCGTCCCCGATGGATCAAAATGGCGCCTCCCGCGCTTTTCCTTCTTCCCTGCCGAGTTAAGATGGCGCCTCCCGCGCTTTCCCGCCGCTGCTGCTGCTGCCAACGCTGTTGCTGGCGATTATATTTATTTTACTATCCTGTAATGGCGATGCCCTATGGTCTTCGCGCCTCCCCGATTGCTGCTGCCAACGCCGCTCTCCGCGGTATTTTTATTTTTCTATCGCGCTTCAATATTTGCTCCGTTAATTGAAGGCCCGTTCCCGTCATGGAGCGGACCCTCTGGGACACTTCCCTCCCTCTTCTTAGGTCCGAACGCTGCCCGGCTTCGAAGCACCGGCCGCGCCCTGTTTGCTCCACCCTCTCTCTCTCTCTTTGCTTCCCGACTCGCTGCCCGGCCCCGTTGCAGAGCCACCCGATCGAGCTCTAGCCCGCCGCAGCCCAGGAAGGATCAGTGCACTACCTGCCACCAGCCCGATTAGCTGGGAAACCACAGACTGGAGAACAAAGCCTGGCTCTCGACAGTCTCTCCTGCACTTTTCAATTCGATGATTTGGAGGGTGGTTGCCCACGGTCGACGCCCGTTTCTCGAGTTTCTTTGGGTTATTATTATTTTTTTTTTCTTCTGGCTTCGACCTTCAATAACATCGTCTGAGGTGCTGCCGAGTTGCAGGTAAGTTCGTTTCTTACTCGTCGCCAGTATTATGTCCGTGTATAATTGAGACACGGACTGCAGGAGTTGATTATAACAAGTCTTTACTGAATGGAGACAACCTGGAAACTGAAACTACAGAAGCCTGCTAGGGCCTTTTATACAGGGGTGGTCACTGCCGGTACTGCAGTCTGAGACCAGTTATTCCCTTAAAGGTACATACACAACAGACGCAATATGACACAGTTAAACCTGTCCGCGATTTGCCTGTTACATATAAAGTTACCCAGACTCAATTACAAAACCCTTATTGTGATCTGACTGAAACTCACAAACTCACTCAGACTCAATCATAAAAGCCCCCTCTATGATTTGGCTGAAACATACAATCACCACTCCTGATCGGCTGTCTCTTGGAGTTGATTGTAGGCCTGAATCTTTCTGTTCGCTGTTCTGCTGTCGGCTTCCCACACCACTGTCTTCGAAGTGATCTTACTTTAAACCAAAACCAACTTGCAGTACAGGAAACTCTCGTTTAAACGACACCTAAATATCCGGATTGCTCTATTAACCGGCAAAATTCTCGCTCCGAAAACAACACCTCAATAACTGGCAATGTTGCCGAGTCTGAGTCCAAGTCTCCTGCGGTGGCCAAGTTTGTCAGTGGGGGTAGTTCTCCAAACTGCCACTACTCGGCTTCTTGGCACTGTCGGGAGTCGGAACACCTCAAAACCCCTGTAACAGGAGTCTGACTCTCCCGCGCTGCCGGTAGTCTCTTCTGATCTGCCATTTTACAGGGGTACTGTGTGTCTCCCACGCTGCTGATAGTCATTGCATTGCATTATGGAAATCCCAAAAGTTGGTCCGAGCAAAAGGAAGGTGGTGTTAACTTTAAAACAGAAAATCGAAATATGCCAACGACTAGAAAGGGGAGAGAAGCGTATCAACATTATGAATGAATTCAAAATCGGTTCATCAACAATCTACGACATCAAATCGCAGAAGTATAAGCTGCTCAAGTTTTATTCAAGCTCGGAGACATCTAAGGGTGTAGAGAAACGGCGTACACTTCGTAAGCCTAAGCTTGAAGAGCTGGATACTGTGCTTTATGAGTGGTTTTCTCTTAAACGTTCAGAGGGTGTTCCACTTTCCGGACCCATGCTAATCGAGAAAGCGAAGGATTTCTACGTAAAGATGGAGCTCACTGACAACTGTGCTTTCGCCGAGGGATGGCTAACGTGCTTCAAGTTACGGCACGGGATACGACGACTCGATATTTCCAGGGAGAAGAAATCAGCTGATCATGACACCGCAGAAGAATACTGCGATTATTTCAATCGGATTGTGCAGCAACAATGATTTGTTGCCAGCACAGCTATACAATGCCGATGAAACTGGCTTATTTTGGAGGTTTTTGCCAGAATCAACGCTTGCTGGGGCTAGTGAGGCTAATGCTTCAGGTTACAAGAAAAATAAAGATCATGTAACCGTGCTAACATGTGCGAACGCTGCTGGATCACACCGGGTTAAACTTCTTGTCATTGGGAAGTATAAAAATCCCCATGCATTTAAAAATGTGAGGCACTTACCTGTTGAGAACAAAGCTCAAAGAAATGCTTGGATGGATAAGGAAATCTTTTCGAATTGGTTCCATCATATTTTTGTTCCATCTGTGAGGGAACATTTCCGTAGAATAGGGAAACCTGAAGATAGTAAATGTATTTTATTGCTTGATAATTGTAGAGCCCATCCGCATGAATCCGAGTTGGTTTCGGGAAATATTTTCACCATTTATTTGCCACCAAATGTAACTTCTCTCATACAACCCATGGACCAGGGCGTTATCCAAAATCTCAAGTGTCATTACAAGAAAGACTTCCTACATAAACTGATAAGCCAAGATGACAATATTCACGCATTTCAGAAGAAATACAATCTTAAAGATGCCACCTTTAATGCTGCACGTTCCTGGAACTTGGTGAAAGGTCACACTTTGAGACAAGCCTGATGCAAATTGTGGCCTTCTGTAATGTTTGCTGAAGGTTCTTTTTCAGAGGAGGAATTTCATGGGTTCAATGTTCGTCCCAAGAGGAGTACAATAATGGAAATGGCTGGCATGGTGAAAAATGTAGGCCCAGCAAACCCTCTACATCACCTCAGTGAAAGTGATATTGAGCAGTGGGTTGATGCAGATAGAGAAGTTGCTGTTGTGCATATGCTAAGTGATGATGAAATAATTGAGAATGTTTTGAATCCAAAGAAAGAAAAGGAAAGTGAGATGGAAAGTGAAGAGGATGAGATTTCTGAAGAGAAGAAAATTTCTTGGGCTAAAGCTGCAGAAGGATTTGCTTCATGCCTCAAATTTGCTGAAAGGCATCCTTGCTATTCTGCCCAAGAAGTTATGCACCTCCATATTCTGCATTCCACCTTTCAACAAAAAAGGCAAGAGTCCACTAAACAAGCAGACATCTGGGACATGTTTAGGAAAGCTTCCAAAAGAGTTGAATCAGTGGAAGTGCCTGAAGAATCTGTTGAAGCGCATGATCCTGATGACCCAGCTGACATGGATATTCCTGATGAACCAGCTGACTTGGAATAAGTGTACAGTCAACTACAGTACTTTATACTGTACTGTACAGTCGTATATAAGTTTTGTTTTACTGTTAAGTAATTAAAGAGTTATGGATTACCCTCAACTGGCAGTACTATACTTAATCAAGCATCTTCCACCATCCATTTAACAGAACATTCTGTAGGTGAGTACCCAATTACTGTATACTGCACATTTCTTGATTTTTTTATTTTTCTTTGTTAAAAATAGCCTCGGTAGATAGCCCTCTCCGTCATCCGGAAATTTTGATAAACCAGCAACACGCCGGTCCCGTCGATGCCGGATAAAAAAGAGTTTCCTGTATTTCCTGGCCCCCTCCTGAGCATATGATTCATTTCAAAATGTGTGAATTGCTCCTGGTATTGTCCATTGATTTGAGATATCTTTCTGACAATGTATCCTTCCCAAAGTGACTGCCTTTGTGAAGTTGTTGGTTTCTGTTAGCATTCGTATACAAAGGTTCAAGGCCCGGTCCATTGTCTAGGCCTGCACTGAAACTATTTATTCGGGGGCCATGGTCTAAGGTGGGCAATGTAACCCCTTAAGGTACATGAATATGCGGATGTTTTTGTTCAGATTTTATATTCGTAGTTTCGGCTGCAATGTTTGAATTAACCCTTTATTGCCGAGCCCTTTTTACGGGCTCTGCTGTTCTGGGTTTTTATATTTTATCGTCCAATATTTTTACCATTGGGGGGGTGGATCCTACAATATATACTAATGATTTAGACTTGGGTGTACAGGGCATAATTTCAAAATTTACAGATGATACAAAACTTGGAAGTATAGTGAACAGTCAGGAGGATAGTGATAGACTTCAAGAGGATATAGACAGGATGGTGGAATGGGGGGATACATGGTAGATGAAATTTAATGCAGAAAAGTGTGAAGTGATACATTTTGGTAGGAAGAACGAGGAGAGGCAATATAAACTAAAGGGTACCATTTTAAAGGGGGTGCATGAACAGAGAGACCTGGGGGTATATATATGTACACAAATTGTTGAAGGTGGCAGGGCAGGTTGATAAAGTGGTTAAAAAAGCATAAGGGATCCTGGGCTTCATAAATAGAGGCATAGGCAAGTGGTAGAAGTGTCAGTTGGAGAGCATTTTGGTGACAGTGACCATAATTCGGTGAGGTTTAAGGTAGTCATGGAAAAGGAGAAAGATGGACCAGAAATAAAGGTTCTAAATTGAGGGAAGGCCGATTTTAATATGATAAGGCAGGATCTGGCCAAAGTGGACTGGGATCAGATAGCTGTAGAAAAATCCACATCAGAACAGTGGGAGTCTTTCAGAAAGGAAATAGAGAGAGTACAACGCCAACATGGATGGGACCAACAAGCCCAGGGAACCCTGGATGTCAAGGGATATACAAGAATGGATTTGGAAAAAAAGGGAGGTTTTTGGCAGATACAAAGGACTAAAAACAGTGGAAACCCTAGAGAAGTATAAATAAGTGCAGGGGAGTACTTAAAAAATAAATTAGGAGAGCGAAGAGGGGGCATGAAAAAACACTGGCGGGCAAAATAAAGGAAAATCCCAAGGTGTTTTATAAGTATATTAAGGGCTAGAGGATAACCAGGGAAAGAGTAGGGCCCATTAGGGACCAAAGTGGCAATCTTTGTGTAGAGCCGGAAGATGTAGGTGAGATTTTAAATGAATATTTTGCATCTGTGTTCACTATGGAGAAGGACGATGCAGGCATAGAAATCAGACAGGGGAATTGTGATATACTTGAACAAATTAGTATTGGGAGGGAGGAGGTACGAGCGGTTTTAGCGGGCTTAAGAGTGGATAAATCCCCAGGCCCAGACGAGATGTATCCCAGGCTGCTGTGTGAGGCAAGGGAGGAGATTTCAGGGTTTCTGACACAAATTTTCAGAACCTCTCTGACCACAGGGGAGGTGCCAGAGGACTGGAGGACAGCTAACGTAGTACCATTATTCAAGAAGAGTAGTAGGGATAAACCAGGGAATTACAGGCCAGTGAGCCTAACATCACTGGTAGGGAAATTATTGGAAAAAATTCTGAGGGACAGAATTAGTCTCCACTTGGAGAGGCAAGGATTAATCAAGGATAGTCAGCAAGACTTTGTCAGGGGGAGATCATGTCTGACCAATTTGATCGAATTTTTCGAGGGGGTGATTAGGTGTGTGGATGAGGGTAGTGCAGTTGATGTAGTCTACATGGACTTCAGTAAGGCTTTTGACAAAGTCCCACATGGGAGATTGGTCAAGAAGGTAAGAGCCCATGGGATCCAGGGCAATTTGGCACATTGGATCCAAAATTGGCTTAGTGGCAGGAGGCAGAGGGTGATGGTTGAAGGTTGTTTTTGTGACTGGAAGCCTGTGTCCAGTGGTATACCGCAGGGATTGGTGCTGGGTCTTTTGCTGTTTGTAATGTACATTAATGATTTAGATATGAATGTAGGAGGTATGATCAGTAAGTTCGCGGATGACACGAAAATTGGTGGAGTGGTAAATAGCGAGGAGGGAAGCCTCAGGCTACAGGATGATATAGATGGGTTGGTTAGATGGGCAGAACAATGGCAAATGGAATTTAACCCTGAAAAGTGGGAGGACTAACAAGGCAAGGGAATACACAATGAATGGTAGGATCCTAGGAAGGACAGAGGATCAGAGGGACCTTGGTGTGCATGTGCATAGATCCCTGAAGGCAGCAGGACAGGTAGATAAGGTAGTTAAAAAGGCATATGGGATAGTTGCCTTCATTAGCCGAGGCATAGAATATAAGAGCAGGGAGGTTATGATGGAGCTGCACAAAACGCTAGTTAGGCCACAGCTGGAATACTGTGTGCAGTTCTGGTCGCCACACTATAGGAAGGATGTAATTGCATTGGAGAGGGTGCAGAGGAGATTCACCAAGATGTTACCTGGGCTGGAGAGCTTCAGTTATGAAGAGAGACTGGACAGGCTGGGGTTGTTTTCCTTAGAGCAGAGAAGGCTGAGGGCGGACCTGATTGAGGTGTACAAAATTATGAGGGGCATAGATGGGGTAGATAGAAAGGAACTTTTCCCCTTAGTAGAGGGATCAATAACCAGGGGGCATAGTTTCAAGGTAAGGGACAGGGGCCTAGAAATTCATTGTAGCCACTTTTGGGGCGGTAAAGTCGGGCGGCCACTAAAGTTTACGCCCGGCGCAAAATCGAGGCCACTTCTCCGATATTCATTAGCTTCGCCCTAAGAGTTTGCTCGAGCGCTAAAACTGGCGCTGCACGCCTCTCTTTAGGCGCTAAGCCGGAAGTGCTGAGCGAGAGTGCCGAGGCCGGGCGCAGCGCAGGTGCGGCCATCTCGTGATTGACAGCAGACACCCTGGCGCCGGCCAGCTCTTAAGGGGGAAGGGTCGATTTGGTCTGCTGCCACGCCCTGGATAGTGGAGCCCTCCAGCTAGGCCTGAACACTGCTGCTGGACCCAAATAGCGCCTGAAGCCATGCAGAAGGCCCGTGAACGAGCGCAGCGCTTCTCAGAGCTTGATTTGAGTGTGCTGGTTGGTGCTGTGGAGAAGAGGCGCCATATTTTGTACCCGGACAATGGCAGGAAGGCGCCGGGCCGTGTCTACCGGACAGCCTGGAGGCATGTCGCCAGCAAGGTGTCAGCCAACAGCGAGGTCCCCAGGAGCGGTGTCCAATGCCGCAAAAAGTTTAATGACCTCACTCGGATTGTCAGGGTGAGTACCCTTTCCAGTGACCTCCTCATCCTTGCATGTGCACCTCACATTATGGGCAAAGGGACCTGAAAGCCCTAATGGCCAGCCCTCATGCAGCAGCTATGGGACAGGCATGAACATCAATTGCACATTCTGCACTTAACACACTGGCCAAGCTATTCCACCATGGGAGGCAGTGCACACAAGATCAGGGCTACACACTGGCCAGGCTATTCCACCATGGGAGGCAGTGCACACAAGATCAGGGCTACACACTGGCCAGGCTATTCCACCATGGGAGGCAGTGCACACAAGATCAGGGCGACACACTGGCCAGGCTATTCCACCATGGGAGGCAGTGCACACAAGATCAGGGCTACTCACTGGCCAGGCTATTCCACCATGAGAGGCAGTGCACACAAGATCAGGGCGACACACTGGCCAGGCTATTCCACCATGGGAGGCAGTGCACACAAGATCAGGGCTACACACTGTACTTAGAGGCCGTCCTTTCTCTTGCAGGCCAAACCGGCCAATAATAAGAAGAGCCGGACTGCGACCGGGGGAGGCCAACCCCAGACCCAGCCGCTCACCGAGCTGCAACATCGCGTGGAGCGCATCATGGGTGGCCGGGTGATTGGCCCCGTTGCATGTGGAGATGCCGACCCTGTTCTGGGCACCAATGGTAAGGACATCACCTTTTGGACCTCTCTCGTCCCACTTGCGCATCAGATCTACATCCTTTGCCACTGTCCGACCAATGCGCTGAATGCCACCACTCATGCATCCCTCGCTGACGCCCTCTCCTCACTCTAAAGCTACTCTTGTGCCTTCCTGCTTTCAGATGGTGAGGAGGAGGTCCCTGAACTTGCCAGTGACAGCCCCTCAGAAGAGGAGGAGGAGGAGGAGCAAGAGGAAGGCGGCCCATCAGGGGAACCCTCAGCCGCGGCAACCCATGCCAATGTAGGGGACAAGTCTTCCCCGGAGGGGAGCGTGGCGGAAGTGTCGGAGGGGAGGGGAGTTCATGGGACCTGCGGCCTGCAGAAACGCGGGAGGGGGGTGGAAGCTCAGCGGCCTTCTCCCCAGAGGGGGGAAGGGTTGGAGGGGAGTCCAATTGCTGGGCCCAGTGGCATCCAGCAACGCAGGAAGGGTCGGCCAGCTCGGCGGCCTTCTCCCCAGAGGGGGGAAGGGTCGGAGGGGAGTCCAATTGCTGGGCCCAGCGGCGTCCAGCAACGCAGGAAGGGTCGGCCAGCTCAGCGGCCTTCTCCTCAGAGGAAGAGTCCGGCCTCCAGTCCGGAGATGGTCTTCGCCGAGGAGATGGGATGCCTCGAGGACTTGTCCGCGGACTTGGAGCGCCGGCACACGGAGCTCATGGGGGTAGTGGGACGGTTGCCTGAGGCCATTGAGTCCCTCTCTCGGAGTGTGACCGACGTCGGGGCCTTACAGGCCATCAGTTTGGCGGAATTCGGGGCAGAGCAGGCAGTGAGTCGGGCGGCATTCGGGGCAGATCAGGCAGCGAGTCGGGCGGCATTCGGGGCAGCTCAGGCAGCGAGTGGGCAGCTGATCAGTGGTGCCGTGCAGTCACTGGGTGCTCTGATGAGGTCACTGAACAGGGCAACACGGGCACTCACTGCTGCCACACTCGCTGTGTCAGCCAGGCATCGCCAGGGCACCCGGCGTGCTGCAGCAGCACAGCGGTCTGTCCCTCGGCAGATTGGTGCGCATGCTGCAGTGCTGGCCCGGGCGAGTGCCAGTGTCTCAGGCGACCAGCGAGCGCCTGCCATCCGTCAGCTTGCCCCCATTCCTCCAGCCGCCACTGCCACTCCCCCAGTGGAGCTGCCAGGAGCTGCTGCAGCGACTGATGCTGGCCAGCCACAGTTGCAGCATTCAACAGCCGCCCGCTCGACGGCCAGACCTCGACTAGGCCGACCCCCAAGGGCATCTGCCGTCACGACATGTGCCCCTCTGGAGCCTGCCCCCAGCCTTGCAGCAGCCAATGGCCTTACTTTGAGGAGGAGCAGCAGGGCGGGCAGGGGCCACACAAAGATGGCCAAGGCATCGCCCTAGCGGGCCAAAAAGTCGAATGTGTGGCCAGTTGTGTTTGTTTTTTGAGGCCGACAATTGGATGTTTGTTTTTTGAAGGCCGAGAATTGGATGTTTGTTTTTTGAAGGCCGAGGATGTGATGTTTGTTTTTTACGAAGGCCGAGGATGACGGCCATTTTAGTTACACTGTTTTGTTAATCCTCTCCAGGTTGTGGGAACGAGTAATGTGTTTGACTGTTTTTTGGGGGTTTCGTCTGTTTTTGGTTTTCATGTGGGAAGGGCCCTGAGTTTGTACAATAAAGCATTTTATTTATTAACATTGTCCATGTTTGATCTTTGAAGTGTTTGTTGCCTTAACCGGCTGAGGGCTTGCGGAGCGGCTGCAATCATGTTCTTTCATTGGCACAAGCCATTCCCTGACAGGGGGCCTAGAAGTGACGTTCAATAAGCCGCCAACGGGCGGCCCTTGGACCTTCTGCCTCCCTCCTGGGCTGGTACTCCTCGTCCTCCTCCTCCTCATGCTCCTCCTGCTCCTCCTCCTGAGGTGGTGGTCCAACGTGAGGTGGCAGTGCCTGAGTCCTGCGGATAGCCAGGTTGTGCAGCATGCAGCAAACGATGACGAATTGGGAGACTCGCTCCTGCGAATACTGGAGGGCTCCCCCGGAGCGATCGAGACAGCGGAACCGTTGCTTGAGGACGCCGATTGTTTGTTCTATGATGTTCCTAGTCGCTTGATGGCTCTCGTTGTATGCCTCTTCAGCAGGGGTCGTGGGCGCGCGGAGCGGGGTCATGAGCCAGGTACACAAAGGATAGCCTTTGTCTCCGATAAGCCATCCTCTTGGGTGAGGCTGTGCCTGGAACATGTCAGCCACAGTTGTCTGTTCGCAGGATAAAGGCATCGTGGCTGCTGCCTGGAAAGCGGGCATTGACAGCTAGGATGCCCTGTGGTCACACACCAGCTGTACATTGAGGGAATGGTAGCCCTTCCGGTTGCGGTAATCCTCGGCATGCTCCAGAGGTGCCCGCAAAGCCACATGCGTGCAGTCAATGGCGCCCTGCACCATGGGGAAGCCCGCTGTTCTTGCAAATCCCACTGCACGCTGCTGCTGCTTGTCCAGGGTCATGGGGAAGGAGATGAATTGATGTCTCCTTCTGAAAAGGGCATCGGTCACCTGGCGGATGCAGCAATGCACGGCGAACTGGGAGATGTTAGCGATGTCCCCAGCAGCGGATTGGAAGGAGCCGGTGGCATAGAAGTTGAGAGCCACCGTCACCTTCACTGCCACCGACAGAGACGTCCTGCGCATCAGCTGTGGCTGCAGATCTCTGTGAAGCAGCTGGCAGATGTCTGCAACCACCTCCCTTCTGAATCGCAGCCTCCTAACACACATCGCGGCAGACATGGTCAGATAGGAGGACTGCTGGTGGTATACCCTGGGTGGGTAAGGCCTCAGTTGGCGACGCCTGTTGCCCCCTCTGCGTCTAGCCAGGGCTGCCACTCTCTCACGGCGTCTGTAAGCCCTTCTGGCATAAGGCTGAAAGTCAGCGTTGGCACCCAATGCAGCCCCCATTATATGCTGGCAAACACTGAGCTCTCAATGAAGGCAAAGATAATTGCTAAGCTCTGGCCTGAGCCAAAAATACCTGTCCTAGTGTTGGTCCAAACCAGTAAGCTCTCCTCCTTGGTCTCTCTCCAAAAAACCGTTGCACAAGAGTGAATGCTGCAAAATGGCTGGCCTTTATAGTGCAGGGTAAGTGCCCTTTAATTAGCGCTCCCCGCGGCCCACCTCGGCTGTGTACCGTTCCACTTCACAGTTGTTAGGGCCGCCCGGCGCACAATGGGCCGGCGCGAGTGAAGTTCCGGTTTGGGGCGCACAAAGGGCGTTGCACTAGGAAATGACGTCATGATCTGCGCGCGCAGCAGGGCGTGTGTAAAGTCTGTGGGTTGTGCAGTTAATAAATACACAGACTTCAGAAGTAACAAACAAACAGGTCTTTACTATTCGAAGGTCCGGGCGAATCTGCCCCAGCAATCCTGCCACAACACTTATATACTGGTGTGGTCACTATCGGTATTACAGTATACAGAAGCCAAACAAATAGTGCCACACCTAAAGTAGTTCTCTTAAAGGTGAACGGTTACATTCAATAGTTCCCTTAAAGGTAGACGGGTACATACACTACAGCGCGCGCTAAGACTTTGCGCCGGCGCTAAATGTGTACTGAAGTTGGGGCGAGGCGCAGATCACGCTGCGCCCGGGCGCTAAGCGCCTAGCACTCAAGATCTACTCCTCCTAAGGCGCTAACGGCTGGCGCGCCCAACTGAATTTCTAGGCCAGGAGGTTTAGAGGGGATTTGAGGAAAAACTTTTTCACCCAGAGGGTGGTTGGAATCTGGAACTCACTGACTGAAAGAATGGTAGATGCAGGAACCCTCACAACATTCAAGAAGCATTTAGATGAGCACTTGAAATGCCATAGCATACAAGGCTACGGACCAAGTGCTGGAAAATGGGATTACAATAGACAGGGCTTGATGGCCGGCGTGGACACGATGGGCCGAAGGGCCTCTTTCTGTGCTGTATAACTCTATGACTATGAGAATACAAAAGCAAGGAAGTTATGAAGAACTTGTATAAAACACTTGTGTTTTCACCTGGTGATTCACACCTCACAAGTGTGCAGGAGTGGACACTGGTGGCAGGGATAGCTGTGGAGAGGGGGTGCAATCCTCTCCAAGCCCTGCTCAGCTGGACATAGATACTGAACCCTGGGGGCTATCGTTGAGAAGGAGAATGCTAGAGATGCACCAGCAAGGTACTGACAGACGTGCTACGCGGCACTCTCCCCAATAGCGGAGAGGATGGAGCAGTCCAACTCGATTGTTAGTGGATTGGTGGCACAGGAAATTGTATGAATGCCTACCATGGAGAGAGAGTGCACCTCCATGTAGCTTCATACAAGGCTCTCAAATCAGTGCATGCAGGCCATGACCACAGCCATGCAGACTTTGGATGCCACCTTGTCTGCTGCCTTAAACTGGATGATAGATACCATATCCATGGTCATATAGCGCGTCACTGATCTGCACCAAGCTGCTCTCCAGCAGAGTGGAAGGGGTGATGTGGTGCTGGCCCAGGAGAGGGATGATGGCAAAAGGGGACTTGGAAGTGGGAATTCCACTCAAAGCACTCCCACTTCTTGTCCATTGCCCCCCCTCAGCCAGTGCCTGATGCTGCATCATCATGATGAATGTCAAAAACATGCCGGGATCCATTGGACAGATGGGCAATGGGTGGATGAGTGAGTGAATCACTGTTTCAGCTGTGGCTCAGTGGGTAGCACTCTCTAGGTGGGAGGGGCTAGGAGTGAGCCAGGTGTGACTGGTTGCCTAATTGCAGCTGGGTGTTGGAGGAAGTTTTGTAAAAAGTTGGTGGAGGGTTTTGGGGTGTTGTTTTCAGGTTTTAGGGCCTTTTTGGCCCACAAAAAACAGCCAGATGGCTGCTGAGGGGTCCGGAGTGCCGGGCCCCTCAGAGGACAATATTCCCGAGAGGAATTTTATTAGGGAAGAAACTGTGGTGGGAAGGGGAAAAAAAAGGCCCAAAGATTTGGGTCGGGACCTCAGGAGGTTTGGTAAAGAAAATACAGTGGTGGTGCAATGTGAAGATAAGAAGATTCGAGCCTGGGATATAATCCAGGCAGTTCATGAGGACTGTGGCGAGGGAAGCTGTGTTGCCTGCCGACCAAAACCAAATGTGGGATTTGAGGTGACGGTCAGTGGCCGTGAGGAGGTAGAAAAACTGCTGCTCAGCCTGAAAGTTGGGGAGAAATTCTTGGAGGTGACTCTGCTATATTCAGAGGAGGTGGTGGTTTCATTTTTGAACTTGCCTGTGTACATCGAGGACGAAGTGCTGAGCAAAAGGTTGGAGTCGTGGGACATTAAAATCTGTTCCGAAATAAAGAGGAGGTACTATCCGGGAACACGGGTAGCAGACGGAACCCGGTATGTAAAGGTGCGGTTCCCAGAGGGGGTGAGGTCTTTGCCGTACAGTATGAAGTTCGAGACACTGGAAGGAGTACAGTACTTTCGTGTGCTGCACGATAACCAAGTAAAGGTGTGTTACTATTGTCTGGGACATGACCATCTCGTTAGAAATTGTCCTGATTTGTATTGTTACAATTGCGGTGAGTCGGGACATATCGCGCGGAGCTGCAAGGCGGAGAGCTGTGGGGTGTGTCGTAAAGGCCCCACCCGCTGTGAGTGTGTGGCAGAAGGGAGCGAAATGAGTGATGAGGAGATGGGAGAATGAGCAGGAGAGGAGTGTGGAACGGCCGGAGGTGCGGTGCAGTCGGAGGACACAGCCGGTAAAATGAAGGAAAAAGGAGCACAGGAAGAGGCAGAGAATGGCGGAGCAGAGATCGAGATGGAGTTGGCAGAAAACACGGTGAGTGCTATGGAGGGGAACAAAGACAGCAGCGGGCAGCGAGGGTTGAATGCAGACTCGAGCCTTAGTGCAGTTCGGCTCCCCCTGGGGAGTCTGGTGTCTGCGGGGGGAGAGGAGGCAGGAGCGGGGTGTGTGGTGGAAGTGAGTGCTCCGGGGAGAGGCGGGGAGTCGGATATTTTGGTGAGCGGGAGGGGGCAGGGCGGCGAGAGGGTGCAAGAGGCAGGAGCCTTAAAGGGACAGCAGAATGGGATCGGCGAGATAGAGACGTCAGAAGGGAACAATTTAGGTGCGCCATTGTCCCATGGAGTGAGGGAACAAGGTGCAAGGGTCAGAGGTCAAATCAATCAAATCAAATCAAATCAACTTTTATTGTCATTGTTAGTGCACAAGTGCAGTACAACGAAATGTAGGCTTGCAGCTCCCGAGAGTGTACATTTGGATTAAGACATTTAAACATTCAACATACATTTGGCTTGTAGTATATTAACATAAACATAACCATAATAAAGTGCATTGGTAGATGTGCAGGCTTTAGAGTTTATTTGTGGAGTTCAGTAGGATGACAGCCCTGGGCTGTTCCTAAATCTGGTCGTACGGGTGCGAATGCATCTGTAGCGTCTCCCAGATGGCAGGAGGGTGAACAGACTGTGGCTGGGGTGGGTAGGGTCTTTGATGATGGACCGTGACCTCCGTAGACAGCGTTTCTGGTATATGTGCTCTATGGTCGGTAGCCGGGTGCCGGTAATGCGTTGGGCAGTTTTGACTACCCGCTGCAGGGCTTTCCGGTCATAGTAGCTACAGCTGCCATACCATACTGTGATACAGTTCGTCAGGATGCTCTCTATTGTGTAGCGGTAAAAGTTAGAGAGGATCAGGGGTGACAGATTACATCCCTTCAGCCTCCTTAGGAAATATAGGCGCTGCTGGGCCTTCTTCACCAGAGAGGAGATATTGAGGGACCAGGAGAGGTCTTCCGTGATGTGGACTCCGAGGAACTTAAAGCTGTCCACCCTTTCCACCACAGCCCCATTGATGTGGATGGGGGTGTGACTTCCGCCTTTCGACTTCCTGAAGTCCACAATGATTTCTTTGGTTTTCTTGATGTTAAGGGCCAGGTTGTTATCGGCGCACCACTTCACGAGATGCTGGACCTCCTCCCTGTAGGCTGACTCATCGTTGTTGGTGATCTGGCCTACTACCGTGGTGTCATCCGCAAACTTGATGATGGTGTTGGAACCATTAACAGCCACACAGTCGTGGGTGAAGAGGGAGTAGAGGAGGGGGCTCAGCACACATCCTTGTGGGGCCCCCGTGTTCAGGGTCGGGGGGGGGGGAGGTGTGGTTACCTAATTTGACAGACTGGGGTCTGTTTGTTAGGAAGTCCAGGGTCCAGTTGCAGAGGGAAGTGTTCAGGCCAAGAGTTTGGAGTTTGGTGGCCAGCTTGTTGGGGATGATAGTGTTGAATGCGGAGCTGTAGTCTATGAACAGCATTCTGATGTAAGTCTCCTTACCATCTAGGTGATTCAGTGCCGAGTGTAGAACAGTTGTGATTGCATCCTCCGTTGATCTGTTTGCACGATAGGCAAACTGGTGTTGGTCAAGAGAGGCAGGAACACTGGCTTTGATGTGGGTTAAGACCAGTCTCTCGAAACACTTCATTATGATGGGTGTGAGTGCGACAGGTCGATAGTCGTTCAGGCACGTCACAGCCGTTTGCTGTGGAGACGTGGTCGAAGGCGACGGCACAGTGGGAGAAACTGCGATAGCAGGAAGACTCTCTATGGGAGGAGAAGTATCTGATGGGGAGCAGGATTATGTATCTGATGGGGAGCAGGCACAGGGGGTTGCAGAAGAGCTTGAGTGTGAGGAATTAGAGGGGGACAGAGACATGGAAGTCAGGGATGGGGTGGCATCATGTGGAAAGGGAAAGGTTAGTGAGGGGCAGAAGGAGGGAGAAAGGGCAGCTCCTGGGTCCAAACTTAAGGCAAGGAAGAGGCTGAAACAGCAGGGAGGGGTCAAACAGGAGGGGAAAAAGAGCCGGAGGCTGCAGGAAAAAGCAACAGCTGCCCGAAAAGTTGAGAAGGAGCATGAGAGGAGGGAAAAGCCAGAGATTAAATGATGGGGAGATTATTGGGCATACTTTCCTTCTTTGGAGCCATGATTATCACAGAATCACAGAATCTACAGTGCAGATAGAGGCCATTTTGGCCCATCGAGCCTGCACTGACACATATCCCACCCTATCCCTGTAACCCCATGTATTTAATCCCGTAACACTAAGGGTCAATTTATCATAGCCAAATCAACCTAACCTGCACATCTTTGGACTGTGGGAGGAAACTGGAGCACCCGGAGGAAACCCACGCAGACACAGGGAGAATGTGCAAACTCCACACAGACAGTCGCCCGAGACCAGATTTGAACCCGGGTCCCTGGTGCTGTGAGGCAACAGTGCTAACCACTATGCCACCGTGCCCCCCATTGGTCTCGATCAATGTGAACGGACTGAGGGGTGAGAAGAAATTGCAGCAGTTGTTGCAGGGTTTTAAAGGCACGGACTTGTGTCTGCAAGAAACCTTTTGGGATGAGGATATTCTAGAAAGAGTTCAGAAGGTTTGGAAGGGAGAGGTGTTTGCAAGTTATGCAAACAATAACTGTAGAGGGGTGGCTGTTTTGGTGAGTCCGTCCATAGAAGAGAACGTTGCCTTGGTGGACAAGGACACTGAGGGGAGATTTTTACGGCTAAGGGTAAAATTGGAGGGATTTAATTGTGATCTTTTTAATATCTATACACCGAACGACCATTGCAAGCGTCGCGAGTTTTTTCGGGGGTTATTCACTGAAGTGGCAGAGGTGGAAAATCCTTGTATAGTGGGGGATTTTAATGTATTTTTATCTTGGATGGACATTTCAGCCCAGATGACCTTTAAAGATGATAACTCCAGAGGGATGATTATAAAAATGATGGCAAATTTAAATTTGAGAGACTTATGGAGGGACCGGAACCCCATAAAAAGGGAGTTCTCCAGAGCAGGTTGGGTGGGTGATGTTTTAAAACAGAGCCGAATAGATTTGGTGTTAATGCGGGAAGGGTTAAGTTCGGAGGTGATGGAGATTTATTATAAAAAAGTATTTTTTAGTGATCACTCGGCTTTGGTTCTTAGAATTAGGAACAGCAGAGTTAAGATCGGTTCAGGGGTGTGGATTTTAAACAATCAATACCTGAAGGAAAGTGCTAATAAAGAAGGGATTATTGTAAAGTCTGTAGGTATTATGGCGAAATAATACACAGACTACAAGAGTAACTTTAACAGGACTTTACTATTCGAAGGTCAGGGCGAATCTGCCCAATAAATCCTGACACAGCACTTATATACCGGTGTGGTCACCGTCGGTATTACAGTATACAGCAGCCAAGATAAAGTAGTGCCACACCTAAAATAGTTCTCTTAAAGGTAGAACAGTTACATACACTACAATCCTCCCTTTTTAGCTTACAACATACTTATTCCCCATTAACATAACATCATAACATATATACAACTTATGCAAAACAGTTCACAGATTCAGTCTCTCTGGAGGCTTCCTGACTCTGTCCGGATAACGCCTCGGTGGTGTAGTAGTTTTCGGCGGGGTAGTAGGTTCTTCTGGCAAGGTCGATTCGGCTTGAAGGACAGTGTCAGGTTCATCTGATTCTGGTATTACCAGATCGGAGGTAGGTGCTCTGGGTATCTCTGCTTCAACATTAGCCGTGTAAGGTTGTGGAGTAGGTTGGTCCTTTGTGGATGACCCTATGATCTGGTCAACATGTCGCCTTATGATGCTGTCACCAATGTCCACGGTATACATCAGCGGCCCTAGCCTTTTCCCAATAGTTCCAGGCTGCCATTTCTCGGTACGGTAGTCCCGGGCCAAAACTTGTTGACCTATCTGAAAGGATCTAGTTGGCCTTTCATTCATGCCCTGAAATTGTCGGTTCTCTACGTCCCTTCTGACGTTTGGCTTAATCAAATCCAGCCGGCATCTTAGTCTTCTATTGAAAAACATCATGGCGGGAGTTTGGTTTGTGACCGCATGTGTTGCATTCCTGTACGCCAACAAGAAGTTATCTACCTTATGTTGTAGGTTGATGTCTTCATTACCCATGGCCTTTATGGCCTTCTTGAAGGTCTGGACAAACCTTTCAGCTAATCCATTGGTGGCGGGATGGTATGGGGCTGACGTGTAGTGCTTGACCCCATTCCTTTTTAAGAACTTCCTGAATTCTTCGGGCACAAATTGCGGTCCATTATCAGAACAGATCTGTTCCGGCAGGCCATTCCTAGCAAATATGGTCCGTAATACTGTGATGGTTTTTTCCGTGGTGGTGGAGGACATCTTTATTACCTCCAGCCACTTGGAGTGTGCATCCACCGCGATTAGAAACATTGAGTCCATAAATGGACCAGCAAAGTCGACGTGTACCCTTTGCCAAGGAGATGAGGGCCACTCCCATGGATGCAGAGGAGCTTGTGGTGGCGCGTTTTGGACCTTCTGGCATCCTAGACAGCTCTTGGTTATTTCTTCGATGTCTCCATCAATACCTGGCCACCACACAAACGCTCTTGCTAGGTTCTTCATTTTCACTCCACCCAGATGCCCCTCGTGAAGCTCCTTTAGCACCTTATGCTGAAGTTTGGGTGGAATCACCACTCTAGATCCACACATCAAGGTTCCTCGGCACACTGACAGCTGTTCTTTTCTTTGCGAAAATGCGGGCAGCGTTGGTTCGCCATGTGCTGGCCATCCCTCCACCGTTAAATCGTAGACTCGTGAGAGAGTCGGATCATTTCTTGTTTCATTTTCGATCATCGAATTTGTTACTGGTAGACATTCCACTATGGATGAGTGGAACATCTCTACCGGGTCCCCTGTAGCCGCCTCTTCTACTACTGGCAACGGTAGGCGCGATAACCCATCAGCATTTCCATGCTGTTTGGACCTTTTGTATTCGATGTCATATTGGTGTGCCCCAAGTAACACGGACCACCTCTGTAGCCTTTGTGCTGTCATAGTGGAAACGGCCTTGTTAGGGTTGAATATGGACACCAACGGCTGGTGGTCTGTCAGTAATGTGAACTTCTTGCCCTGCAGGTAATGATTGAATTTCTTTACTCCCCACACAAGGCTGAGGGCCTCCCTATCTATCTGAGCATAATTTCGCTCAGCGGGGGTCAATGATCGGGACGCAAATGCGACTGGCCTTTCCGAGCCATTTGGTAACTTGTGTGAAAGTACTGCTCCAATTCCATAAGGGGAAGCATCACAAGCTAGACGAAGAGGTAACGTTGGGTTGAAATGAGCCAACACTTCCTCAGAGGTAATCAACGCCTTGCTTCTGCGAAAGGCCTTCTTACAGTCCTCGCTCCACTTCCATGGTACTTCTTTCCGCAACAGAGCATTCAGCGGATGCAGCACCGTGGATAGATTTGGCAGAAACTTGTGGTAATAATTAATCAACCCCAGAAACGATCTCAACTGTGATACATTTTCCGGAGCGGGGGCCTTCACGACAGCTTCTATCTTGTCAGGTGACTTGTGCAGCCCCTCTTGGTCAATGACATGACCGCAGTACGAGATCCGTTTCTGGAAGAACTCACATTTCTGGCGATTAACTCGAAGGCCATATTCCTTCAACCTGGTGAGCACCAGTTTCAAATTTGCGAGGTGTTCCTCCTCGTCCTCTCCTGTAATCAGGATATCGTCCAAGTAACACTGAGTGCTTGGAATCCCCTGTAAGACCTGCTCCATGGCCCTCTGCCAAATTGCTGGAGCCGAAGCTACTCCAAAAACCAGTCTATTATAACGATACAAGCCTCTGTGTGTGTTGATTGTGAGATACTGGCGCGACTCTTCCTCGACTTCCATTTGTAAGTATGCTTGTGCCAGGTCTATCTTGGTGAAGTGTTTCCCACCAGACAATGAAGCAAAGATATCCTCAATCCGCGGAAGCGGGTATTGTACTGTGTGAAGCACCGGATTAACTGTGATCTTGAAGTCTCCGCAGATGCGGACCTTTCCCGGTCCCCCTGGCTTGTTACTTGATGAAGACTTCATGACGGGAACAATGGGCGTGGCCCACTCACTCCAGTCCACCTTAGACAGTACCCCTGAACGTTCAAGCTCTTCCAGTTCTGCCTCCACAGCAGGTCGTATCGCGTAAGGTACCGATCTGGGTTTGAAAAATTTTGGGCTTGCATGTTCTGCAATCTTGATTTTTGCCTTAATTCCTCTCAGTGTTCCCAGTCCCTGCTGAAATACCTCTTTAGCTTCGTCCAATATTTTGGACAACCGTTCAGGTTTGACATCTTCCTTTCCGGAATCTACCGTCATTGTGTTTAGTGAGTGCCAGTCTATCTTTATTTTCCTGATCCACTCCCGTCCCAGAAGTGGTGGACCTCCCTCGGGTAGCACATACATGTCCATTCCTCGGTGATCTTTGCCCTTGTGTCTCACCTTGACTTTTATCTTTCCGATGGGGTATACTTTATGCCCCGTGTATGTCTGCAATACTATCTCCGTATCCCGTAGGGGAATATGTTTGAACAACTTTTTGTAATCTTGCTTATTCATGACCGTCAACGCCGATCCGGTGTCCACTTCCATTTTCACTTGGACTTTTGCAATCTGTAGTGTGACCCAGATAGTTTGTCGGTCAGCTTCTTTACTCACATTGTGAATCCTCAGGCTACCCAGTTCCTTGCTGTTGGAGTCTGAATCCGAATTCTGTTCATCTGTACTCTTCCCAGTCACCTTATGTACCTTTCTGTACTTCTTCTGCGGTGACTTATTATTGCTGGTCTTCTTTCCTGACCGGCATACTTTAGCTATGTGACCAGGCTTGCCACATTTCCTACATTCCTGGTTTTTAAACCAGCATTGGTTCTGATCGTGTGTTGTCTTCCCACAACGATAACATTTCGTTGTACCCGAAGTCATTTGATCCATACTGAGTACCGCTGTCTTCCGCTGCATTTCCGCCGTGCCTCTCGCTGCGGCTTCGTGCGATGCTGCAATAAGGACAGCCTTCTCAAGTGTAAGATCGTTCTCTTCGAGCAGTCGTTTTTGTATTCCTTCCTTCGACATTCCGCACACGAACTTGTCTCTCAGTGCCTCTGACAGATTTACCCCAAACTGGCAGTATTTTGCTAGTCTACGCAGTTCAACCAGGTACTCTGCGTTGCTTTCCTCTTTTAGTTGCGTTCGCACGTAAAATTTAGATCGTTCCGCTAACATCAGCGGTGCGGGGTTCAAGTGATCCTTCAGGACAGCAACAATATAAGCGAAAGACTGATCCGTCGGTTTAGCTGGTGATAGAAGATGCTTCAATAACCCGTATGTCTTCGCACCCATTGAGTTTAGTAAGGTTAGAGCTTTGTCATAGTTTGCTATCTTATTGACCTTACAATATATCTCGATGCGTTCTACATACGTGGCCCAATCTTCCACATCGGAATCGAAACCGTTGATGTTACTACGCTTAGGCATCTTCACCCTCTTCCTGAGAAACAACAACGAAATATTTCTTTAACTTTTTTTTCCAAAATGGCGGTTTCCCGCGCTTGTCTTCTTTCCCCGCCCACTTTCAAAATGGCGGTTTCCCGCTTCTGTCTTCTTCCCCGCCTACTGGCGGCTTCCCGCGTTTCTTCCCCTGGCGGGAGGGGTAAGCTTTTCCCTCGGGCGCCGACCGCTGGCTTTCGGGGTTCGCAGCCTGCGCGTCGGCTTCAGTGCGTTCCTTGTTCCCTTTTCTCGGCAGGGCAACCGGCGCTGGGTACAACCCGTTGACGGCGAACAGTTTCAGCCGCTGGGCTGGATCTCGCTCAGTCTCCCTCGCTCGGGCTCTGTCTCTCCCGCTCGCTCGGGCTCTGTCTCTCCCTCAGCAACTTCCAATCGCGCCTCCCAGCCCTCTCGCAGTCCGGTGCTTTCCTCCCCGGCTGCGGCTGAGTTCTCCGCGATTTATTTATTTTTATATCTTCCCGCGCCTTACGATCCTGGTCGCAGCGCTTCGTGGCCTCGGTCGCTGCCCGGCCTTTTTCGCCGGTCGCGGTCTAGCTGTCTCACGACGCCGTTGCGTCTCCCAGCCCACTTGTACCGCGGCTTCCGTGCTCCACGCTGCCCCAGTCTCAGAGCCTCTGGGCCCGACTTCTGTCCGGCTCCTTTCCCCCGACCGTGGTCGAGTTCACCGCCCTTATCCTCCGTTTATTTTTTTATTTTCCCTTTACTCACAGTCGCCGTGGCCGACTTGCTTCTCGTGCTGATCGGCTCACTCACCACCGTGGCAGAAGGGACAATCAGTGCCTGTTGCTGATGGAAGGCTTCGTGTCTGAATTCTTCCTTCTTCCTTGCTCTGCAGACTCGAGTTTTCTCTCAGCAGAACGATGAGGGCGGGTGCCTCTTCTCGACGCTCGTTAACTGCTTCGGAAGTATTGTTGCCGCAGGGTAAGATCGAACT
Source organism: Somniosus microcephalus (assembly GCF_052327205.1). Taxonomy (NCBI): domain Eukaryota; kingdom Metazoa; phylum Chordata; class Chondrichthyes; order Squaliformes; family Somniosidae; genus Somniosus; species Somniosus microcephalus. Next base: position 178,038,795 of record NC_140987.1, on the reverse strand, counting down.
CGTCGCCACTGTAAAGTCTGTAGGTATTATGGTGAATTAATACACAGACTACAAGAGTGACTTTAACAGGACTTTACTATTCGAAGGTCAGGGCGAATCTGCCCAATAAATCCTGACACAGCACTTATATACCGGTGTGGTCACTGTCGGTATTACAGTATACAGCAGCCAAGATAAAGTAGTGCCACACCTAAAATAGTTCTCTTAAAGGTAGAACAGTTACATACACTACAATTATAAATATAATAAAGAATGCTCGGAAGGAACTTTTGTTCTTGAAAGAAAGAAGAGTTTGGTGGGACAATTTCAAATATGAGGTAAAAGTTTTTTCGGTACGTTATGGGAAAAAGAGGGCGGCAGCTAACCAGCATCGAGAAGAGAATATAAACAAAAGGTTTACGGATGTCTGTAAAGCAGTTGACGGAGGGGATAAGGGAGCTGAGACTAAGTTCCAGGTGCTAAAGGAAGAGTGGGAATTATTGCAAGCTGAAAAATGCAAGGGGGCCATTCTCCGTGCAAAGACTAGAGATGTATTGGAGGGCGAAAGATGCACTAGATATTTTCTAGAGCAAGAGAAGCTGCGACAGAGATTATCGTTAATTGAGGAGTTGAAGGTTGGGGAGAAGATCATTCATGAAAGTGGGGAGATTTTGGAGGCGGCTAGCAGCTTTTATCAAGAGCTATATACAAAAGAAGACATTTCCGATTTGGAGATGGAGAAGGTTACTGCTTTTATTGAAAAGGGTTTAAAGGAGGATGAGAGAAGCATGTGTGATAAAGAAGTAGGATTAGCGGAAATAAAAATAGCAATAAGTGGAATGAAGGGGGGGGGGAAAGCCCAGGGTCCGATGGACTAAGTGCAGAATTTTATAAGGAATTTTTTAGAGATTTTAAGTCCATTGCTCTTAGAAGTTTTTAAGGAAATTAAAATTGAGGGAAGCCTAGCCCCATCTATGAGGAGAGGTATTATAAGTTTAGTTTATATAAAAATAAAGGGGATAGACGGGATCTGAAGAATTGGAGGCCCATCACACTATTAAATGTGGATTATAAGATCTTGGCGAGGGTTATGGCAAATCGTTTGAAGGAGGTGTTACCGGAGATAGTTTGGCCCTCTCAGTCCTATGGAGTCATAGGCCGGGACATCGCAGACTCTGTGGTCTCAATCCGAGATGCGATAGAGCTCATGGATGAGAGTGGGAAGGAGGCTTATGTATTAAAGATAGATCAAGAGAAAGCCTTTGATAGGGTCTCTCATGAGTTTTTATTGAAGGTTTTGGAAGCATTTGGTTTCAAGGAAAATTTCATTCAGTGGATAAGGATTTTTTATTCAAACATATTTAGCTGTGTTAAATGTAATGGTTTTTTATCTAAGTATTTTCCGATACAGAGATCAGTGAGACAGGGTTGTCCCCTGTCCCCATTGCTATACACCTTGGTAGCAGAACCATTAGGTTACATGATGCGAAAGAAACAAGGTGTAGTTGGGATTGTGGTACCCAGTTCTGGGTTGGTGTCGGTAATACACCAATATGCAGATGACACAACTTTAACATTGAGAAATGGGGAGTCAGTGAGGAAAGCTATGGAGGTAGTGGAGGAATAGTGTAGAGCTTCAGGTGCCAGAGTGAATTATAGTAAGTCCCAATGCCTGGTTGCAGGGAGGGGTAGGGGGGAATGGTTGGAGGCATGTCCCTTTAAGATGGTGGAGGTTTTGGAAGTTCTGGGGGTGCATATGGGGTGCAAGAAAGACAGGGAAGAAGTGGATCGATTAAATTGGGAACCGAAGGTTATGAAAATTAAAAAGATTTTGGGAAGATGGGAAAGAAGGTGGTTGAAAGTGCAAGGAAGAGCGACAGTGGTGTCTGCTCTCCTGCTATCTAAGCTATGGTACTTATTGACGGTGGAGGATATTCCTGAGTGGGCAGAAAAGTCCATCCGAGAGGCTTGTGTGAGGTTTTTATGTGAAGGGAAACCAGCCTTGGTGGCTTACAATACCATCAGTGGACGGAGAAATCAGGGAGGACTCAATTTCCCAGATATTGATTTGAAGAAAAAATCCTTTAGAATCAAATGGGTGAAGAGATTTCTTCATAAGTCAAATTCAAGTTTTTGGAAGAGTTGTTTTGAGCATTTTTTAAAATGAAGTGGGATAAGAGGGCAGGGGATATTGCATATGGAATACAATAATATGTTTTTGAAATCGATTAAGCTTCTCCCTAGGTTTTATAAGGGGGTTGTAGAGACTTGGGCTCAATTTTTAAAAAGTGTGCAGTTTATGCCCAAGGGGGCTGAGGAATTTTTAGAACAGCCCTTATTTTTGAATAGGTGGGTCAACATCGAAGGAGAGGTTTTATTTAATCAAGCTTTTATAAAAGCTGGGATTATATCTGTGAAAGATGTATTATACGAGGTGATTCCAGGTTGGTTGCCGGAAGCGATAGTGAGGGACATGGTGTGGGAGGAGGATCAGGAGGTAGAAGGAGAAGCAATAGGAATCATGTATGAGAAGATTGTGAGGGCAATGCCACAGGATTGGATGGAAGAAATAAATGCGGAAATCTCCAAAGGAAGTAAAATGCGTCCTGCTTTTCCAAGCTTTGTACTGGAGATAGGGGGAGAGTTAGTCCAATTTGACAACTGTAATACTCGAGATTTCTATGAGGTATTCAGAGAATGGAGATTCAAGACACCTGCTGGTCAGGAGTTTTGGCAGAGTATATACCCACAGCTGGACTTCAACAGGATTTGGAAGGGAGTGTGGGCGAATTTTAAATGCCCAGAATGGATTGAACTGGATTTCAAATTGGCTCATAACCGGATTTTTACCATGACGGTCTTGTGCAAGATTGGATGAGTGGAGGCGTCAACTTGCCCAATGTGTGGGACACAGGATGAGACTCTGTCCCATTTACTGGTGTTATGTCCGTAGTTAAATGACTTTAAGTACTATGTTCGACAGTTGTGTGAAGCTTTTTTGCTGAGTGGGGACTGAACAGCGAGAGTGGGAATCCCGTGGAACTCAATTTTGAGATGGGGATTGCAGGAGAGTCTGCCAGAGTCTAGCGGAGCTGCAATTAATTTAATGTTCAGTTTGGCTAGATTCGTGATTGTGCAAAGAAGGAATGCTCTGTTTTTTAAGGGGAGGAGAATCAATCAAAGAGTATTTTAAATATAAGCTTAAAGATCATTATAAGGCTCTGTGGATGTTTTATTCAGAAAGGAATTTAAGGACAGTATTTTACAACCAATTTTTAAAGTACAATCGATTAATATATGTTACAGGTAACAAATTAAACTTCAGGTTTTGATGTTAAAATGTGGTGGCAGAATGGCTGTGCAGGGCGGTGGAATTGATTTGTATCATACAATGTAATGATCACGATGTTGTAAATGTTCTTAATGTTCAATAAAGTATAATATAAAAAAAAAGTTGGTAGCACACTCGCCTCTGAGTCAGAAGGTTGTGGGTTCAAGTCTCACTCCAGGAACTTGAGCACATAAAGCAAGGCTGACACTCCAGTGCTGAGGGAGTGCTGTTCTGTTGGAGGTACTGTCTTTCAGATGAGATGTTAAACTGAGGCCCTGTCTGCTCTCTCAGGTGGATGTAAAAGATCCTAAGGCACTATTTCAAAGAAGAGCAGGGGCGGTATCCCCAGTGTCCTGGACAATATTTATCCCTCAACCAACATAACAAAAACAGATTATCTGGTCATTATCACATTGCTGTTTGTGGGACCTTGCTGTGTGAAAATTGGCTTACGTGTTTCCCACATTACAACAGTGACTACACTCCAAAAGTACTTCATTAGCTGTAAACGCTTTGAGAGGTCTGGTGGTTGTGAAAGGCGCTATATAAATGCAAGTCTTTCTTTTAGTGCAAAGGGAGGGTGGGTGGGCGGGGGTGGGAAGGTTGGTGCTGGTGGTCGGAGTGGACTGCAGAATTTCATTTGTTATGTTTCACATTAGGTGAACCTTTATGATATTGGGACATCCCTGGCATCCTGGGCAGCAATGTAAGTGGCTAGTCTGGCGATTGGTGGCCCACCTTCATTTTCCTCCCCCTCCTCCTCCTGCTCCTCCTCTTCTATGTTTTCCTCATCCGAAGATGAGCGATGAGCCCCTTCATCCTCCTCCACCAGCAAACCTCCTTTCTGTGCACGTGCTGATCCCAGCACAGCATGTCGTCGTTGTCATGGATGGTGATGGTCTTCCTCTTCTAATGTGCTGTCAAACACATCCAAGGCACCTTCCATCCTAAACTTGTCAATTTGAAATCCTCAAAGGTTGAAAAAGCTGTACCCACACAAGCTCTCTCTGCCAAACATTTACCAGAGGGAACTGAGGCAGCAGCTGCAATAAGTGAGCGTTTTACTCAGATGGGACAATGAGAAGTTTAAAAACCAACCTAAACTGCTGCTTAAACTCGCCTTCGTTTCCCTGGTCAGTTTCCCGAGCCCTGGGAAATCTGGGCTTCGCGAGTAAATTGGAGCCAAGTTAAAAATGTTTCTAAAATACCTCATTAATGTCTCCTAAGGACCTTAATTGTGTCAATAAGTACCTGCTCGCATCCAGTTAGGAATTCCCTGACTTCAGCAAGTAAGTTTCTCATCGGCATCCAAACACGCCTCCATTAAACCCAGATGTGGGCGCGTTTGAACCGAGTCACACTCCCGCTTAAAAATCACCTGCTTCCAACCCACCCGATCCTGGGGGTTAAAATTCCACCCACTGTGTCTGAGTGTATTGGATCGCCTGGGGAAAGTGTATAGAGAAAAATTGGGCAGCGAGGATCACGCGATGTAAAGGAGCCATCGCAATTTTCTGTCCACTTGTAAATGGAAGTAGTAATTGCTGACCTGGAAGGTGAGGTGTGGACAGGGAGCTTTTCATACCAGAAGATGGGCAGTAGGATGTGGAAGATTTACTTCATTAACTGGAATCAGTATTTGTGTGTAGTGCGGATCTGGGAGTGCAGCTGCAGGAGGGAAGTGTTGCAATAAACAGGCTCCAGACAATGAGCCCAGGGTGCAAAGGAAGGAATTGCTTCACTGATCCAAACTGAAAATAGGGTAGAAATATTTAAACCTTTTCTTGCAATTGGTGTGACCCCTGACAGCAATGAGACAGGGGAATAGAACAACTCTTCCTCTAGATTTTTAGATCAGAATTTACGCGTCCTCTTCACAGAATTAAGCTTTGAGAGACAGAAAAATAACCAAGGCCAGAATTTTCTGGGGTGGTAGCGGACGTGATCGTTGCTGGGTCAGGTGGGAAAGCTGTTATTTTTGATAGTGGGTCATGAACCCGCTCGCTCGCACACACGTGCCTTTCTCCCAGGCACATCTGTCATCGCGGAGCGGACCAGACCGGCAGCAGCAGGGGATCCATTTGAGATGATTATCTGGTAGTTTACAGGCACTTTAGAGGCTTTTTCCTTTTTAAGCCTTTTCTGTTAATGTGGTGTCAAACATAAAAAAAAATATTTTCAACACTTGGACAAATTTATGTGCACCTTTGCGGGGGGATGTCTCACCATTCACTGCAACTCACTAACCATTACTTAAAAAAATTTCCCTGCATGGCCACGGGATTCACGCAGCTTGGGAACCATGTCAGTCAACCTGAGGCGGGAGTTCTGTGGACATTGCTCCAGCTGATTACTTGACAGGATCAAATGTACAGTAAAAACTCCCACTGACAGATAATCACTTTCCTCAGGCAGAAGCTGTTGTTCAGTTCAGTTCCAGCACAGATTCTGCAGGCTGCAAGTCTTTCCAGCAAAGTCTCCATCCAGTCTCACCTCATTGTAAGAACTCTTTCACCATTTACAGAATGCTTCTGTCATCTGTGCTTCACCTGCCATCTATTCCATCAACCTGAGTGCTGTTTATACTCTCTCACCTTGGTCCTCAGAATCAGACCATGATGAGCCCCAACACCAGCAGCACCAACAACACCACCAACCTTCTCCGCAAACACCTGATGCTGCACAGAACAGAGAGCATCAGCACCTGACCACATTGCTGCCCGGGAGGCCAGGGATGGCCTCATCATGGCCAGATTTACTTAACTTGATGCTGCCACATGATGTGCTAGGTTGGCACCACCCCACACCAACACCATAAAGCATCACTACAATGACCAAAATCCATTCCTTTCACACTCATCACCATTGTAGGGGGGGTACCATTATGTCTCTCCATTCACTGCAACTCACTAAGCCACTTCCAAAGGTGCACACAAATCTGTCCAAGACTGGAAAGTGTTGAAAATAATTTTTTTTAATGTTTGACACCACATTAACAGAAACTTTACATAAACATTGGATAAAACACCCAAGTGCCTACCCTTGTGTGTTGTTAGTTGGTATGATTGCACTAGGATGAGGGTGGGTGTGAGGGGTGGCTAGTGAGATAGGGATGTGATATTGTAGATGGAGAGAGAGGGATGGGTGGAGGTGCAAGGTAAGTTGGTGTAAGTAATGATGTGCAGGGGTAGAGTAGGGAAGGCAGAGTGATGGGGGTGTGATGAGAGGCACAGCAGGTTGAGGTTGAGTGTGGTTTTGTACTAACGTTTCTTGATCTAATGAGACCATTGAAAGGTTTGCGGCACTGCACCCAAGTCCTCCTGACCACATCCCTGCTTGTATCCTCCTCTGCAATCTGCAACCAGGTTGTCTTGGCCTCCTGGGGAGGTCTCTTCTGCCCATCGGAAGGGAAGAGGACCTCCCTGCATGCTGTGACTCCCTCCATAAGGATATGGAGGGAGTCATCGGAGAACATGGGTGCAGCCCTTTGCCTCTGTGCAGTCATTGTCAGTGTTTGCAGCACTCCAATGCTGTAGTGTACTGACAGCACTATGTTACATTAAACTTCAAATGTAATGTGGCCATGGTCCCTTTAAAGATACCGGCTGAAAACATGTCATGAATGGCATCAGCAGACCCGCTCCATCTCATTGGGCCGGGTAACGTGCTGGGTGGGCTTAATAGGCACCATTAAGGTAAGTTCATTTTCAACAGCGGGATGGAGCCAGCAGTGGGGTCGGGACCTGACATGGCCACCGCCCGCACTGGACCCGCCGAAGTAAAGAAAATTCCGGCCCAAGGCTTTTGTAGGTGAAGCCTATTCCCTGCCTTTACCCCGTCTGTTCTACAGGGTGGATTCAACATTTTTTTCTGATACCTGGTCGAATGCTAGTTAGAGAAGCAATTGCCAGTCTTGTCATAAAGAAACTTTGTTAAAGTTTTTACGTACATGCCAAACTAGCATACTAGCAAAATCTGACCAGCGGGTTCAAAACAGCTCTGAATATAGACCTGTGACGCAAGGCGGGGTGGTAACCGGGGGAATGATTTTACAACTGCCAGCCTCCTGGTACTCGCCTCACAAGCTCCTGTCCCACTTTCTAAATATTGGTTGACACTGACAGCCTCCAATATCAGTGAAAAAAATGTGGTTTTTATTGTTAAATGCTGGTAAACTGACACGTGGGTTGAAAAGCTAACTGTCGGTTTAAAAAGGAAATCCTATTTTAGATCTTAAGAATCGCTACATTATTTTCTATATCTCTTTCTGGGATAACTGATCTTGTTTTTCTGTATGGGGAAGGTGAGAAATACATAAAAAGTGTATAGTATGTAAGTAGCCATTTCAAGGGGCATTGTCTGCCATCTATTTAAGTAAATCCTTAACAAATGTTGGGAGAAAGAGATTTGAAATTTCATCCTGGGTGGTTTAGTCACTGGAGGAAGGTCAGGGCAAGACTTTTTTTTAATTTGTTTATGCCCATCCCTAAGTGCCCTTGAGAAGGTGGTGGTGAGCCACCTCACCTCTGGAATTCAGCTCCTTTGTCCATGTTTGGACCAAGGCTGTAATGAGATCGGGAGCCGAGTGGTCCTGGCGGAACCCAAACTGGGCATCAGTGAGCAGGTTATTGGTGAGTAAGTGCTTCTTGATAGCACTGTCGACAACACCTTCCATCACTTTGCTGATGATTGAGAGTAAGGGAATTAGGGGTTACGGGGAGGGGGCAGGGAAGTGGACGTGAGTCTAGGTTCGGATCAGCCATGATCCTATTGAATGGCGGAGCAGGCCCGAGGGGCCGTATGGCCTACTCCTGCTCCTACTTCTTATGTTCTTATGTAGACTGATGGGGCGGTAATTGGCTGGGTTGGATTTGTCCTGCTTTTTGTGGACAGGGCATACCTAGGCCATTTTCCACATTGTCAGGTAGATGCCAGTGTTGTAGCTGTACTGGAACAGCTTGGCTAGCGGCGTGGCTAGTTCTGGAGCACAAGTTTTCATCACAACAGCCGGGATGTTGTTGGGGCCCATAGCCTTTGCTGTATCCAGTGTGCTCAGCCGTTTCTTGATATCATGTGGAGTGAATCGAATTGGCTGAAGAGTGGCTTCTGTGATGGTGGGGACCTCAGGAGGAGGCCGATATGGATCATCCACTTGGCACTTCTGGCTGAAGATGGTTGCAAATGCTTCAGCCTTGCCTTTTGCACTCACGTGCTGGGCTCCACCATCATTGGGGATGGGGATATTCATGGAGCCTCCTCCTTCCGTTAGTTGTTTAATGGTCCACCACCATTCACGACTGGATGTGGCAGGACTGCAGAGCTTTGATCTGATCCGTTGATTGTGGGATCGCTTAGCTCTGTATATAGCATGCTGCCTCCACTTTTTAGCAGGCATGTAGTCCTGTGTTGCAGATTTCCCAGGTTGGCCTGGCATTTTTAGGTATTCATTACTTATCTATATATATAAAAGAGCTCTTCTGTCTGTCCCGATGTCTGTCTGTCCCGATGTCTGTCTGTCCGTGTTCTATACGTTTGAAAGTTACAGAGCGTACCGATGCGCGCGTCGCCTCAAAAGAAAGCTTGCGATTCCGGACCGGTCATAGGCGTATTTACCTTTCGGCCGGACAAAAACCGCGCCCGCGGTATCCGAAAAACTTTCAGCGTTCCGCTCATTAGCATCTCATTAGCGACCGTGTGACGTCGAGGTCGACCAATCGGACGGCGGGTTCCTGGCGCGTGCCGTCCTACAGTTGAGTGTCGAGTGACTCGACGATTGACCAATCCTACACTTCGGTGACCTGACCGGTCGACCAATCGGTGCGTGTGTGGGCGGGCCTTATCCTTCTGAACCGAGGTGAGTGGCCGCCATCTTGATTTTTCACGATTTTTTTCCCCCACACTTTCTGTGTGTTAGGGAACTAAGGTAAATATTTTAATGATGTGTTAGGGAATTAAATAACAATTTATTTGTGTTTTAAATTGTGTTTAGCAAATGCGCACGCGGTGGGCGGGGCAGTTGGCTCCTCGTTCGAGACCAGGCCTGCGTCCGACCCGAGGGGCCACTTAGTTAACCGGCAGCCGAGCCCTGCCTCCTATTCACATCTACCGTCCTTCTTGCATGGGCCTACCGAGCGACTCCTACTCCCTCCTCCTCTTTTGCTGCTCTCTATTTATTTAATCTCCTCTTACTCGGCGAAAAATGAGTTTAAAAAAAAAAGAAGAGCCTGCCAGTTGCGCGGCCGCCTTGACGACGGCACGCATTCGCACGGCCCCCGTTACCCCGGCAACGGGGCACGCCGGCGGTCTTGAAACCACGCATGCGCACGGCCCGCCACCCCGTGACGCCAGCACGCATCAGTTTAAAAAAAATGAAGAGGCCGCCAGTTGCGCAGCCGCCTTGACGCCGGCACGCATGCGCACGGTCCCCGTGACGCCAGCACACAGCCTCGGGAGATCGCGGGGGAGGCGAGCCTCGGGAAATCGCGGGGGGGGGGGGAGAGCCTCGGGAAATCGCGGGGGGGTGGGGGAGAGCCTCGGGAAATCGCGGGGGGGGAGAGCCTCGGGAAATCGCGGGGGGGGGGAGAGCCTCGGGAAATCGCGGGGGGGGGAGAGCCTCGGGAAATCGCGGGGGGGGGGAGAGCCTCAGGAAATCGCGGGGGGGGGGAGAGCTTCTCTGTTCCCCCCCCCAAGTCTCTCTGTTCCCCCCCGTCTCTCTCTGTTCCCCCCTCCCCCCAGTCTCTCTCTGTTCCCCCCCCAGTCTCTCTCTGTTCCCCCCCCAGTCTCTCTCTGTTCCCCCCCCAGTCTCTCTCTGTCCCCCCCCAGTCTCTCTCTGTTCCCCCCCCACAGTCTCTCTCTGCCGCCCCCCCATCCCCCAGTTGCTCTCTCTCTCTCTTCCAACAACAACATGCCCTCGAAAAAGCCTCGGCAACGCCGGGCTCACCCCAGCTATCTATCTATATATATAAAAAGCGGCTCTTCTGTCTGTCTGTCCCGATGTCTGTCTGTCCGTGTTCTATACGTTTGAAAGTTATAGAGCGTACCGACGCGCGCGTTGCCTCAAAAGAAAGCTTGCGATTCCGGACCGGTCATAGGCGTATTTACGTTTCGGCCGGACAAAAATCCCGCCCGCGGTATCCGAAAAACGTTCAGCATTCCGCTCATTAGCATCTCATTAGCAACCATGTGACGTCGAGGTCGACCAATCGGACGGCGGGACGGCGGGTTCCTGGCGCGTGCCATCCTACAGTTGAGTGTCGAGTGACTCGACGATTGACCAATCCTACGCTTCGGTGACTGACCGGTCGACCAATCGGTGCGTGTGTGGGCGGGCCTTATCCTTCTGAACCGAGGTGAGTGGCCGCCATCTTGATTTTTCACGATTTTTTCCCCACACTTTCTGTGTGTTAGGGAACTAAGGTAAATATTTTAATGATGTGTTAGGGAATTAAATAACAATTTATTTGAGTTTTATATTGTGTTTAGCAACCCCCCCCTCCTCCTCACCCTCGCGCAGGCGGGACTCGGGGCCTGAAGCTCAAAAAATTTCTCTCTCTCTCTCTCTTTCTTCCCTCTCTCTCTCCTTCTCCTCTTCCCTCTTTCTCCTCCTCTTCCCTCTCTCCTCTTCCCTCTCTCTCCTTCTCCTCTTCCCTCTCTGTCTCTCTATACTTCCCCCTCTCAGGTTTGACGGTGTCGGGGCCAGAGCGCGGGATGGACACCCGAAGTGATCCGCTTGCTAACGGCCGCCAGCCCGCGGGGTTTCCCTGCCTACTCCCCGCGGGCCGCCTCGCGCCGCTGGCACTGACCGCGCATGCGCCGCCCGCCCGCGAGAGCCCGCTCTGGCTTTTTTTTAAACGGCTGTCCCCGATCTCAATCGGACACGGGAGTCTGCCAACCGGGTCCAAAGGCCCGCCTTGTTCACCAGCAGGTGCTACCGAGGTGAGTCCGGTCGGGCCTGAGGGGGAGAGTGTTGGGGGGGGGGAGGGGGGGGGGGGGAAGAGTGTGAGGGGGGGGAGAAGAGTGTGGGGGGGGGAGAGTGTGGGGGGGGAGATTGTGAGGGGGGAGAGAGTGTGAGGGGGGGGAGAGTGTGTGAGGGGGAGGGAGAGAGTGTGAGGGGGAGGGAGGGGGAGAGTGTGAGGGGGGAAGAGTGTGAGGGGGGGAGAGAGTGTGAGGGGGGGAGAGGTGAGGAGGGGGGAGAGTGTGAGGGGGGAGAGTGTGAGGGGGGAGAGTGTGAGGGAGGGGGGGAGAGTGTGAGGGAGGGGGGGGAGAGTGTGAGGGGGGGAGAGTGTGAGGGAGGGGGGGAGAGTGTGAGGGAGGGGGGAGAGTGTGAGGGAGAGGGGGGGGAGAGTGTGAGGGAGGGGGGGAGAGTGTGAGGGGAGGGGGGGAGAGTGTGAGGGGAGAGGGGGGGAAGAGGTGTGGGAGGGGGGGAGAGTGTGAGGGAGAGGGGGAGGAGAGGAGAGGTGAGGGGGAGAGTGTGAGGGAGAGGAGTGTGAGGTGTGAGGGGGGAGAGTGTGGGAGAGGGGGGGAGAGTGTGAGGGGGGAGAGTGTGAGGGAGAGGGGGGGAGAGTGTGAGGGAGAGGGGGGGAGAGTGTGAGGGAGGGGGGAGAGTGTGAGGGAGAGGGAGGGGGAGAGTGTGAGGGGGGGGGGAGAGTGTGAGGGGAGAGGGGGGGAGAGTGTGAGGGGGAGAGGTGAGGGGGGAGAGTGTGAGGGAGAGGGGGGGAGGAGTGTGTGAGGGAGAGGGGGGGGAGAGGGTGTGAAGGGGGGGGAGAGGGTGAGGTGGAGAGTGGGGGGGGAGAGTGTGAGGGAGAGGGGGGGAGAGTGTGAGGGAGAGGGGGGAGAGTGTGAGGGAGAGTGGGGGGAGAGTGTGAGGGAGAGTGTGGGGAGTGAGGGGGGAGAGTGTGAGGGAGAGGGGGGAGAGTGTGAGGGGAGAGGGGGGGTGGGGGAGGAGTGTGAGGGAGAGGGGGGAGAGTGTGAGGGAGGGGGGAGAGGGTGAGGGAGAGGGGGGGAGAGTGTGAGGGGGGGGGGAGAGTGTGAGGGAGAGGGGGGGAGAGTGTGAGGAGGGGGGAGAGGGGTAAGATGAGAGGGGGAGAGAGGGTAATGGAGG